>NC_138178.1:137401264-137740223 GCF_964165515.1 Mesoplodon bidens | reverse complement strand
TGCGGGGTCGCGAAGTTCCCCTGTGGGGAATGGGTGCGCTGGTGTGGATGCCCGCAGGGAGTCTGAGAGAGGGCCGTGAGGGACTGCGGGCTGAGCGAGTAACACGGAGACAGGGACAGTACAGTTCCAGGTAGACGTTAGTTTCAAAAAGGCCGTCCTTTAAGCCAGGCCCGAGGGCCCACTCCCTGATGAAATCGGAGAGACTGGCTGCGCTCCCTGTGTTTACTCAGGTCACTGGGCCGCTCTGGACACCACTTCCCATGACCTGTCCTGTGTCTCTGAGACCACAACCTCCGGGCAGGGGCAGGGAAACTCGACGGTTAATCGTTTCCTCAGATGGGAACAGGACAATTGACTTGATTCACCACCAAACATCTGTTCATTGGGTGCTGTTCGTCCCCCGATCATTTTCTTCATCACCAACAATCATTTGTTGGAAGATTTTCAAATTTCGTTACTTCTAAATGTGGTACGTGTTGATAGGTATTTAAAAATAACTGCTTGAACAAAAATTTAAAAATAATTTTTGTGTTTCAAATAAGCCCTGCTGATCTGGCTTTCTAAAATCTGGAAGAGGAAAGGAGCTGGCTTCCCAGGAGCTCTGTCCGTAGCTCCCCATTTCTCAAGTCTCTGCTGCCTCTTCATTTCCCCTAGGACCCTTGGGGATGGGTGAGAGGGCAGAGCTTCTCCATTTGGGTCAATGACTGATTGCACAATGGCCCTTTCCTCCTTCCAGCTCCCCTCCCTCCATCTCACACTTTTTTTAACTTACTTTTTTTTTTTTTTTAACCATATGGTGTTGTCCTCTATTTCTTAGGGAGAACACTGAAAACAATAACTCCTCCTCCAACAAGCAGAATCAACTCTCTCCTCTGGAAGGGGGCAAGCCGCTCATGTCCAGCTCAGAAGAAGAATTCTCACCTCCCCAAAGTCCAGACCAGAACTCCGTCCTTCTGCTGCAGGGCAATATGAGCCACGCCAGGAGCTCAAACTATTCTCTCCCAGGTTTAACCGCCTCTCAGCCCACCCACGGCCTGCAAGCCCACCAGCATCAGCTCCAGGACTCTCTGCTGGGCCCCCTCACCTCCAGTCTGGTGGACTTGGGGTCCTAAGGGGGAGGGATTGGGGCCTCGAAGCAGCGACTAGGGACATTTGTAAATAGAAATCAGGAACATTTTTGCAGCTTGTTTCTGGGGTTCTTTGCGCATAAAGGAATGGTGGACTTTCACAAATATCTTTTTTAAAATTCAAACCCAACAGCGATCTCAAGCTTAGTGCCCTCTTCTCTCCAACTCTTTCCACTTTTGCATTATTTCCCCTCCCAGTGTGGAGATCAGGGAAAAGAAAAAAAAAAAAAACCCAAACAAACAAAAATATCCAGTCACCCAGTCTTGGTTCTGGGCAACCTGTGTTCCTGCTTCAGTAGCCTTTCTTTTTTCTTTTTCTTTTCTTTTTTTTTTCAGTGAATGGGAATTACAAATCAACTGGATTTTAATTATTTCATTTTAATTTATTTATGGAAAAATGTTTTGAGAAGAGGAAAAGGAAATGAAAACGAGAGAGAGAGACAGAGAGAGAGAGAGGAGATCAAAATAGTGAAAAGATCCTCCAGCCTGGGAGGAGCTGGTTGCATTCTTAAGGTGAATAGGAAAAATACGATCTTATAACTTTTTTTTGATGGGGAAAATTAAGTTTACATTTTCATATTTAGTGTTAAACAATTTTATGTAGATTAAAATGAAAGAACAGTATTAGGGGAAAAAACAAGTGCCTAAATGTCTTAATGCTCTCTATGTGAGGCAGTTAGAAATATAAGTGACCATTAGTAATACAAATGCTTCTGTCAAATTTAGTGGGGGATTTTGGTTGTTGTTTGTTTTCCTGGGTTTTTTTTATGGCAAACTTTAAAAATGTACCAGTGTGAAAAAACACTTTCCTGAATGCCATTACTTCTCAAGCCCTTGAAGCTTTCTTATCTGTAGCCTACTCCTGTTAAGGGTTTCTCCTGTTCCTAGTTTCTAGCTTGCAAAAATAGGTAACAAATCTAGCAACCTGGTATTTGTTACTAAAACAGCATGTGTTTTCAGGTTTCTTTTCTATTGTACCTAAACCAGTCTAAATTAAAACTTAGTAGAACACCAGGAGTACTGATTCTGTTTCTGAAAGGTGAGTTGTGTATTGCTGTCATTGGGCCCTCCCCATTTTTTTTAAACGAATAGTTTTCTTGCGTTCTTACTTAATGGTGGTTATGAATTGCAGGGTACTTTGAAGGCCATCCCCTGAACCAGGAGTGGTGACTGAGTTAATTATATGACAGAAAAAGAGTGAATTTAGCTTTGGGGTATTTATTTATTTTTTTATTATTTAGAGATGCAGTTTTGTTTACCACTAGCTCTTCTCCACATCATTCGTATGTTAGCTCTTTTGTATTATTAACAAATTTATGACAAGACTGTGAAAGTAAAATAATTTATCTGCTTGGGGGAGAAAAAAAGGGAACTTGTACAAGGATAGCAACATTGTGAATTACTCTGTACAAATAGAAAGCAGACCAACAGGACAGGAGTTCTTTGCGGTGCTGCCTGATAGTGTCCAGAAAAATCCCAGTAATCATGTAGGCTCCAAATTATTTTTGCCTGGGGCAAAAATGATGTATCTTTGTATTTAGCTTTTAAAATTAGTGAAACAAATGGCATTATTTATTAAAATTCTACTCAGGATAACAGGATTGGCTTGCTTGTGCTTTGTAAAATATTACTCCCCAGAGGAAGTCTATTTTCTGACATGACAGTTTCATAATTTTGATTTTTCTCCATCTGTGTCACCATTAATATATTCATTTCTTTCTTACTCTTTCCTATCTTTCCTGTCCTGATCTAGAAGTGGGGGTGGGAGGTGGGGAGATTAAGGCCTTCTTATTATGAGTTTTTTTTTTTTTAATGCTAAATGGCTGTGACTGAGTTCCAGGGAGAAAGGGTCACTGTACTTAACTGTAGTCACTTTTACTTATAAAGTCATTTTTTCCCTCAGTGATGGACAGATGTTCACACAGCCGCTCAGAGACCATCCTTTGGATTGGGAGCTCAGGGTCCCAATCTCCCTTGTTAGTGTTTTGGATCATTAAGTTGGTGTTTATTTAAGTCACTAGGGTGTTTATTCTCCACGTCTTGGGCCACGGAGAAATGCCACCCTCTGCAGGAGGGGCTCTCACAGGGGATCTCCTCGCATTCTTCACATTCACTCCCCAAAACAAACACCCTGCACAAAGATAGCTTTCAATGACCCTGACAGGCTTCAAAGGACACCGCGGAAATCTCCCTGAAAAATAGGAAGGGCCAATTACTTTAATTTCTTACATGCCCTCTCTTCCTACCCAGATGACTACCCCCCACTCTTCCAGCTCTGTTTAGTATAATTTTAGACTCGTGGAAGTTCTGTCTCCCTGGGCACCCCGGCCCCACTTCCTGCTCCCTTGGTTGGTGAATCTTGGAAATGTCTGCAAATCTGGCAAGGAGCAGAGTGGGCCGGTCCTGTAAAAGCCCCTGTGATTACTGCTTGTAAACTCGTTAAAAGGACAATTTTCTGTCACAGTCATAAACTCTTTGTAAAATCCCTGGCATTCGATCCAGAGTGCGCAAATTCCAGATGTGTTTAATAAGAAATTGCACAATGTGCCTCCCTCACCATCCTCCTCTCAGTCTGGCTAAACCAGGGACAAGCAGGAGGAAGCAAGAAAGCTGAATATTGCTTTGAGTTTTCTTGGCAATCATTTTAGAGCAATCATTAGGGGGAACTAACCATATTTTTTTTTCCCTCGAGGAAATCTTCAAGGACCTGCTGTTAAGGGACCTCCAATTTACCTTCTCGGCTTCACAGTTTAACTGAATCAAAAGCCACTTTTCGATTTCTCCTTTACAGATTTCATAAGGAGAGCCCAAAGTAATGAACGACGGCTTATAAATAGTTTTTAGGATGAAACCTTACAGAATTTTATCAAGTAAAATGAAAACAATAACATACTAGGGCGATTTTTAAATTTTTTACGTTTTAGATCTGAACACAGGATTGTTCGGGTCCCCACTGCCTGCCTGCCTTGACCTCTTGGCTGAGAACGAAGCTTCCTTAAATGCTCGGGAGGCCAAGGGGCTTGGCCGACGGTTCCTGAATTTGGCTTAGCAGGTAGGGACTCAATAGTCCCCAAAGCACCACGAGCTGCGGGCAGGGAGAAAGAGGCCGCTGAGGCCGGGCACCGCCGGTCTTGAACTATTCTCCAGGCAGGACAGGTTGGGCTTGACCCCGAGATGAAGCGGAAGCTTCCAGGAAGAGGCAGTGGCATTGGTGCTTGTGGGCGAACTCTGAGTTTGCTGAGCAGTGACCCTTGTCACGCCGCTCTCCCCCGCACCCTGAGGGCGAGTCGGGCACCAGGCACTGACCCCGCACGGAACGGCTGTTCCTCTGCTCCGCCGCAGCCGCCGCGCCTGGAGCGGCGGCTGCGGGCTGAAAGGGGCTTCACTCCTACCGCCTCCCCCGCCTGGAGGTCTTTGGTCAAGTCTGCAAGCAGAACTCCAGGTTAGGGAGCCAGAGGCTTCCGTTCCGCGCGTCTCCGGCTGCAGAAAACTGGAGGAGCTTCTCCTGCCACCCGCAGACTCCCGAGGCTGCTCCTGCCACTCTGCCCTCCCAAGGCGCGGGAAATCGGGGCGCCGCTGCTCTCCGCCCCCGGACCCGGGTGGGGCCCCTTCACCTTTTCACGGAGAATCGCGCGCGTCCCGGGAGCCGCATCACTGCGCAGCTTCAGGCGCGGGGCCTGGTGGCCGGGCCTGCGGAGTCCCTGAGGCTAACCTCTAAGGTCCAGACAGTGGAGGAGGCAAAGGCCTGAGCTTCGGGGGACAACGCAGCTGCCGTGGCCTTGGGCACCCCGGAGCCACCTCCCAAGCTCAAGTCGCGTCTCGCTCTTTGAATTAAGGAGCTAAGTTCCGGGCGAGGCACGTGAGCCACGCGGGAAGCGCTACCGCGGGGTTGGACCAAGCCCAGTGGCGGAGGGATGAAGCGATCTTGGCCACTCGCGGCTCCCGGGCCGGGCGGCAGGTGGGAGCGCTCCCTGGTTCTCAGACGCGAGGCAGCCGGCTCAGGCCCAAGAGCCTGGTCAGGAGGCGGCCTAGGCCCGGCCGCCCTTCCTACTTCAGGTATGGCCCGTTTCCTTTGCTTCCTGCGGCCTGGGTCTTGGCCCTCGGACCTGGGCTCATCACCCGCGCGCTCGGCGGAGGGGTGCCAGCCACAGTGGGCGCCCCTTCCCTGGCTTGTCGTTAGAACTTCAACGGCGGCCGAGGAGAGCGGCCCGGGTTTCTAGAGTCTCGGGCAGGACCGGGCGGCAGCTCGGCTTCCTTGGCTGGGCCTGGCCCGGCGTTTCCCCCTAGCCCGTGGCCCTGGGGCGAGCAGCGGCCTCCTCTCCACGCACCTCCCGGGTCCCCAGCAGGGAGGCCCCGGCCGAGGCCCGCAGCGCTCTTCGGGCTGGGCTGTCGCGGCGCACACTTTGCCCTTCTTTGGTGGGGCAGGTGGTGTTGACAGAACAGGTGGGTCAGGGTTAAGGTGAGGAGAGTGGCTGGTGGCCCACGTGCTCTCTCTACGTTATTTCTTCTTTTTTTCTGAGCTTTTCCCAGGAGTAGGAGACTAAAAACCCTCCCAGACTACCTCCTCCAAACACCCGAAGCCAGCGGAACTAGTGTCTGTGCCCACTTAGCCCCCAGGGGCAATTCGCACCAAGGGTACCCGAGGGCTCAGTTCCTTAGCCCGCAGGTATGCTCCGTGACCTTAGGTGGGGACTTGTGAGCCCCCTCAAGTGACCCCCGCCTTCGCTTCTTCCCTAGTTTGATTGAATCCAATAGCTCCACCTGGAAGATACTCTAAAGACATGGGTAAGCCAGCCAGGACCGAGAAGTCAAAATCATGGGCGAGTTGTTGGCTTGTCCTCTGCCCAGAAAAAGTGCTGCCCTGAAAAGGCTGCATTTTCTTTAGTGTTTTAAACTGAATATACACACACAACTTAGTTCCAGCTGATGAAATTGGAAACCTGTTCTCCCACTGAGGATGGCAATCACTGTTTTAGGCGCTGTGGTCCTTTCAGACAGCGAGGAACAACACTGCAGTAGCATTTAAAAACAAAGAGAAAGAGATTGCTTGAGGCGCGTGTATGCCTGTCTCCCATCTGAGTTTCAGCTTCTATCCTTTTAACTTGTTAATGGACAGCTGAGACCCCACTTCTCAGCAGGAAGAGCAGAGACACCTTAAGGTTTGCTCTCCTGTATTGCTTTGCTACCTGGGAGTCTCCCCCACTCCTCCTTTTGCAAAAGTGCCCACTAATTGTTTTCCTTTGCCATAACGTTAAAGTGTTCTTAAAATCACATTCTTCTCCCCACCCCCTCGAACAGGAAAATGCAGAAAGAAAAACTAACAAAACCCCAATCGTGTCTTATCTTTGAAAGAGAAAAGAGTTTACTTCAGTTCTAACACACACTTAAGTGTACCTGAAGTGGCTACCCAATTGTAATTAAAATACGATTAGGTGATATTGGCTGTTGTCCCTTCTTCTGTGCCATTAGTGGTTATCTTTAAAAAGACAGATAAGTAGAAAGATAGATTCTGGCCCTTTACCTACTATAATAAGGAGGCATGGAAATTGTATACCAGCTCCCTCCATCTGGTCCCCTGTCCTTTCCATCCACCCTAACTTAGAAGATAAATCTTTTATGGGACTGACATAGGCAGATCCAAATAGAAGCATTAATGGATTAACACAAAGCAAATTTATTTTAATTTGCTATATAATTTATTTTAGAATAGGATCTAAAATTGATTACAACTTTTAAACTGCCATGGCTTATTTATAATAGATACATAATTTATTGCTGGGGTGGTGGTTCAGGACCTGAGCTGATATGCATGTGGCATCTTGAAGGAAAAAACGGTCCTAGAATACATATTTTTTTATCTTAAGATTCTTAAAAAGAAACAACAACAACAAAAACTTTAAAATGTTTTTTAACATTTCATAGAGCTGGTCGGTTTGCATCCCTGATACAAAATCTGCAGCCTCCAACCAGCAAGCCTGTAAAACCAACTTTCTAGATGTCTTTTACTTTATATTAAGTATTTTTACAAACTCAACTACATTCCTTGCCCCCTCCCTCCCCTTAAGGCATGGCTTTAGCTGCTTTGCAGCACTTCAGTTCTAAACTGAGCTGCTAGTTATCTAAATGATCTAAATGCCAGGGAAAGGCAATGGGACTGTAAAAAAAAAACAACCCAAAAAACAAACCAAATAAAACCCACATAGCTGTGTCATCTTTAGTTGGCTGTCAAACAGATATTATATTTAAACTATAAGCATCAGTATGCATTAATGTTCCCCTTAACTTTTGCAGCTTTTTGTGTGTGTGGTGGTGGTGGGGACTGGTGTGGTTGGCGGAGGGGAGCAGCAACTTACAGAGCTTGTACAGAAAATGCACATTTTGAGGGTGAGGTGGCATAGTCTGCAGTACCTTGCAAAAGGAAATTTTAACCTAAAAGTCAAGGAGGTAGTTACAAGGAAGAAGCATTAGTTCTGTATTTAGGATGTCATGAATATGAAAGTAACAAGCTTTAAAAAAATTAAGCTAGATAGGTCAGCGTGCCTTTGTATCTATGAAGTGAGAAGAACGTTTAAACAATTGAAGCCTTGTCTGTCTTCAGATATGTGTGGTGAATATTTTCTATGCATTGCTGATGCTATATAAACATAACATGCTTCTTCCTAAAGTCAAATTCTTTATTTTAATTGAAGAATAATATTGCTCAGGGCTCTACCTCTGAGTACAAACAGCTAATCTAAGAAAATCAGTTCTGGGAATCTGGAACCAATGGCTGTTTTCAAAATAAACAGACAAAATCTTCATAAAGAAGGCCAGGAGGATTATTTTTACACACAGTATATCTCCTGATTTCTCACCAAGAAAAAAACAAAAAAACAAAACAAAAAAACCACCCTTTTATGGAAAAACTAAAAGGCAAAATGACAATGCAGTCCCCTTACCATATTTCTGTTCTTTAAAAATCATTCTGATTTAAGACTCCTAACCTGTCCTGGTTAAATTTTCCAACATTAATATATCTTAGAAGCAAATCTGTATGCACTTTCTCTTTCCCTCTATTAAAAAAGAAATTTTCTAGGGCAGGACAGAGATATAGGGAAAAGAAAAGTAGAACAAAGTAAAAAATAAAGGTGTAATTTAAAACTTGTATTTATAATATTTAATGAGTAGCAGGTAAACAGTATCCTCACAACAAAGAACACCAATATGCTAACCTTTGTGCTTTTGTTCAACTGAGGCAACTAAGGAAATGAATGAGGGAAAATTTGAAATCATTCGGATTTTCCAATACAGAGCCCAATATGGATGCTCAACAAAGTTGACTTAGGGAAGAATCTGGGGGAGGGGAAACACCCATTTACAGAAGTTTCTTACAGACTTATGTTAGGGTAGAGATTTTCCTTTTATTAGGATCAAGCCCCACTGCATTGACACCCAGGCAGAAAGGAGATGTCTAAATCTACCTGAGTTTGGAGATCACACTTGGGACTCCTTTCAGTAGATAGAACCAGGTGATCTGAAGTTGCCCCATTCTCCCCTGGTTCCCTAGGTTCCAAGTCCCACTAAGATGGGAACCCCACAAACTAAGAAACTGCAAAGTAGAGCAGATATAAAGATGTTCCCTCCAAATGGCACTTGGGTCATTTGGTGTGAATGTGTGTGGTGGGCTTTCTGAAAATGTATTTTTAGTTCCCCTGGGGAACAAGAAAGAGTTAATTTGTTTTCTGACAGGTTTCACACTGTGGGCAGGTCTGCCAAAAAGGAGAGGAAACAGAGAACAGCCCTATGATTAATTCTATCTGTTTTTCCCATGAGCGATCACCTGCTCCAGGGGTCATGAATAGCAGGTAGCTCTCCCTCTCCAGGGCTCTGAGAGCTTCGTTTGTTTGGTGACAGCTGAATGACAAGGCCTGAAACCCGAACCCATCGCCCGGCCTGATGGGGGGATAAAAACCCTGGATGTTCCCTCAAACATTTCAGGAAATGAAAGTTGTAACGCGATCCCTCCAGCGCCCACATCTCCCCCAGCAAACACAAAAGCTCAAAGGAGCCTTCTCGGATTGAATTCGGCCTGGAGTTGATGGAGGGAAAGCGGAGCCCGACGCGGGGCGGGGGGAGGAGAAGGGAGCGGATCGGGGCCACGGCCGGCCGGCCTTCTGAGCCAGGGAAGGAGGAGTGCAGAACCGGGAGAGAGCTGGGCGCGAGAGGCCCGGACGCCCCTCGGGGCCGCTTTCCACGCCGCGTCCCAAGCGCCTTGCGCCTCCAGACCGCGTGGGCCGCTGCCGCCCCCACCGTTTCATCTGTGTTTAGGGTCAACCCGGATTGAGAAGGAAAGCCTGCGGCCTCGAGCCCTCAGACCCCTGCGGGTAGCGCGGCCTCTGCACCGGGGCCTAGAGCGCCCCCGTGGGCCGCAGCGGGGGCCTGGACCCCACCTTTGAGCCCACGCTGGCCTGGTGGAGGCTCTGGGCGGAGGTAAACCTTCCGCCCCGATTCCGGAGGGCGCAGGGGGAGCTGCTGGAACCCTGAGGCTGGGCGGGCCGCCGCGCGGGCCTCACTCCGCGCCCTCGCGCTCGGCCGCCCCCATCAGTCAGCAGCATCCATCTGCCTCCGGCCTCGCCCGCACGGGTAGTGGAAGCTCCCAGCCAGCGGCCGGGAGGTGGCGTGGAGGCGGGCGGGGGTGGTTCCGGGAGCAAGGGGAGCTGAGAAGTTGACGTTCCGACCCCCACGCGGCCGACCGTCCTTGGGTCGTACTCTCCTGTCAATCACCGCGCTCGGTGCCTTCGAAGCCTCTGGGTTGGTAGGAGGAAGTAAAGCCGAGGCGCCTCGAGGCGTTTTTCTCCTTAACCCTGACGGTTGTGATTGCTTTGTTCTCTAACAGAATTTCCTTTTTTCTGTCTTCATGAATTCAGAAATCTTTCTCAGACAGCATTATCAGTCCCCATCTCTCTCTACAACCTTCATGGGGACTAGGGAAGTGATTTTCTTTTTTCTTTTTAAACGTAGAAGCACGTTACTGACTGGGAAGCAGAATAATGCACTGTCACAGATCCATCACTTGCACACACTTGCAACTTGTGTGACTTTGGGCAAGTTACCTACCTTCGCCGAGGCTCATCAGGGAAAATAGGAACCATGATACGCTGCAGGGGTACCACGAAGCTTAAATGAGCTGAAGTATTCAACGTAAAGTGCTTGGACCAAAAGACAATGAATAGTAGCTATAATTATAACATGCTTGAAGACTCCTTAGACTTTCACAAAGCTGCCTAGGAAAATTCCCATGATGCTAGAGCTTCCAGTGAGGGCAGATTATGACCATTTCCTCCTTTTGTCTGAAACACTGAAAGAATCACAAGTTATTTTAATAGAGACCTAAGGTCTGATTAGCCTTTGGGAGTAGCCAAAGCTGAATCTTATTTCTTGAAGCTCTGAGTCTAGAATCTAGAAGTTTAACTTCAGAATTTAATTCTGGAATGATATTTAAATTTACAATGCTTGGAATTTGTCATCTATTGTTCTTCACGATTCAAACTCTTGTGTAGATGCCATCATATATGGTAGAGTTCCATTGATGAAAAATAAAACTCACTTAAATATGCCTGAAAATGACAAATTACTTAGAAGGGAACTAAAGCATTCAGCTGAGTAGAGAATTTAAGGTCCCACCTAAACATGTCAACATAAGTGTAGAATAAGCAAGTACTTTGAAGATTTAATGCCTTGCTGATGTTAACACAGTGCTGGATATAATAGCACCTGATAAATATTATTTGAGTAAATGAATGGGCTGCTGAAATGACAGAGAGTCTTTATATAGAACACAATTCCCAGAGTTGGAATTTTGCAGGACCCTCTTGGGTACGTTTCTTCTCTTGTGACACTCTAATGATCACAGGGGATGAATAGTTCATTTTGACATGACGCACATCTTTCTGTGATTTCAAGGACTTTCTCATTCAGGTTCTATTGAAAGCTAAGTGCATAGCTGAAATTTGCATCGGTCAATGAGGGGCGGGGGCGGAGAGGGAGAGAGAGAGAGGAAGAATATGAGAGAGAGAGAGAGAATATGAGAGAGAACCTCTGGGATTATGTTGAGACTTTTTCCCCCTAGACTGACTCAGTGGTAGAACCAGAGACCCAGAACTACTGGTGGGAGGAACAGCCCCTGCAAAGGTAAATATAAAACCTAGAGAGTAGGTGGAGCATGCATGTGGTAGTGCCTTTAAGGATGGATCCTCATGCACTGCAATCCCTTCACAATGATTTCATTGTCATTACTGAAAGAAGCATTTTGTATTCAGTTCTTAACTCTGTATTGTCCTCCAGTATCTTCATTTTCTTCAAAACTATCCTAGTCAACTAAAAACTGTACATATTTAAGTTTTTAGTTTGGGGAAGTTGATCAATTTGTAGTTAATCACCATACATGCTCAGGATGAGTTCACCACTTTTTCTGTCAAAACACGTTGTATTACACTCACTAATTCCTTGAGGTAGAGATAGAGGGCACAGATGCATGTTGAGAAAATTTTCAAAAAGCTCTGTTATATACATATACCCTGTCTTAATGCCTGCAGGATTGTGTAGTCCCACAGAAGTATTTATTTTTGGAAAGTACACGATCTAATATTACTTTTATTTGCAAAGTAGAGATCTGAATGTAAGCAGTACACATACAGAAATGGAGAGAAAAAGTGGGAGTTGAAGCCCATCACTTTAAGAATGCATCCTATAATCAGAGAAGTATTTGTTAGGAACTATGACTATATTGCTGCTAAATCATTTGCATGTTGTGAAATGATCTGCAGAGTGTCAGGACCAGGAGTTCTCAGAATTGTGCTTTCTGCCACTGCTTTTAACATGACCAAAATAAATATGTAGTGTTTTTCTTTCTAAATTGTTCCAGCATCCACATGTTTAGAAACACAAAAATATGTCCATGTGCTCACTCAAAAAATAAAAAGACATAAGAAAGAGCATTTTATACTGAGGAATAAGTTAGTTCAAATTAGATTAAACTTTGCAGAGGGTGCTTCAAGGAGGTTTGGGTAGATTCCAAGCTTTAACATATCATTCAAGAAATGAAAGGCCTCAGGGCATTCTAAAAGGCATGTCCGCTCTAAATCAGCTTTAGTTCATTTCAAATAAAAAAGTATATGACTGACCTTGAAGGCTGGATAAAGAGTGGAGTCTTATTTCTACTCTGTAGATGTATCACAGTGAAATAAAATAAATGTGGAAATCCAGACCCCTCCGTGTTAGAATTTCTCTAAAGGATTTATATGTGAGTGGTGAGGCGGTAGTTCCTGTTCAATCGCTTCATCTCCACAAAACCGAAAGACTTATTTGTCAATATGCTGAGAAGTATAGTAACTTTCTTTCCACTGGAAATTAGTTATAGATAAAATGAATTAGCCCTCATGGAGTGCTTAGAAGATAGCATACTAGATGTTTTCAGTATATTTCATGATGCATGACATTTTATGATTTTAATTATAGGTCGATTTCAGAGAGCTAACTGGTCCTTCAGCTATTGAAAGTATTTTTTCCCTTTTTTTAAAAAAAATAAATTTATTTATTTATTTTTGGCTGCGTTGGGTCTTCATTGCTGCATGCAGGCTTTCTCTAGTTGCGGCGAGCGGGGGCTACACTTCGTTGCGGTACGCGGGCTTCTCATTGCGGTGGCTTCTGTTGTCGTGGAGCACGGGCTCTAGGCGCGCGGGCTTCAGTAGCTGTGGCACGTGGGCTCAGTAGTTGTGGCTCGCGGGCGCTAGAGCGCAGGCTCAGTAGTTGTGGCACACGGGCTTAGCTGCTCCGCGGCATATGGGATCTTCCTGGGCCAGGGCTCGAACCCATGTTTCCTGCATTGGTAGGCGGATTCTTAACCACTGCACCACCAGGGAAGTCCCTTTTCCCTTTTGATTAAGGCAAAACAATGGAAAAATAAGCCAATTTCTTACAAAATTTAAAGAGTTCAACATTAGTTAGCTGAGCTAAACAGAGAATGAAATGAAGTACAAGGTTTATTTTTTGAAGTTCAAGTTTTTAGCATTATATGGTGGCAAATGTGCTGTAAAAACATGCACATGACAAATGCTATAATTTGTCACACACCATCCCCCCCCTTTTTAAATGTAGATCACATATGACTTTTGGATAATGAAGACTTGAATTTGAATAACCACCTGAAATAGATGGATAAAATATAGTAAAATAGGAGTACCAAATTTTGTGAAGATATGAACAAAACTCAAAAACAAGACTCAAGGTCGATTCTAATCCTTCATTAAGTACACTTCTTATGAACAGCACAAATGATTAAGAAAGACCTATTTTCTTTGCTGGTGCTCTCAACCATACCTCCCTTGAGAAGTGTACGAAAGGAAGTATGGTAATGAGGGTTAGGAGCGTCAAATACTGGTAGCCAGTGGGTGCACTGTGGATTGTATTACCTGCAGGAGTGGAGGCAAAATACCCATAAAATAGCCTTTCAGATTCAGTTTGTCTCAAGTTACATTGTGAAATTCAGTGGTTTGGTATAGTTGTATACCCATTGGCTCTCAAGAATTAAACAGAGTTGGGGAGGGCTGACCCTTGCACAGAAGGACATGCAGGTGGTACCAGAGGTATTGGGGTTTGTGGTTTCCTATGGGAAATTCTTTTGGTGATTTCATCCCCTCCTGGGTAGAGTGGGTAAGAGGCAGAAGGTCCAGAACCTGATCTACAGCTCCTTCTTGGTTCACAGGCCAGTCTATATTGTGAAGACTAATTTCATACAGACTATTATCTGTAATTCCGGCATTGGCTCTGTTTGACTGAGGACACTAACTAGTTAAAAACTGAAATTATATCTTTCATCCATTAAGAGAAGAGAGTTCTAACATGCCATATTTCTTAGCTGAGAAATAAAACTTTAAGTCCTGATCACATAATTCACCTTAATATTCTTTAGTTCTCTTGGAAGTGATATCAACAATCCTGGTATCCTGGCTGAAATTCAGGTTTAGGACCTCCCCTATGCTTGTTTATGTTCCAGCCATAACTAGAAGTGGTATTTATGTATTCTTCACTTCCTGTTCTAGACTTTAGTGTGGTATTTTTTTGTGAGTAGTTGTTAAGCTGATGGCCAAGGAAGATTTTCTGTTTAGACATATTTTAATTGATTTAACCTCTTAAGGCTGAACAAAAATATCTACAAATACTTATTATGGGAAAAATATGAAAATTTCTAAATTTTTGATGAATTATTGAGACTATGACACTAATGACTATATGTATACAGTATCTATTTGGGCTACCAGATCGGTACATTTTTTTAGTAAGAAAAATATCATTTATTGGGTTTTATAGAAATCAGTGGATTATTAGGATGAATGAAGTACCACCTCAGACAGAGTGCATTCATGGCTCAGCTCATGTCAAAAAAGGTCTTGTGTTGGATCAGCTATTTAGAGTCAATAAACAAGACCAGCAGTAAATCTCTAATGTCTCTGTTTTTTGGTAACGTATGGGAACATTTATTTTCTCAACAATTTGACTTACCTAGTTGTTTTCTTAAAACCTGTATCCTTCTTTTCCTTATGTCTTCCTCTTTCACACATTCTCATAACCATTCCAGGTAGATTTGATGCAATTGCCTTTACAAATGGAAGTAAACACGATCTTTATTGAATGATTGATTCGTTCATCAAAAGTGCGTAATTAATTAAGACTAGTGGGAGGAGATATTAGAGTTGGTAATAAAGATGGATTAAGAGGGATAAGGAAAAATATTTCTCTCTTTTCCTCATAACGTTGTGCTTCAAATTAGCCAAAGATTTGAAAGAGGAAAAATGTAATACTAGAAGGGATTAGATGATTGAGTGAACTTTTCTGTGCTTGTGCTGCCTTGTTGAGCCAATTGCTTTGTGTGTAGGAAGCAGACATGTCAACACAGTGATCTCTGCTAAAATTCTGGCCCCTTTGCTTTCACCAGAAATGAATCCAAATATTTAGATATGCTCTCAAGTGTTACAGTTAAATTACACATTTTGCCTCGAATGAAATCTCAGAAAAAGTGAAATTGTGGCCATGTATGTACAAGCGATGATAATAAAAGTAAGACTTACATAATTCCAAAAGACACATGCACCCCAGTGTTCATTGCAGCACTATTTACGATAGCCAGGACATGGAAGCAACCTAAATGTCCATCCACAGAGCAATGGATAAAGAAGATGTGGTACATACATACAATGGAATGTTACTCAGCCATAAGAGGGAACGAAATTGTGCCATTTGCAGAGATGTGGATGGACCTAGAGACTGTCGTACAGAGTGAAGTAAGTCAGAAAGAGAAAAACAAATATTGCATATTAACGCATATATGTGGAATCTAGGAAAATAGTACAGGTGAACCTACTTGCAAAGCAGAAATAGAGACACAGACTTAGAGAACAAACGTATGGACACCAAGGGGGGAAGGTTGCGGGGGGATGAATTGGGAGATTGGGATTGACATATATACACTACTATGTATAAAATAGATAACTAATGAGAACCTGCTGTATTGCACAGGGAACTCTACTCAATGCTCTGTGGTGACCTAAATGGGAAGGAAGTCCAAAAAGGAGGGGATATGTATATATGTATAACTGATTCACTTTGCTGTACAGCAGAAACTGACACAACACTGTAAAGCAACTATACTCCAAAAAAAAAAAGGTTTAAAACAATAAGCATCTTATGAAATTTTAAACTCATTACTGTCTTTGTTGATGATGGATGCATGGGAAAGGGGTGGTAGAATGTACCTTTAGCTCTCATAGGAACGTTTTTCTACCTTGAGAATTTGGCAATAGTTAGAAAACCACCATCGAGAAAGGCCTCTCCCCTCCTGGTAGTATGATTTAAAGTGGCTGTCTCAGAAAGAATCTGCCCATGGCCACTAGCTAATTCATAGAATTGAGGTCACATTTATTTGAAAGAGTTGACCAGTTAAATATAAAGAAAACTCTCCTTTCTAACAATGAGCAGAGAATTATGGTTAAAAATGTTATTCATGAGCAATCCACAAAATGGTTCTTGGGTCAAAGGTAGCATTAACAGTGGGGATTTGGCTACAGACTCTAGATGCAGCCCTGTGTGGGACAGCCTTATCTCCCTGCCCTATCTCTCCTGGTAAGACTGTGCTAGTGGAAACTGCAAACTGTTCAGGTAGCTAAACGACTGCCCTCGAGACAGATTGGCCCTGAGAAATGGGAAGCATAATCACACAGAAAAGCATCATGGTAACATCACATATGTTATAATGAAAGTACAGATTGGTTTCATTGAGTTGCATATCATATATATTATCACTCATGTTTGGGGAGGATAAATATTTTTACTGTAAAAATTTAAAAAAGGATCTTTGTCTTTAGAATATGACTCCAGACCTTTGCTAGGCATGGTTTTCATTAAAAAACCCCAAACAAAAATGCTGCCAGAGCACCCCAGGAAGGTGTTAACCATAGTAAATATTAATAAGGTAATGAGAGAAAGATTTTTATCTGACTAGATTTGGTGAACTTATTGGTGTTTAACGGTGTATTAAACCAGGAAAAACAAATCTAATATAAACAGTGCTATCTTTTTGGAACAATTGTAGTTGTTTTGGTTAACAAGTATAAGCATGTGTATGAGCTTTTGTTACACCTTTGAAACCAGATTCTTCCAAGTGCCTAAGGTTGTGCCTACATAAACCTAGCATCACGATTGCATAAAAAACCAACTACCTCAAACCCAGTGAAACTGGCCATTTGGCAGCTCAGAAGCCATAATACCTATTGGACTGAATGCTCCAATCTTCTAAATAGTTTGTAAATTTAAATTAGGCAGGCAGTTTCATCACCCTCTTCCCCTACCCCTTAGTAAACTATAGGTCTTTTAAGGTACAATAGTGCTTTTAGGCTACCAGAGTTTCATTTCTATATTTTTATATTTAAAAATTTCGTTCTATATTTTAAATCAGAACCACATTTTCATCAGAGATCTGCCAAGGAGTATGCCAGCAGCCTGAAAACCTTACTGTGCCCAACATGCTGGCAAAGTCAATTTATTGAGAGTATAACTTGTACAAAATAAATAATTTCCTTTATTGCAATTGTCTAATCTATTGTTTGCCATCTTGTTAAGAGTTCAGGGTGGCTAGGAAAAATATTTGAGGTTCTAGATTACTCGTGAGAACAGGCTGTTACTTAGTGAATAATTGTTGTTTTCAAGGCTCTTGGCAGAAGTATTTAAAGGTTTATTGTCACCTTTGATGTTCACTCCAAACATCTTAATATTTATCTTTTAAAATGAATTTCTGGCATTGTTTCTAGAAATAGTAGTTATGTTGTCGATAAACCCCTTCTAGTCTTATTTAGCTTGAGTTCAGCACATTAATTAAACATCAAAGGGCCTAGGGCTGGGGCTGAAATCCCAATAGTATCTCATGAATTCTCAAATCGTTCACCCCTCAGATGGGATCAGCGGGCAATGATTTGGGGACCTTGTTTTGGTCAACTTCAGAAGATGGCATTATAGTTCCTTTTTGTTTCTTCTTCCCCTCAACAAGAAAACCTTGACCCCAGTGGTTTATGAACAATCTAGACAGTTTTCTCTGCTGAGTATTCAATACTTGTCTCTGGAGTGCTCTCAGATGGTCAGATGTTGTCCTGATATTAGAGGCTGACTGTTCTTTGTTTAAGGTTCAGGTAAGAAATTTATAATAAGACCCCATCTACATGCAAAACCTGAGGAGAGTCTCATCAGGCTATATTTTCCCAAAGTCTTGTTCTTGTTCTGCTCCTGTTTTCTACTGAATCTAATTTCCTGTTGTGTTCTTTCTTTTCTCCTTCATAATGCTAAGTTTTAGAGCATGAATAGTATATGAGGGAAGATAAATAGAGGAAGAAGATGGATATCTATCATATGAGAGGGTGTGTTTTATTTATCTTGGTATGACCAGAGCCCAGCTTAGTGACAAGCACCTAGAGGGTGCTTAGTAGGTGCTTTTTGAATGGATGAAAGAACGATGTTTAGGAACATTAGGGACAGTGAGTTATAGGAATATTTCTTCTTCTTCTTCTTCTTTTTTTTTTTTTTGCGGTACGCGGGCCTCTCACTGTTGTGGCCTCTCCCGCTGTGGAGCACAGGCTCCGGACACGCAGGCTTAGCGGCCATGGCTCATCGGCCCAGCCGCTCCGTGGCACGTGGGATCTTCCTGGACTGGGGCACGAACCCATGTCCCCTGCATCGGCAGGCCGACTCTCAACCACTGCGCCACCAGGGAAGCCCAACATTTCTTCTTTTATTGAGTATAGCACAAGAGGGAATATATAGGCTATGCTCAGGGAAATTGAGGTGAGACTGTAGGAAAAACCATGTGACTCTGAGGCATTTGGGACCTAAGGACTTTTTACCTGGAAAATCTGGAAGTCCCTGTATTGGGAGAAATTAAAGAATGGGAGATGGTTATTTTTGGAAAATGGTCTTGCTTAGAAAGTCAAAGGTCTTAATGAACGTTTCTATATTGGTGTCTCACAGGTGTGGTCTGTAGACCACCGCATCAAAATCCACTGGTGTGCTTACTTGCATCTTAAATAAATACCACAAGTGATTCTCCCACAAACTGAAATTTGAGAATAATTGTTGCAATTAATATTTCCACTATATAGCCCAGGCCATCATCATCTCTTACCTGGATTCCTGCAATAGCCCACACGTTCTCCCCACTGCTTACTCCCTCTCTCCAGTGTGTTCTCCAAAGAGCAGCAGCCAGAATGAGCTTTGGATCATGTCACTTCTCGGCTTTGAGTCCCTCAACAACTTCCCATTATACTTAGAATTAAGTCTAAACTTCTTACTGTAGCCTAGAAGGCCCTGTGTGATCTTTTTTTGCTAATCTTATCTCATTTCACGCTCCCCTTCAGTCACCATACTGAATTAGTTAGAACAGGTAGAGTGATGAGCACTGTATAAATGTTAGCAGTCACAAAACAAACGGAAAACCAACCTGCCCTTGTTATTGGAACCCTAAAAACATGCCCACAGATGTGGGTTTTGAAGGTGTAGCTCGTACAGATGCCGAGGAAAGCGAGACTTGGGTCAGCCACCTCTTCCTCAGCAGCCTGAAGCTGCAGCTCAGTTCCAACCCTCGGGTACCACAGCATCGCTAAACACCGGCCAGCTGCACATGAACTGCTGGGGTAAACAAACAGGACAGGGGAAACCAGGCTGTCCCATGGGAAACTATTTAGAGTCAAGTGTTCCTTCACCTCCAATATACCATCTAACAGTTTGGTTGGCTCAGCTTTGGGGAAACAGTGTTATTGTCAAAACACTCGTGAAGAATATCCCAAATCTGAAGAGATAATTGGTGAGGAGACCCAGTAAGGACTGATGGAAACTTCTTCTGCCAGGCTTCAGTCCTATGAGCCTATGAACCATACTTCAGTCCTATGAGCTTTTAGTGCCTCAAACAAGCCAAGTTGTTCCCTCTTCAAAGACTCTACAGATACTATTTCCTCTGACCATTAAGATTGCCCCTCTTCTGTCTAATCCTTCCTGTTGCTTGAGTGTTACCTTCTCAGAGAGGCCTTTTCTCTAAGGCTTAAGTATGGCAGCACAGAGTTAAGGTGTGTATGGCTGCAAATATCAGAAAACCACAACCCAAACTGGCTAAAACAAGAGGGCAGGCTCCAGGCACAGTCTCCAGGAGCCTGCTGACACCGTGCCTTCTGGCCAGATCGTCTTCTGTGTGTTGATGTCATCCCTACTTCTGTGTGATGATCATCCCTAGGTTGGTTGCAAGGTGGTTGCAGCAGTGCCAGACATTTCACCTCGTCAGAGCTGCATCCAGAGGGACAAGAGGAACTTTCTCTTCCTGGAGCTCTCAGGAGGGAGGGAGCCTTTTTTGGAAGCCCCCTTCCCCAAAAGGTTTTTCTTTTCTTTTTCTTTCTTTTGTTTTTTTTGGTTGCGCCACACGGCATACAAAATCTTACTTCCCCAGCCAGGGATTGAACTCATGCCCCTTGCAGTGGGAGCAGAGAGCCTTAACCCCTGGACCTCCAGGGAAGTCTCCAAAAGATTTTTCTTTGTCTCATTGGCCAGAATTGGGTCATAAACTAATTTATAAACCAGTCAGTGGTTGGGGGGAGTAGGGTTTATTGTGATCAGCTTTGAACAGGGATTCCTATTCTATTTTGTACCAAGTACACCTTGAATACTCAGAAAACTGTGTGTCTAGATTGTTTATAAACCACTGGGATCAAGGTGTTCAAGAAATGATAGCTTAAAACACAGACATACACAGAAGTCTTGGGAATCCAAAACCCAAAATAATATAATTTAAATCAATTCATTTTATCTTGATAAATTAGGAATGGGGTTTCAATGCAGTATATTAATATACTGCTGCAAAACAATTTCACATATGAATTCCAAGGCAGTTAGAAAAATGTCAAATGAGTGAAACTAATTGCTGGATGGACTAGAACTTATCAAGAAATATTCAAAATCATGCCAAACTTATGAAAGTTACTAGTCAGAGAACTTGTCCCCTAATGCCATAGTTCAGCACCACCATTCACTGTGATTAATGTGCCTGGACTGTAGCTCACTCTAAGTCATGTTGCTGATACTGGGTAAGTCAGGATCAGGACTTAGCTCTGCGTTCTATAGTATGGTCACCTTGGCTCAGTGCTGGGTGGTTCTTACTTGCACCAGGCATGGTTCTTCATTAAATTCTAGTTCCTTACCCACCTCCCTTGAAAATGATGTAATTTTATGACCATTAAGATATCATATTTTGGGGACTTCCCTGGTGGTCCAGTGGTTAAGACTGTGTTTCAATGCAGGGGGCACAGGTTTGATCCCTGGTCAGGAAACTAAGATCCCACATGCTGTGCGGCCAAAAAAAAAAGATACCATGTTTTGGTCAAAAAGATAAAAGGTCTTGTTGACACACAGGATGGGTGGGGGGAGGAGAGGTATTTGCTCTGCCCGTGTGTGTGATTGTGTCTGGAAGGAGAAACTTAAAGAGATGGCTGATTTCTCATGACCGTTCTCGTATGTTCTCTCCATGAATAAGAGTAACTTCTATTTTTCTGGAAGTGCTCTTTTATTCTCAGAACTACCCTGGGTTAGTTGTTTGGAGGTATTGTCTCCTAGATGCCAAGCACCCAAGTTTCGGAGTCAGGCAGACCTGAATTCAAACTTTGACTCTGCCATTTTCTGTCTGTGTGACCCTGAGCAAATAACTTAATAATAATAGTAAGTTGTAATAGTAGTCGTAGCAGTAGTAGTAGTAGTAGAGCAGCAGCAGCTGTAGCAGTAGTAGTAAAAGTAATTACATACTTAGGACTTACTAGGCTAAATGCTTTGTGTCGACTCTAATTTTCACAACCCTAAGAAATAGTTTATACTTTTATTCTCACTTTACAAATGAGGAGGTGAGGCTAAAATAGGTTATGTAACTTGCCTCTAAGCTTCATTTTCCTTTCCTACAAAGTGGAAATAATTGTGCTACCTGCCTCATGGAGTTGCTGTAAAGATTAAATTACTGTGTGTTGCAGGTTTTTCAGCACGTGACATATAATAAATGCTCAGTAAGTGGCAGCGTTAGCTAGTGTTAGTATACCTGATCTTATATAGCCAATGAAACCTTATTGTATTTCTATTCACTTTGCAAAGATAATAGAGTAATTGATTTCACTTGTCCAGGAAGAGATGATATGGATTAATAATAATTAGTACATGTGACTCAAGGGTAGATAAATTCTAAGCATAGTCTATGATCATGATGATTCCATCCCTTTTGCAAAACAATTTCTGGGCCTTTATGTACATGATTTGGCAACTGAAGCCACTATTGTCATATTAAGAGAAGCTTTAGCAAGGAATGTCTTTTTTTTTTTTTTTTTTTTTTTTTTTGCAGTACGCGGGCCTCTCACTGCTGTGGCCTCTCCCGTTGCGGAGCACAGGCTCCGGACGCACAGGCCCAGTGGCCATGGCTCACGGGCCCAGTTGCTCTGCGGCATGTGGGATCTTCCCGGACCGGGGCACGAACCCGTGTCCCCTTCATTGGCGGGCGGACTCTCAACAACTGCGCCACCAGGGAAGCCCTTTTTTTTTTAAATTTACTTATTTTTAGCTGTGTTGGGTCTTCATTGCTGCGTGTGGGCTTTCTCTAGTTGCGTCGAGCAGGGGGCTACTCTTCGTTGCAGTGTGCATGCTTCTCATCGTGGTGGCTTCTCTTGTTGCCAAGTATGGGCTCTAGGTGCGCCGGCTTCAGTAGTTGTGGCACGCGGGCTCAGCAATTGTGGCTCGCGGTCTTTAGAGTGCAGGCTCAGTAGTTGTGGTGCACAGGCTTAGTTGCTCCGTGGCATGTGGTATCTTCCTGGACCAGGGCTCGAACCCGTGTCCGCACTGGCAGGTGGATTCTTAACCACTGCGCCACCAGGGAAGCCCAGGAATGTCTTTTTGTCTTTTATTTTTCTCGGCTCAACTCACTCTTGTTCAAAAGGGCTTTGGCTCGATTTTTAATATTCAAAGTGATATGTGGCTCCTTAATCCTATTCCAAATATTGGCAAATCAGGAAAGGGTCATTAGAGATGTCTTAGGCCAAATTATTATAGACTGGGTGCCTTAAACAGCAAGCAATTATTTCTCACAGTTCTGGAAGTTGGAAGTCGGAGGACAGGGTGCCAACATGGTTGGGTTCTTGGTGAGTGCTCCTTCCTGGTTTAAAGAGGGCTGTCTTCTTGCTATGTCCTTGCATGGCATGGAGAGCAGAGTTAGCTTTCTGGCCTCTTCTTATAAGGGCCCTAACCCAATTCATAAGAGCTCAACTCTCATGATCTACTTCCCCCCCAAAGCCCTCACCACCAAATATTGTCACATTGGGGGATTAGATTTCAACATATAAATATTGGGGGACACAAACACCCAGCCCATAACATCTACGAAGCTATATTTTCAGTATGGAATTTCTCTATTCTTGGATTACTTTATTAAAAATTTACATAAATCGACTGGCTGCTATGTCCAATGTCAAAGCTTCTTTTAAGAAGACACTAGGAGTGAAATTTACCATCTTTTACTAAGAAGGCATCTGTCTACTATTTACTGAGCTGTAAGAACAAGTTATTTTGTGTGAACGAAGATTTCCCTGGCCAACAGGGAAGCTCCCGGTAGCCTTGGATGTGAGTGCCACCTGCTGGATGTTGTGCACAAACATTTTCCTGTAGTTCAGCCCACGAATAGGGGAGTTATTTGCAGGTCTTTATGGGAAAGTGCCCAAGTAACACCCCTTTGATTTTAGGTGACAAGGACAGCTGTAATGTCTAATGAGTAATGTGATCTTTGGCTAAGTGTGAAAATTTATAAGAAAAACACATTCAGGAAACGAACTCAATTCAAAAATATTCCACTGAGCTATTGTTTGTAAGCTTGCCAGTGCCAAGAATATAGTAAATAGTTCTCTGTTTATATTATGAGCTCATGAGTTTTATACGTTGGTGACATAGGCAGTTGGTGTATGGCTTTTACCTTAAGGAGCCTGTACCTATATCTTGAAGCAGAGGAGGAAATTAGGAACGTGTTGGCTGTGATCATGTGTTGGCTTCAATGCCGAATATGTAATCTCATCCTAGAATTTTGGTTTTGGAGCCATAGCCCCTGTTTGGGGTTTAGTAGCTTTAAACTTTGCATAGCTTTACTCTAATGGGCTCTGTGAAATAACTTCACCTGTGACTTATGGGGCAGTTCTGTAGGTTGGATCTCACAGGAGCTTTGGGACAACTTGTAATTTCCATTGAGGGCAAGAAGGCAGCAATGACCCTTTAGGGGAAATAAATACATATATTCATTCTATTAAGAGCTTCATGACATTTCTGCCAGATTTGTTGTTTGGAAGGACATGAAAATTGCATAGCATTGTTTGTGTACTAGCTACTTGGGAGAGGTGGCGGGATGGGGACCCTAGGAAAGGGACAATCATTGTAACCTTTTCCTTGGGTCATTTTTAAAAATCACTTTTTGCAGAAATTTTAAAGTTCTAGGAGTTGGTCCCCAGGTTATCACTGACCCAGGATTGTCTGTAGTATATTCTTGACATCACGAGACCAGTTTTCTGCTTTCAGGATTTTACAGAAACTGGTGGCTTGTATTTCTCCTGCCCTGGTTCCTTTTTCCTATCACTGGAAAACATTATGCATAATTGGCAAAGGAGTCTGTTGGGCTAAAGCAAAAATTCTCTTTCTTTGTTTCAAAGTTGGTTAATGGGTTTTTGTGGCTAAATTTCTAAATCTACAAAATAGGATTCAGATTTGGAAAGGGCTCAAGGCAGATAGAGCTTTCTGTTTTATTTCTGGTTATGTTCATTTCAGGACCCTGATAACACAGGGATGGTGCAGTTCACTATTTTATGGGGAAATGATGGGTGGTTGATTAGATTTCTCCAAAGGTTTCTAGTTGACAAGAATCTATACTACGGATGTTAACTAGACTTACTGTGGTGATCATTATGCAATGTATACAAATATAGAATCATTATGTTGTACAACCAAAGCTAATATAATGTTATATGCCAATTATACCTCAATAAAAAAAGGACCTATATTGTATGAGATCACATGACATTTGGCACTCTTGTCTGTACCTACATCAATGCCAAGAAAGAATACAGAATGGAGATGTTAGTTCTTACACCTGCAGTGGCACAATCAGATCATGAGACTGAGGTGTTCTGTCCTTGCTAATGACTGCACATTCAGATTATTGGCTTCTCTCTACATGTGTGTCCTGATTTGACCTAGATTTGCAAGCTGGAAAACATGGAGCTACTCTTCACTGGGGGAAAATCCCCACTTATTATTTGTCCCTTGGATCTCTCAGGGTGCTGTGCCGGTTCTCCGTTTCTGGCACTTCTAGTCTGGGGCGACATTTGTCAGTCCTTGGGTTTCATTCCTCCAGCTCCTCTACCTCATAGTATGCAACTCCCAGCAGTTTTTTTTTTTGTTTGTTTTGTTTTGTTTTTTGTGGTACGTGGGCCTCTCACTGCTGTGGCCTCTCCCACTGCGGAGCACAGGCTCGGGATGCGCAGGCTCAGCGGCCGTGGCCCACGGGCCCAGCCTCTCCGTGGCGTGTCCCAGCAGTTTTTTTAACTGAGACTTTCAAACTATTTGAGTTGCTGTTATAGTTGGCTTAACAGTAGTGTCATATAGATTTGGGCTATATTCATAGAATGGCCTTGATTTTACACTGAATGGATTTTTAGTTCTATTCTCTGATTTTTCATCATTGGAGTCTCATAAAATGTTGCTATGCAAAAATTTGGTCCTGAGCCTATGTGGAACATAAGAGATATTACAGAGTTACATAGTCATATGCTATAGAAGTCATCAGGTTTTGCAAAAAGAGTTAGAAACAAGACAGGAATGGAAGTCCAAATCTCAGTGGGTTTCATCACAAAGTTTTGTGGTAAAACCAAGATGAAGCCACAAGCTTCACTGTTGGGCAGACCAGCATTGGAAAAATGATTGATTTAAGGTTAGCCAAGGTCAGGCGGAAGCTTGGCTTTTTCTATTCATATGTTCGAACCCCAGACCTACTGAGTTTTGCATGGTTTGAGGTTTCGAAACAGAAAACATTTTGGGGCCCAGTCCAAAGCCAAGGCCTGAGGACTAAGGGTAAGGGAAGGTTGTTCTGTCTTGGTTTGTTAGCAATGCTAAGGTGAAGGATTTTTGTCTTTGATTACTAGCCGAACCTTATTTACTTAAACTTTGGACGTTTACAAAGCCAAACATGTCTTTTCTCCCTGTCTGTCTACCCTATAGGAAGATCAGGATTCTTCTCAGAGTCTCCAGACATTTCTGTAGACCACAGAAAGATTTATTTCTTGAAAAATTTCATGACTGTGCTTACCAGCACTCATAGACTATATTCAGTTTCTTTGGCTCAATATTTAGGTAATTCTCTAGGAGTAAAGGTATCAAGGTTGCCTAGTCTGAAAGAATTGGACCTAGCTAAATAGTCTGAAAAAAAAATCATGTTGCACTTTCAGAATAAAAATTTGAAGTAAACAAAAGAAACAGTCAAGTGCAGAGCCTAAAACCAGTCCCTCAGTGGAGTGAGGGAAACGTGACACATGAAAGACTCGCTCCCTTGGCAATTCGTGGGCAGCCCAAGTTCTGATCGGGTGGTATGAGGCTGGGAGTCTCTCTAGTTGTGCCAGGACCAAATCTTCTACAAGGTGGCAAAATCAATCAAGTCAATTAGATATGTTTTCAGCTACAAATTATAGAAAACCATTCTCCAAGGTTTCAATTTTATAGGGTGTTAATTGTTTTTCTCAACAGAAATTCTAAGCCTGGCAAGGTGGCTCACCAATGCTAAGTGAGCCAGTCTAGGTTCCTACCTAGAATTTTTCCTTCTTCCCGCTCCACTATCATCCTCGTTGTGGTCACCTTAGGATCTCCAGATGGCTGTCATGGTTCCAGAACTAATGTCTGCTTTCCAGACAGGAAGAAGGAAGAAGGAGCTAAAGGGCAAAGGGCAAAAGTTTAATGGCAAAATGGTGAAAAGCCCCATTTTATGAGGGAAACAAGAGCTTATCCAGAAGACTCACCCAGCAGATTTTCACATATGTTGACTGGGTCATCCAGTTAGCAATAGCCACCTCAACTAGCTCAAAACAAGTGGTCAACGATGAAAGGATATGCTGGAACCACACAAAAGAGCAGATGTGAAGTGCTCAAGCTAGGGCAGGTCTCACCTACAAATCAGACCCGCAGAATAGTGGCCAGTAGAGAGCCTTACAGCAACACTGTAGAGGACTCTCAAAGAGCACGTTCTCTGTGAAGGTTCATGGAGAAGTCCAGGGGAGTGGGAATTAAATGATCACAGAGTGATTGTAAATTACAGTAATTGGACATTAGTGGTTAAACCACAGTGTTATGAGCAATTACTGACCATTAGAGTTCTCAGAATGAGAAAACCAGCTAAGCTCCACATCTTTCAGGGTCTTCAGGAAGAATCCCTTCCATCCCTCCCTCCCTCCCTCCCTTCCTTCCTTCCTTCCTCTTTCTTTCCACTTCTCTTCTTTCCTTCCATTCATCCTTTTAAGTTTTTAATCATGAAAAATCTCAGCATACAGAAAAAGAGAAGGAATAACTAATACCCACATACCTTCCAGTAAGTTTCAATACGTTATTCACCTATCTTACCTTGTCTTTCTTTCGTATATATAAAATTGTACACACATATGTATATGAATATATATGCATATGTATATGTGTGTACATGTGTGTATATACATGTGTCTACATATACACACATATCTATCTATCTATCTATCTATCTATCTATCTATCTCTAAGCTATTTAAGTAGGTTGCAGACTCTTTACCCCTAAATACTTGAGCATACATTTCTTAGGGAGACATTTCTGGATGTGTAATTGCAGCACATATCTGTGGTAGAAAAACTGAGGAAAAGAAAATTGTATTTATTTAAGTACAATTGACATACAACATTATATTAGTTTCAGGTGTACAATATAATTATTTGACATTTGTAAACATTGGGAAATGATCACCATGATAAGTCTAGTTACCATCTGTCAACATCAGAGTTACCAAATATTTTTTCTTGTGATGAGAACTTTTAAGATTTACTTTATTAGCACCTTTGAAATTTGCAATACAGTATTATTGACTATAGTCACCATGCTATATATTATATTACATTCCCATGACATTTATTTTATTTATCTTTAAAAATGATTTATTTATTTATTTATTATGGCCGCACTGCGCAACTTGTGGGATCTTAGTTTCCCGACCAGGGATTGAACCCGGGGCCCACGGCAGTGAAAGTGTGGAGTCCTAACCACTGGACTGCCAGGGAATTCCCACCCATGACATTTATTTTATAACTGGAAGTTTGTACCTCTTGATCCCCTTCACGCATTTTGTCCCCCCACCCAAACCCTCACCCCTCTGCCGACCACCAATCTGTTCTTTGTATCTGTGAGTTTTGTTTTGTTTGTTCATTTGTTTTTTAGATTCCATATATAAGTGAAATCATATGGTATTTGTCTTTCTCTGTCTGACTTATTTCACTTAGTGTAATACCCTTTAGATTTATCCATATTTTTGCAAATGGCAAGATTTCATTCTTCTTTATGACTGAGTAGGATTCCATTGTATAGATACACCACGTCTTCTTTATCCATTCATCTGTCGATGGACACTTAGGTTGTTTCCACATCTTGGCTGTTGTAAATAATGTTGTAATGAATAAGAAATGTTGAAAAGAAAGTGAGACGAGGAATCCATGAAGCAAGTATGAACAGAACACAGTGTCTGCATAGCTTCATTCTTAAAGCTGATGCTACCCCAGTAATCACCTGCAAAACATGTCATGCTCTCTGTATACAAAACTCACATCAGAGGAAGACATGGCTCAGAAAACATTAATTTTCTAAGTAGTAGTTTTTCTAACTGTATCCTTACTTTAAGGAAGAGAAGAGAGTCAGGATGTGAAACATTTTCAAGTTCTTCTGCTACCCTTTTCTATTTTTTTTAAAGTTATAAAAAAATTTTAAGTTAGAGAAAAATTGTTAACATAGATATTCATGTATGTGCAACCTAGAACTAAAAATGGAAATTTAGGAGTAACTTTGCATTTTCAAAAGAAAACAAAACAAATCTTAATATTCAAGTGCAAATGTATTGAAGGGAAAGAAAGAAAGGTGTAAGTTAAATATTCCAGAGAAGGTTTATTTGGGGGATTAAACAATGTGGAAAAATTGGAGAAAGAGAAACGTTAGTTTGATTTGTGGAGACTTCGTCCTCAGGATGAAGTTGCATGAAAAGAGTAAAACGAAGCAAGATCAGTTGGTCTCAGCCACTCTTTCATGCCTACCTTAAGGAAGGAACTGCCATTTTTTTCTCTGCAGTTGGTATCAAAGTTCCTGAAGTATTGTCAGCAAAGAAGCCCAGTCCTCACTATTGGCTAGGGCTGATGGCCAGTTCCAGACAGCTCCGGAGATGATGGGTGCTCTGTGCCGCGTGACCCTTTCCGGGGCAGAGCTGTTCCTTTCTCCTCCACAAGAACCGAAAGTCCATCAAGAGCTGTGAGGGAGCCAATTTGTGGTGCCCAGATTCCAGCCAAAGCCAGCTCCCTTCAGGTGATTGGTGGTGGTGAAAAAACAACAACAGTGGGGTAGATTGAGAATCAAGGGTGAAAAGTGAGATTAGTGGCTCAGTCAGCCTGAGGCAGGGCTGGATTACAGCGTCAGTGCCCAGGATGCCAACAGTTTTTTTCTATTTTAGGGTTTTAGGCTGCTTAAAGGGCAAGCAAAATTGTTCTGTTTTCTTCCTTCCTGAATATTCCTTTGCCATACTCTTATTTTTCCCTGGTTACCCTGCTGTGTCTGCTTTTGCTACTGTTTGTCTCATCAAACCTCCCCTCCCACAGGCGATGTGTTTATTAGGCTGCACTGCTGTAGGGTTGAAAGAGGTTTCCTCACGGGCACTGACTCCCTCTGGTATCTCTTTGGGACCAATATATTGTTTTTTGTCTTTCTATTTCTCCTGACTCTCTTCCTTTTAATCAGGTAAAATGAACCTCAGGGCTCTATCGATGGGAGAGGGCTTTCAAAAGCAATATTCAGAGGGTTTGCTTGCCCGAAAAGTTAGCCAGCGAGCACCCTACTCTTGTACAAGGCCATACGTTCTCTAAGTCCATTAACAGACGTTGTTGCCTGAGGGTTTTTTTATTCTTTCCTCTTCAGACTTTGAAGGATGTCTAAAGTGTTTATTATTAGCCTAAACTGAGAGCAAGTGAATGTCCTTATCATTCAAAAACAAATACACCTGTCTGGCAGCAGGAACTCTGCCTGGCTTTATGAACCAGGAAAATCAACACTGTATTCAGAGCTCAGCCAGTAAATCTGAGCGGCCTGTAAAGTCATGTTGGAGAAGGGGTTCTTTGTGGAAAGATCCAAACTTACACAGGCTCAAGAATTCCCACTGGAAGACCAGACTTTGCACAGATGCTGCATCCTATTTATGTGCCTTATACTACTGAATATAGAGTATAAGAACTCTGAGGGGTGAGAACATACTGAAAAATTAGTAGGGAAGAAACCTAGGGGATAAAGGGAAACCAATATCCTGTGACTGCTGTCAGGTTAGCACTTCTTTCTGATCTCTCCTGAGTGCCCCAGACCTTCATTACTTTCCTTTTTGCTGAAAGAGGAGCTAGTTAGTTCCAAAACTTAGTCATGCTATTGTCCTGATTTCCTTTCTTCTAGAATTAAAGACGATATTTAAGAGTAACTTTACTTTTTTTAAAAAAAATTAATTAATTTATTTTTTGGCTGCATTTGGTCTTTGTTGCTGCTCTCAGGCTTTCTCTAGTTGCATCGAGTGGGGGCTTCTCATTGCAGTGGCTTTTCTTGTTGTGGAGCATGGGCTCTAGGCGCGTGGGCTTCAGTAGTTGCAGCATGCAGGCTCAGTAGTTGTGGCACATGGGCTTCGTTGCTCTGAGGCATGAGGAATCTCCCTGGACCAGGGCTTGAACCCGTGTCCCCTGCATTGGCAGGTGGATTCTTAACCACTACGCCACCAGGGAAGTCTCAAGGGTAACTTTACTTTACAAAAAGAGAAAGGTGTCTTGATACTGACCCAGTTCACAAGGTCATTACACCCAGTATTCATTCAGTTATTTGACTAATCTTTGAGTGCCTGTGAATTGTAAGGTGCTGTGCTGTTATGGACAAAATAAAGGTACAGTATGTAGTCCCTGCTTTCTAGAAGTTTATGTTCTAATGGGGATATAAGGTATACACCATTCAGGCCCCCAACAGACACCAGATCCACACATCCATTGCTCCCACTCTTTCATCATCAGTTTCAAGGATGTTTTCATATTGGAGGCAGTTGCCCCTGATTCTTTCCCACTGTAATTTTAGGCCTTCTCAGATTGGTCCCAGGGGAATATTTTTTTGATAGCTTTAGAGTCACCTGAGCAGGTGGGGTAGTGTTGTCTCCTTTTACCTTAGCTGCTTGGATGTAGTTAGATGGTTTATCCATGTGGGAGAGATTCCTAAGTCAAGAGTAGGAGTCTGCGTGAGGTGAGAAGGATAACATTTTTGATGGAATAAAAGCATTCAGGATCCATTTCAAGAAATGATCCCAAATTAAGGCATAACTGAGTATATTGTTATTAGTATTAATGAATGCAGTCAACCAAATTTAGAAGTCATGTTTGCCATATTTTCAAACCCAGGATAGCCTACAAGAGAGTGTAAGTTTTGAAATTAGCAAATTAGCAGGACTGTGTTCAAATTCTCCTCCATCATTTTCCATCTGTACAGCCTTAGACAAATAACTTGTTTAGCTTCTAAGCCTCTATTTCCACCTCTGCAAAATGGAGATGAGCAGTATTCACTTTTCAGAGTGCTGTGAAGATTAAGTGAAACAAAGTGTGTAAAAGCTTTTAGCTCTTTGCCCCAAATGCTAATTCTGTCCCTATCTTTTCCTCTACTTTTCTTTGAAGAATTATGCCTGTATTTTATTTTAGTCCATCTCCTCCACCCCACCCCACCCGCCCCCGCCCCTTGGCTTTTCTCATTGTTTTTGTTCTTATTTTTTCTGGCTGATCTTTTCTCCTTGGTTTCCTCCCCTCTCCCCTCTGTGGATGTTTGTTTTGACGATGCTTATTTTTCCATCATGAACTTTCCTTGAGTTCCTTTCTCATTTGCCTTTTTGCAGGCATCTTTTGTTTTACCTGGGGCTCTAGCCCTTTGCACATTGATGTCAACACTGACTGCTGATTTTGGACTTCACTGGGGAAAGGAGGGTGGAAGCTGTGTCAAGACAGCTCTTAATAGGGCCTAGAGAAAGGATACTGGGGGGTTAAAGTGGTTTGTTGCTTGGGTATACATATTTTGCAGACGTCCATCTCAGTCCCTGGCCAGAAGTCTGACACTCTTCCCACAGGTCCTCAGGGGTTTTTGAGTCCGCCCTGATTTCACTTTGCAGTGGGCTCAGCTTTCCCCACCCCAACTTCCTGCTGTCTTACTTTCTCTGAAACATGTTTTACCTATTATGCTCTTCTCTAACATCTTACTTATGTGGAACACCCACTTGGAAGGGGAGTTTTTTTTAAAGAGGGGGAGGTCATTATTGATAATGGCATTAAGAATAATTGTTGCATATCAAGCACAGATGCTCACACAAGGCCAAAAACAAGACAGTGGGAACTCATGACTTTATTCATTGGGCACAGATTCCTAACAGAGTACAGAGAGCCCAAAAGATAGAAACAAACTAAGGGAGTGATGGGCGGTGACAGGAAGGAGAAGCTAGGGAATATTCCTTGCATTTTAATTTCCAAGAACATTTGTTCATCACCTCTTCTGGCCCAAGTAGTGTGCTAGGCTCTGAGTATCATTTGATGAACAATATACAGAGGAGTTCTGTTTTTCATAACCTTTGATTGTTCCACTTGTGTTTTAAAGAGTTATAATCTTCCTGCATCTCATATCTAGCATTTTAAATTTGGACCTAGTTTTCTGTCTTGGAATACATCTTGGAAAGGAAATTGGGGCTCAAGGGGCAACAATAGATATTTTGGTGCTTATGAGCAGTTGTTGGTGGCACATCACAATTACCTATTACATGTCCCTAGATATTTTTGTTATGGATACCTTAAGCAAATGTAGAGAGAATAACAGAATGAATATTTATCACCCATCACTCAGCTTCAACAGTTAACAACATTTTATCAATCTTGTTACATCTCCCATATCCTCCACTATTTTCCTGAAATGTTGTCTTGCAAATTGCAGATATCATGTCATTTTACCTTTGTTTCAGTCTGCATCTCAAGTAGGCAATGACTTTTTTTTACATAACCACCATGCCATTATCACATGTAACAAAATCAGTAATTATATAATTTTATCTAATACTTATTCCACATGCAAATTTCTCCAGTTATCTCAAAGATGCTTTTTTATATAGTTGGTTTGTGTGGCTGGAGGTCAAAGCAAAGCCTGCAAATTTCTTTTGGTCATTCTGCCTTTTAAAGCTCTTATTCTACAATAATAGCCCCCCCCCTCAATTTTTCCCCTATACCACTGATTTTTGTAGAAATTTGGTATGGTGGATGCTGTGATGCATTGCCCAGATCCCTTCTTCATGACAAGAGCACTCATTCATGTAGCTGCCAGGAGTGTGGGCAGCTGATGGTCCACAGCATGTGTCTAAGACTGACTTTTTAGAAGAAGGTAAAAGGTCTTGGCCCTCTTGCTTCAATTTGGGACAACTCTGAAGGACCATCTTAATTCCAGAGCTCCCTATAGGACTGGCTGGGACCTCAGTTGTGACTACGTCACAAATCAGTTTCTTCCTCTGCCCAATCTTGTTCCCTCACTCCCTTTCTGGTGTGTTCCTGAGGCTACTCCCCAGTAAAATTCCTGAAATCAAATCTCCACGTCAGAGTCTATTTCCTAGGAAACCTGACCTAGACAGTTGATACCAGGATGCCTCTAACAAGCAGAATCTAAAATGGGATTTCAGAGCTGGATTACCTGCCTCACAGCTTGTGATACAAATACCATCACTGGTGGTAAATGGAATACTGATAACATTGGTATGGTGTAGAGGTACAATTTTTGAAACTTTCTCTCATGGTGAACTGGGATGGGATACCATGGAAGAGAAAACACCAGTGAGGACAGTATTACAGGTATTCAATGGGTTTGGGAAATGTGGGAAGCATAAAGACTGGTAGCTTGGATGGCTGTTGCTGGGGACTATTGATGCGTTGGGAAAAAAGACAATGAAAATCTGAGGGTGATTCATCATCAGAGGGATTCCTTGACTGCATATAAAGGGAGTCTTATCTCGTGCAGCTGGAGGGCAGAGGAAGCTGATGATCAGGCCCTGGACTTAATTATAAGGGTAACATAGCTCTAGAGAAGATTGAATTTTCAATCCTGCAAGTGTGCTACCCGAAGGTCAGGCCCTGATTGGGAAGAAGTAGGATCTGAGACTGGGCCTAGGGACATCTGGATCAATGCACTTGGGAATGTTAAATTACCAGATTCTTCTGAACCCTGGGCCTTGCAGAAATGGTCAACTCCTGTTTTTTATATTTTTATTTTTATTTTTATTTTTTAAAACATCTTTACTGGTGTATAATTGCTTCACAATGGTGTGTTAGTTTCTGCTTTATAACAAAGTGAATCAGCTATACATATACATATATCCCCATATCTCCTCCCTCTGGCGTCTCCCTCCCACCCTCCCTATATCACCGCATTAGGTGCTCACAAAGCACAGAGCTGATCTCCCTGTGCTATGTGGCTGCTTCGCACTAGCTATCTATTTTACATTCGATAGTGTATATATGTCCATGCCACTCTCACTTTATCCCAGCTTACCCTTCTGCCTCCCCGTGTCCTCAAGTCCATTCTCTACATCTACGTCTTTATTCCTGTCCTGCCCCTAGGTTCTTCATAACCTTTTTTTTTTTTTTAGATTCCATATATATGTGTTAGCATGTGATATTTGTTTTTCTCTTTCTGACTTACTTCACTCTGTGACAGACTCCAGGTCCATCCACCTCACTGCAAATAACTCAATTCGTTTCTTTTTATGGCTGAGTAATATTCCATTGTATATATGTGCCACATCTTCTTTATCCATTCATCTGTCAGTGGACATTTAGGTTGCTTCCACATCCTGGCTATTGTAAATAGAGCTGCAATGAACATTGTGCTACATGATTGTTTTTGAATTATGGTTTTCTCAGGGTATATGCCCAGTAGTGGGATTTCTGGGTCATATGGTAGTTCTATTTGTAGTTTTTTTAAAGAACCTCCATACTGTTCTCCATAGTGGCTGTATCAATTTACATTCCCACCAACAGTGCAAGTGGGTTCCCTTTTCTCCACACCCTCTCCAGCATTTATTGTTTGTAGATTTTTTTGATGATGGCCATTCTGACCTGTGTGAGGTGATACCTCATTGTGGTCTTGATTTGCATTTCTCTAATGATTAGTGATGTTGAGCATTCTTTCATATGTTTGTTGGCCATCTGAATAACTTCTTTGGAGAAATGGCTGTTTAGGTCTTCTGCCCATTTTTGGATTGGGTTGTTTGTTTTTTTGATATTAAGCTACATGAGCTGCTTGTAAATTTTGGAGATTAATCCTTTGTCAATTGATTCATTTGCAAATATTTTCTCCCATTCTGAGGGTTGTCTTTTCATCTTGTTTGTGGTTTTCTTTGCTGTGCAAAAGCTTTTAAGTTTCATTAGGTCCCATTTGTTTATTTTTGGTTTTATTTCCATTTCTCTAGGAGGTGGGTCAAAAAGGATCTTGATGTCATTTATGTCATAGAGTGTTCTGCCTATGTTTTCCTCTAAGAGTTTTATAGTTTCTGGCCTTACATTTAGGTCTCGAATCCATTTTGAGTTTATTTTTGTGTATGGTGTTAGGGAGTGTTCTAATTTCATTCTTTTACATGTAGCTGTCCAGTTTTCCCAGCACCACTCTTTGAAGAGGCTGTCTTTTCTCCATTGTATATTCTGGCCTCCTTTATCAAAAATAAGGTGACCATATGTGCATGGGTTTATCTCTGGGTTTTCTATCCTGTTCCATTGATCTATATGTCTGTTTTTGCACCAGTACCATACAGTCTTGATTACTGTAGCTTTGTAGTATAGTCTGAAGTTGGGAGCCTGATTCCTCCAGCTCCATTTTTCTTTCTCAAGGTTGCTTTGGGTATTCAGGGTCTTTTGTGTTACCATACAAATTGTGAAATTTTTTGTTCTAGTTCTGTGAAAAATGCCATTGGTAGTTTGATAAGGATTGCATTGAATCTGTAGATTGCTTTGGGTAGTAGAGTCATTTTCACAATGTTGATTCTTCCAAGAACATGGTATATCTGTCCATCTGTTTGTATCATCTTTAATTTCTTTCATCAGTGTCTTATAGTTTTCTGCGTACAGGTCTTTTGTCTCCTTAGATAGGTTTATTCCTAGGTATTTTATTCTTTTTGTTGCAATGGTAAATGACAGTGTTTCCATAATTTCTCTTTCAGATTTTTCATCATTAGTGTATAGGAATGCAAGAGATTTCTGTGCATTAATTTTGTATGCTGCTACTTTACCAAATTCATTGATTAGCTCTACTAGTTTTCTGGCAGCATCTTTAAGACTCTCAATGTATAGTATCATGTCATCTGCAAACAGTGACAGCTTTACTTCTTCTTTTCTGATTTGGATTCCTTTTATTCCTTTTTCTTCTCTGATTGCTGTGGCTAACCAAAACTATGTTGAATAAGAGTGGTGAGAGTGGGCAATCTTGTCTTGTTCCTGATCTTAGTGGAAATGGTTTCAGTTTTTCACCATTGAGAATGATGTTGTCTGTGGGTTTGTCATATATGGCCTTTATTATGTTGAGGTAAGTTCCCTCTATGCCCCCTTTCTGGAGGGTTTTTATCACAAATGTGTGTTGAATTTTGTCGAAAGCTTTTTCTGCATCTATTGAGATGATCATATGATTTTTCTCCTTCAATTTGTTAATATGGTGTATCACATTGATTGATTTGCGTATATTGAAGAATCCTTGCATTCCTGGGATAAACCTCAATTGATCATGGTTTATGATCCTTTTAATGTGCTGTTGGGTTCAGTTTGCTAGTATTTTGTTGAGGATTTTTGCATCTAGGTTCATCCGTGATATTGGCCTGTAGTTTTCTCTCTTTGTGACATCTTTGTCAGCTTTTGGTATCATGGTGATGGTGGCCTTGTAGAATGAGTTTGGCAGTGTTCCTCCCTCTGCTATATTTTGGAAGAGTTTGAGAAGGATAGGCGTTAGCTCTTCTCTAAATGTTTGATAGAATTTGCCTGTGGAGCCATCTGGTCCTGGGCTTTTGTTTGTTGGAAGATTTTTCATCACAGTCTCAATTTCAGTGCTTGTGATTGGTCTGTTGATATTTTTTATTTCTTCCTGGTTCAGTCTCAGAAGGTTATGCTTTTCTAAGAATTTGTCCATTTCTTTCAGGGTGTCCATTTTATTGGCATATAGTTGCTTGTAGTAATCTCTCATGATCCTTCGTATTTCTGGACTGTCAGTTGTTACTTCTCCTTTTTCATTTCTAATTCTATTGATTTGAGTCTTTTCCCTTTTTTTCTTGATGAGTCTGGCTAATTGTCTCTCAATTTTGTTTAACTTCTCAAAGAAACAGCTTTTAGTTTTGTTGATCTTTGTTCTTGTTTGCTTCATTTCTTTTTCATTTATTTCTGACCTGATCTTTATGATTTCTTTCCTTATGCTAACTTTGGGGTTTTGTTGTTCTTCTTTCTGTAATTGCTTTAGGTGTAAGGTAAGGTTGTTTATTTGAGGTGTTTCTTGTTTCTTGAGGTAGGATTGTACTGCTATAAAATTCCCTCTTAGCACTGCTTTTGCTGCATCCCATAGGTTTTGGGTGATCGTGTTTTCATTGTCATTTGTTTCTAGGTATTTTTTAACTTCCTCTTGGTTTTCTTCAGTGATCTCTTGGTTATTAAGTAGTATATTGTTTAGCCTCCGTGTGTTTGTAAATTTTACATATTTTTTCCTGTAATTGATATCTAGTCTCATAGCATTGTGGTCGGAAAAGATACTTGATACGATTTCAATTTTCTTAAATTTACCAAGGCATGATTTGTGACCCAAGATATTATCTATCCTGGAGGATGTTCCATAAGCACTTGAGAAGGAAGTGTATTCTGTTGTTTTTGGATGGAATGTCCTATAAATATCAATTAAGTCTATCTTGTTTAATGTGTCATTTAAATAAGGAAAGCTTGTGTTTCCTTATTTATTTTCATTTTGGATGATCTGTCCATTGGTGAAAGTGGGGTGTTAAAGTCCCCTACTATGATTGTCTTACTGTTGATTTCCCCTTTTATGGCTGTTAGCATTTGCCTTATGTATTGAGGTGCTCCTATGTTGGGTGCATAAACCCATGAATATTTATGTGGGAGAAGTTAGGGCTCTAGTGATTGCTGACAACAGACTTGTCCTCTTGAGAAAGAGGAAGAGTAACTGACCAGACAGAAAGAAAGTGGATAGTTTTCCTCTTCAAGGCCTTGAATACTCTTACTTTAACAATGTGAAAATGAGTTTTTGTTTGGCCTGACAGTGAATTAGAAGTGTGATTTTATACTGGATATAGACAACCATTTCATCACAAAACATGCCTTCGTTTTCCTGCCCTTTAAGTTATCAAGGAATAATTATAGGCATGGTCTCACTCTCACTTTTTATTGAAAAAAATTTTTTTTTCAATTTTTAGTAAACTTTTTATTTTGAGGTAATTGTAGATTCACATATAATTATAAGAAATAATACTAAGAGAGCCCATATACCCTCTACTCTACTCAGTTTCCTTCAGTTGTAGCATCTTGCAAGACTATGGTACCAGGATATTGACAGTGATGTTATCAAGGTACAGAACATTTCCATCACCAAAAGGATTTCTTATGTTGCCCTTTTATAATCACATTCCCTTCCCTTCAGCACTCCCCTCTCTGGCAACTCCTGGCAACTACTCATCTGTTCTCTATTTCTATAATTTTTTCATTTCAAGAATGTTATGTAAATGGAAACATGCAGTGTGTACACTTTTCGGATTGTCATTTTTTCACTTGGTGTAATTCTGTGGAGAGTCATCCAGGTTGTTGTGTGTATCCTAGTTTGTTCTTTTTAAATTGCTGAGTCATATACCATGGTATGTATGTATCAGAGTTTGTTTAACTGTTCACCTTTGAAGGGCATATACATTGTTTCTGGTTTTTGGCTATTATGAATAAAGCTGCTATAAACTTGTGTACAGACTTTTGTTTGAGCATAAGTGTTTATTTCTCTGAGATAAATATTCATGTGTTATATGGTAGTTGTATGTTTAGTTTTTAAAATACACTGCCAAGCTGTTTTCCAGAGTGACTGTACCGTTTTACATTTCCACCAGCAATATATGAATTATCCAGTGTCTCCATATTCTTGCCCACACTTGAGGTTGTCACTCTCTCTTCCTTCCTTCCTCCCACTCCCTCCCTTCCTTCCTTCCTCCCGTCCTTTCTTTCCTTCCTTGCTTCCTTGCTTCCTTCCTTCCTCCCTCCCTTCTTTCCTTCTCTTTCTTACCTTCTTTCTTTCCTTCTTTCTCCTTCCTTCCTTCCTTCTATCCTCCTTCCTTCTTTTCTTCCCTTCCTTCCTTTCTTTCCTTCTTTCTCCTTCCTTCCTTTCTTTCTCCTTCTTTCCCTCCTTCCCTCCTTCCTTCCTTCCTTCCTCCCTTCCTCCCTTCCTCTCTTCCCTCCTTTCTTTCTTTCTTTCTTTCAGCTTCACTGAGATATAATTAACAAATAAAAATTGTATATATTTAAGATGTACACTGTGATGTATAGTATATATCGTGAAATTATTACCCCAACCAAGTTGAGTGACACATTCACCACCTCACATAGTTACCATTTTTTTGTGTGTGTGTGGTGAGAACACTTAAGATTTACTCTCTTAGCAAATTTCAAGTATACAATACAGTATTATTAACTATAGTCACCATACCATACATTAGATTCCTAGAACTTATAAATCTTATAGCTGGAAATTTGTACCCTTTGACCAACATCTCCCCATTTCCCCCACTCCCCCAGCACCTGGCAACAACCTTTCTACTCTCTGGTTCTATGAGATTGACTTCTTTAAATTCCACATATAAGTGAATTCATACAGTATCTGTCTTTCTTATTTTACTTAACATAATGTCCTCCAGGTTCACCCATGTTGACACAAATGGTAGGATTTCCTTATTTTTTATGACTTAATATTCCATTGTGTATATGTACGTGTGTGTGTGTGTGTGTGTATACAGTCTTCTTTATCCATTCATCTGTTGGTGGATCCTTAGGTTGTTTTCCATATCTTGGCTGTTGTGAATGATGCTGTAATGAACATGGGGGTACAGATATCTCTTTGAGATACTGACTTCATTGCCTTTGGATATATACCCAGAAGTGGAATACTGGATCATATGGTTGTTCTATTTTTAATCTATTGAGGAAAATTCATACTGTTTTCCGTAGTGGGTGCATCAATTTACATTTCCATTAACAGTATACAAGGGTTCCCTTTTCTCCACATCCTCTCCAACACATGTTATCTTTTGATAATAGCCATTCTACCAGTAGTGAGACAATATCTCATTGTGGTTTTGATTTATACTTCCCTGATTATTAGTGATATTGAGCACCTTTTCATGTACCTTTTATTGAAATTTGATGGTACTTTGTTAAGTTGATAAATTATTCTGGTATGTCAAATGAAAGGAAAGAGGAAAAGTCTAGGGTCATCCTTCTAGGATCACCCTTCCCTTGCATGGTACTGTATAGCCAGCATCTGAAGATAATGCTTCCATCTTTATTAGTCCATCAAAAGAATGACTGCAAGGATGGGATTCATAGTTAAGCAGGAAGGGAAACACAAGCCAGGGTAGCAGATTTTTGGTAGGGTTTGAGTGTAGTAACCACCAGTCAACTCAGTGGGCTACAGCTTACTTCATTTACACACAGGGCTGGCCAAAAGGCTCATGTTGAAAAGCATTAAGAAAGTTTGTTCACCTGAAAAGAAAGAAAGAAATTATTTGACAAGGCCGTCTGATCTCTCTCACACAATGTGTTGCCGTTAATGTCTTACAGTTCTTTTGATTGCCAGTAACAGAAAATAATAGGAAATAACTTAGCCAAAAAGGAAAGGAAAGAAACAGGGATAGATTATGAAATCCAAGGAGAAGTTGACCATTAAATAAAGCTTCAGGAAAGGAAATAAACAGAAATTAGAAAGCTGTCAGAGAGTGGCATGGACATATATACACTACCAAATGTAAAATAGATAGCTAGTGGGAAGCAGCCACATAGCACAGGGAGATCAGCTCGGTGCTTTGTGACCACCTAGAGGGGTGGGATAGGGAGGGTGGGAGGGAGACGCAAGAGGGAGGAGATACGGGGATATATGTATATGTATAGCTGATTCACTTTGTTATACAGCAGAAACTAACACGTCATTGTAAAGCAATTATACTCCAATAAAGATGTTAAAAAAAAAAAAAAAGAAAGCTGTCAGAACCCAGGCCACTATTCCCTCTTGCAGTGTCTCAAGACAGAGGTCATGATTGGCTATCTTGCGTCAGGTATCTATTCCCAGTTCAGCCAGCTATGGTCAAGGGGACAAGGCCATTTAGTACAATATGGGAGAGGGGCAGTCCTCACTGAAGGGGATTTGAGTTATGGCATAGGTAGATACTGCAAAAGTCAGTCAACATCTAATAAGTATGAAGAATAGATGAAGGATGTGTGTATGGATGTGTGTGCTTACATGCATACATGCAAATATATAAATACATGTATTTATATGCATATATATTTACATGTAAAATTCATCAAACAGTGAACACTAACCTTATAAAGAATCTGTAGATCAATCATTGAAATGATAATATGTGAAAGCTTCATGAAAGCGGGGACCTTGCTGTCATGTTTCCTTCTTTATGCTCAGAACCTGGAAGTGTACCTGGCTTATAGTGCATATTTGGTCAATATTTGTTGAATTTATGAATTTTCATAAATAAAAATAAAAATAAAATGATAATAAGCATTATTAAAAGTGGGATAATGAGCACTGTGAACCTCCCAATAAAAAGCAATTTAAAGTACATAGCACTACCTATAAAATATTCTTGCCAAAAAGTTGAACCTGAGTCTAATCAAGGTTTTACAACTAACATTCAGTTTATAGGAAATAGAGGAAGAGATGGGCAAGTTAAAATGCTACCTCAAGGAATCAAACAGATGAATCCAGAATTTTGTACATTCTACAGGACAATTGACCTGGTTTCTTCAACAAGTCAATGGTATGAGGTGGGGGAAGGAGAGGATTAAGAGATATAACAACTAAATGTAATTTGTGGACCTTGTTTGGATAGTGATTCAAACACACCAACTATACAAAGATATTTTTGAAACAATCAAAAATATTTGATCATAGACTAGATGTTAGATGATACCAAAGAATTATTAATTTTGTTAAATATGATGATGGCCTAAAGGTTACATAAGAAAGTGTCCATACTTTCTAGGAATGCATATTGAAACATGTGGGAGTAAAATGATATGTTTCCTTAAATTTCATTTAAAATGCTTCAGCAAAGAAAAACAAAAAAACGAATAGATGGTATAATCACAAAATAATTCTTGAATGTGAGTGATTTAGGTGTGGGGGCTCACTGTCTAGTCTCTTTTTGTGTGTGTTTAAAGTTTTTCATAAAAAAAGGAATAGAGAATAGAGCGTATTTTCAGCTTTTCCTAAAAATACTGAGTCTTAGGGATGTTTAAAATTCATCATTATAATGTTCAAATTTACATGGAAAAACAACTCTTGTGGGACAAGATGAAATGGTGGAAAGTTTACTGCCTTAGAAGTCAGATAAACGTGGTTTGTATCCTAGCTGCTCTCCATAGTCCGGAGGAGGGAGGGAACATGGCTGGAGCAAAAATAGCAAGAGCAGAGGTATGGTTGTTTTCTAACATCTGTGTGGGGGTAGGGGTGGGGGGTGCGGAGGGTTGTACTTCAGGCAGGCTGTGTCAAGTCTGGAGCAAGCACATACTTTTTCTGTTTGTCTTTTTTCCCCAACATTATTTTATCAGTCATAATGACTGCCTTGTCAACAAATTATCTAAAAGAAAATTGTTGGAAAGTCGTCACTTGCAGAGATTATGCCCTGGAGGTATGTCTACTACCTTTGCTCTCTCCCTAGCAAGAGTGAGTGTGGTGTGAATTGAGGCTGTTGAGGTGGGTAGGGACCAGATCATGCAGGGCATTGTAGGCTATCCTAAGGAGGTTTGTCCTGATCTCAAGAGCAAAGGGGAGAAATCTAAGGATTTTAAACAGAATATGAATGTGACATGATTGGTTTTGTGTTCTGAAATGATGACTCTGGCTGAAGTGTGGAGAGCAGATTGGAAGGGATCAGAGTGGATGTACTTAGCTCTGTTTGTGGGCCAGTGCTGTGGTCCATGAGAGAGATACTGGATTAAGTGTGGTAGTGGTGGTGGAGATGGAGGGGAGTAGATGATTTGAGATACACTGAAGAGATAAAATGGACAAGACTTTGTGATATACTGAATATGGTAGAGTGAGAAGGCGGTGTCAAACATGACAGGTTTCTGACTTCTAGAACTGGATGGATGGTGGATTAATTCACTCAGGGATCCCTGGAAGAGGACCAAGTTTTGAGGACTGAAAGAAATAATGACTTTGGTTTGGGGCACATTGAGTTTGAGTTTAAGGTGCCTTTGAGACATACAAGAGGTGATGTCAAGAGTACAGTTCAATATTAAGTCTGGAGCTCAGATGAGAGAACAGGGTAAGTCTATTAATTTGATAGAAAAACGTAGTTAGTTCACTTTTGGGCTTTTCTATTTAAGCGTATTACTGCTATAGCATATGCAAACATTTCACAGCTATAATACTTATGAGAAGCAACGACTCACATAAACCAAAGTAAAATTTTGTTTTATTGGTTTCACAAATGAGCAGCTTCATTTTTACAGGAAAGCAGTTAACATTTCCCTGCTTTTAATTTTTTATTGCAGATGTGGAGGAATTCTGGCAGTAGCTAAGACTTTGAACCGAATATGCCTTAATTTTCTCCTGCTATTACAGTTTCTCTTTTTCATGATGCATATTTGTCAGTTACTAGTTAGGTCAACTTTCTATTGAAGGAGATTGCTCTGGAATTGCAGCCTAGTAATTTCTAAGCAGTAACACCCTTGTTGACCCTATTAGAGAAAGGCACTAGAGAACTGTTAAATTTTTCTGAAGAGTCAGATCCCAAGTATATTTTAGGCATAGAACAGAATGAGGTAGGCTGGTGGGGAGGGAGTGGTGGTGGTAGAGGAGATGATATTTTTAATTCTATTTTTAAGAAGACCTGTAAACTCTTGCTTCTGTAAATAATTTGGTTTCTTAAAGGGCTATAACTGCTTCAGAGACTTTGGGAAACTCAGACATATCCTGTGGTCAGGTGTCCAATATGGGGTTAGCTTTGCTTAACCTCCCAGACAACCCTTTGAGTAAAACTAGATTTTTAACTGAGAAAAGAAGAGAAGTTGTTGATGCACTAACTGGTCCTTTGATAACACGTGAGAATTCATCATTCTTCCCTTGCTGCACCTATTTATTCACTTCTAGGTTTTCCTCATTGTTTCTTTTCTTTTTTCTTTTTCACATCTTTATTAGAATATAAATGCTTTACAATGGTGTGTTAGTTTCTGCTCTACAACAAAGTGAATTAGCTATATGTATACAGATATCCCCTTATCCCCTCTTGAGGGGATAAGGGGATATCTGTATCCCCTTGAGCCTCCCTCCCACCCTCCCTATCCCATCCCTCTAGGTCGCCACAAAGCACCAAGTTGATCTCCCTGTGCTATGCAGCAGCTTCCCACTAGCCATCCATTTTACATTTGGTAGTGTATATATGTCCATGCTACTCTCTCACTTCATCCCAGTTTCCCCCTACCCCCGTGCCCTCAAGTCTGTTCTCTACGTCTATGTCTTTATTCCTGCCATGCAACTAGGTTCATCAGTATCTTTTTTTTTTTTTTAGATTCCATATACATGTGTTAGCATACGGTATTTGTTTTTCTCTCTCTGACTTCACTCTGTATGACAGATTCTAGGTCCATCCACCTCACTACAAATAACTGAATTTCGTTCCTTTTTATAGCTAAGTAATATTCCATTATATATATGTGCCACATCTTCTTTATCCATTCATCTGTCAATGGACATTTAGGTTGTTTCCATGTCCTGGCTATTGTAAATAGTGCTGCAGTGAACATTGTGGTACATCTCTCTTTTTTGAATTATGGTTTTCTCAGGGTATATGCCCAGTAGTGGGATTTCTGGGTCATATGGTAGTTCTATTTTTAGTTTTTTAAGGAACCTCCGCACTGTTCTCCAGTGGCTGTTATCAATTTACATTCCCACCAACAGTGCATGAGGGTTCCCTTTTCTCCACACCCTCTCCAGCATTTATTGTCTGTAGATTTTTTGCTGATGGCCATTCTGACCTGTGTGAGGTGATACCTCATTTTGGTTTTGATTTGCATTTCTCTAATGATTAGTGATGTTGAGCATCTTGTCATGTATTTTTTGGCCATCTGTGTGTCTTTGGAGAAATGTCTATTTAGGTCTTCTGCCCATTTTTGGATTGGGTTGTTTGTTTTTTTTATATTAAGCTGCATGAGCTGCTTGTATATTTTGGAGATTAATCCTTGGTGGGTTGCTTCATTTGCAAATATTTTCTCCCATTCTGAGGGTTGTCTTTTCATCTTGTTTGTGGTTTCCTTTGCTGTGCAAAAAGCTTTTAAGTTTCATTAGGTCCCATTTGTTTATTTTTGTTTTTATTTCCCTTACTCTAGGGGGTGGGGTCAAAAAGGATCTTGCTGTGGTTTATGTCATAGAGTGTTCTGCCTATGTTTTCCTCTAAGACTTTATAGAGTTCTTTAATCGATTTTGAGTTTGTTTTTGTGTATGGTGTTAGGGTGTGTTCTAATTTCATTCTTTTACATATAGCTGTCCATTTTCCCAGGACCACTTATTGAAGAGGCTGTCTTTTCTCCATTGTATATTCTTGCCTCCTTTGTCAAAGATAAGGTGACCATATGTGCATGCGTTTATCTCTGGACTTTCTATCCTGTTCCATTGATCTATATTTCTGTTTTTGTGCCAGTACCATACTGTCTTGATTACTGTAGCTTTGTAGTATAGGCTGAAGTCAGGGAGCCTGATTCCTTCAGCTCTGTTTTTCTTTCTTAAGATTGCTTTGGCTATTCGGGGTCTTTTGTGTTTCCATACAAATTGTATATGGATACAATTATCAATATGTGTGTTCCTATTACCATTTTCTTATTTGCTTTGTGTTTGTTTTTGTAGGTCCTTTTCTTCTCTTGTGTTTCCCACGTAAAGATGTTCCTTTAGCATTTGTTGTAGAGCTGGTTTTGTGGTGCTGAATTCTCTTAGCTTTTTCTTGTCTGTAAAGCTTGTGATTTCTCTGTCAAATCTCAATGAGATCCTTGCTGGGTAGAGTAATCTTGGTTGTAGGTTTTTCCGTTTCATCACTTTAAATATGTCCTACCACTCCCTTCTGGCTTGCAGAGTTTCTGCTGAAAGATCAGCTGTTAACCTTATGGGGGTTCCCTTGTATGTTATTTGTTACTTTTCCCTTGCTACTTTTAATATTTTTTTCTTTGTATTTAATTTTTGACAGTTTGATTAATATGTGTCTCAGCGTATTTCTCTTTGAGTTTATCCTGCCTGGGACTCTCTGTGCCTCCTGGACTTGATTGACTATTTCCTTTCCTATGTTAGGGAAGTTTTTGACTATAATCTCTTCAAATATTTTCTCAGACCCTTTCTTTTTCTTTTCTTTTTCTGGGACCCCTATAATTTGAATGTTGGTGTGTTTAATGTTGTCCCAGAGGTCTCTGAGACTGTCCTCAATTCTTTTCATTCTTTTTTCTTTATTCTGTTCCCTGGCAGTTATTTTCACCATTTTATCTTCCAGCTCACTTATCCATTCTTCTGCCTCAGTTATTCTACTATTGATTCCTTCTAGAGTATTTTTAATTCCAGTTATTGTGTTGTTCATCACTATTTGTTTGCTCTTTAGTTCTTCTAGATCCTTGTTAAACGTTTCTTGTATTTTCTCCATTCTGTTTCTGAGATTTTGGTTCATCTTTACTATCATTACTCTGAATTGTTTTTCAGGTAGATTGCCTATTTCATCTTCATTTATTTGGTCTTGTAGGTTTTACCTTGCTCCTTCCTCTGTAACATATTTTTTTGCCATTTCATTTTTTTTTTGATGGGTGGGGCTATATTCCTGTCTTACTGGTGGTTGTTTGGCCTGAGGCATCCCACACTGGAGTTTGCAGGCAGTTGGGTAGAGCTGGGTGCTGGTGCCGAGATGAGGACCTCCAGGAGGCCTCACTCCGATTAATATTCCCTGGGGTCTGAGGTTCTCTGTTAGTCCAGTGGTTTGGACTTGGAGCTCCCACCACAGGAGCTTGGGCCTGACCTCTGGCCTGGGAACCAAGATCCCACAGGCCGTGTGGCACAGCAAAAAAAAAAAAAAAAAAAAAAAGAAAAAGAAAAAAAGGAACAGTACAATAGCAAAGAATAAATAACAAAATAAAATTAGAAAGGTAAAAAGTATATTAGAAAAATAAAAATATAATTGAAACAACTGCAACAAGGTAAAAGAAAACCAACAGAAAAAAGAAAAAAAAGGGGTGGGGGAACAAGCCAAAAGGAGCAGAACAATAAAGAAGTATTAAGAATAAAATAAAATTAGAAAAATAAAAGATTTATTAGAAAAAATAAAAATATAAATGAATCAACAGTAAGGTAATACAGAACCCCAATCTAAAAGAGGAAAAAAGAAAACAAAAAAAAGCCTTGGTTATGGGGGTGGAGTTTAGGTGGGGGTGGAATTTAGGGGAGTCGTTTAGGGTGGGGCAGGACCTAGGTGTGGGGTGGGGCCTAGACTCAGGACCCACGCAGCCAGAAAAGACCTTGGGGTCGGGGCCTAGGTGAGGTGATGTTCAAGCCTGGGAGAAAGAGTAGCAAACAAGAAGTAAAATGAGTTTATTTATTCCTTCAAAAATACTTAAATCATCTTCAGTATTCCCATTTACATGCTGGAGCTAAAACTCCAGTGAGAGAGATAAATCTGTAATTATTACAGTACAATGGGAGAAATGAAAGGGCCATGGAAGAAGTATTGCATAAAATAAATTATAACACAAAATTTTTGTTGATGGGCTCAGTTTCTCAATGCCAAATATCTAACACCTCATTTGTTTATCTTTTTTTTTTTTTTTTTTTTTAATGGTACGTGGACCTCTCACTGTTGTGGCCTCTCCCATTGCGGAGCACAGGCTCTGGACGTGCAGGCTCAGTGGCCATGGCTCACGGGCCTAGCCGCTCCGTGGCATGTGGGATCTTCCCGGACCGGGGCACGAACCTGTGTCCCCTGCATCGGCAGGTGGACTCTCAACCACTGTGCCACCAGGGAAGCCCCTCATTTGTTTATCTTGAAGTGGATACCAGGTATTATCTTACGTTATTATTTTTCATTGAGGCACTTTTGTGTCTTCATACTATTTAGCCCACATTTTGGCATAGGATTCCTTGATTTTCTCAAGTGTGTATTCTTTCTTAGCCACATTTTGCCCACTGAAGTTGTTGTAAACTCCCATTTTCAATTTTATGCTCCTAGAATTATGGGTGTGGGACATGGGAGGACTGAAGGAGGTCCTCCAACACTGTCTCCTGGACTCCCCTTGTGTCACTATGGCAAATCTTGATGGAGCACCACATCATACTCCTGGTCTTCCAAATACTGTCCATTTCCCCATTAGCTTGTAGCCAACCCAGGGATAACTGATGGGCTAGGTACTATGCCCTATGCTTACCTGGTTTTAAAAATAATTATTTCAGAAGATTTTGCTACAGCATTAAAAAGTAGAATTGGTTGGGTTTGAGTGTAGAAAAGGTATGGTAACTGATGTGACTTATTTAATAAACTATAATTAACACTTTTCACCTAATGCATCATGCTACTTTGTGTGTGCATTGTGTGTGTAAATTATCAAGATATAAACCACTGCTACTTCTTTACATTTCAGACGTGATGGCTGGCCTATTCTTGTGGTCAGTTTTGAAGAAGGAGATTTGCCTACCTATGCATTTATTCAAAAAGCATTTACTGAGTACCTACTATATTCAAGGTACCTTTAGATACATGGCAGATACAGAGGTGCCCTGGACCCAGGGGGTTGGCAGGTTCAAATGAATTGATAAGATAATATGATTATGTGAAAACTGCTTTATAAACGATGACATAAAAGCAAATATTTTAGTATTGTTACAAAAAACCAAAATCAGTCCATCTTTTCCTATTGCTTGTTTGGCACGGAAGTGAAATCTTTTCTGTTTTGTAACTTTATAAACCCTGGGCTTATGGAACAGCAGTAAATCTGGCTAAGACTTGTTTCATACTCTTAGATCTCAGAAGCTGTGGGGACTATGGTTGTGACAGGACCATTCATCTTGTCCTCTGTAAACCACAGAGTTGTAATCTTCACTCCAATTTGGGTAGAAGAGGAAGCTGAGACTCGTTTTGCCTTTTGAGTCATGCAGACATTGAATGGCTTGGATTTTCATCCTCACTGATTTCTTTTGCAAAATGCCCTTGCATGTCAGCTGTGGGCAGAGAAACCACGGTAGGACTCCCTCCCCTTGCAAAGCAAAGTGGAGTGTTATTGTCACAACAAATGCACCTTTTATTTTCCTCTAGTTTTCATAAATGCCCAGGTGCATAAACAAATGTCCTAGGGCTATCTGTGGCTTGCTCAATGTTGTAATAATTTCTATATTTTCTTTGTTTGAGCTCTTCTTTTGTCTCCTCTTAATTCTGTTATCTGGCCTACCAAGGAAAGATGCTTATTCTTAAAATATAGATAAAGAAAAATAAGGCTCCATATATGGAAATCAGTGACAGCTCAACCTGTTTGGCCTTTGTTCACAACATAAGAATTGTATATCTTGGTTATGGTCTGTTAGTTTCTCTGAAATCTTGGTACAAATTAGTTATGGCCTTAGTTGTATTTGGCATTGAAAACAGCAGAGAGTAATACACATTTTACTTTACAGAGTAGTTCCAGCTGGAGCTGACTGGAGCCACCTGACTTTTAAACAGTGTTTATTGCAAAGGTCACCTTACATCATTGCTCTGTTGTCCAAGGTTAATTGCCAATTTGCTTTTAAATATTATGCAAAAGTATTGGCTTAGTTGTAGAAAACTTAGTCTTGGAGAATTTGACTCTTTTAGGGATGAATAATTAATGTCCTGTAAAGTCACACGCCTGAAAGAGAATTCTAAAGTTCACCATGACCGTTCTTCTTCCTTCTAAGTGTATCCTATTTTTAAAAATTCCTGGAAACTGCTCTGTTAAAAAAGAAACAAAAATTTAACAGCAACCATGCTGGGAAAGTATTTACAGAAAATATGATAGACAAAATATTGTTAATTTTGCTAAAGAGCTTTATATAGATTTTTAAGAAAATTATTAAGAATACATTAGGTAAATGGATAAAAGATATGAACAAATATTCCATGAAAGGGAATTCACTTAATAAAAGTGAAAAATTGGTCTGTCTCACAAGTGTCATAGTTATATAATAACAGATGCTTTTTCTTTATTTTTTGATCAAATTAGCATAGACTTGAGAAGATCATAATACTTGGTGAGAATATGGTGAGATAGGTACTATCTTACATTATTTTTGGATGCATAAATTGATAATTCTTTTGCTAAGTAAGTTGGAAAACTGTATGAAGTTCCTTAAGAATACTCATATTCTTCATTTTCAGTTCTTCAATTCCACTTCTAGGAATCTATTGGAAGGGTATAATGTTACATAAAGCATATAATGCACTAAAGCCAAAAATTAGAACCACAGTGAACATGTTCACAAATAGGAAATGAGTCAATAAATAATGTGTATATAATATTATGTCATCAGTGAATAATACTGTAATGTTAAATTTCAAGGTCTTTCATAAAATGACAAATATTATATATTCCACTTATATGAGGTACCTAAGGTAGTCAAATTCATAGAGACAGAAAATAAAATGGTGGTTGCTGGAACTTAATGGGGAGTTATTGTGTAGAGGGTATAGAGTTTGGGAAGATGAAAAAGTTCCGGAGACAGGTAGAGATAATAGTTGCACAACAGTGTGAATGTACTTACTGTCACTGAATTGTACGCCTAAAAATGGTTAAAATGGTAAATTTTATGTTATGTATATTTTACCACAATTAAAAAATTACAAGATCTTTATAATAGTATGAGGAATATGCGTTATATGATTTTAGTTTAAAAAAAACTAGTATATGTGTTCTGCAAAAGACACTGTCAAGAGAAAGAGAAGAGAAGCCATAAACTAGGAGAAAGTATTTGCAAAAAACGTGTGATAAAGGACTGCTATCCAAAATATATAAAGAGCTCTTTGGGGCTTCCCTGGTGGTGCAGTGGTTAAGAATCCGTCTGCCAATGCAGGGGACATGGGTTCGAGCCCTCATCTGGGAAGATTCCACATGCTGCGGAGCAAGTAAGCCTGTGCTCCACAACTACTGAGACTGCACTCTAGAGCCCATGAGCCACAACTGCTGAGCCCACGCACCACAGCTACTGAAGCCCACACACCTAGAACCTGTGCTCCGCAACAAGAGAAGACATCACAGTGAGAAGCCTGTGCAACACAACAAAGAGTAGCCCCCACTTGCCGCAACTAGAGAAAGCTCACACGCAGCAACGAAGACCCAACGCAGCCAATAATAAATACATTAAAAAAAATTAAAACAGAAAAAAACCCAAAAAATATAAAAAGCTCTTAAAACTGAACAATAAGAAAACAAAGCACTCAATTAAAAAATGGACCAAAGAACTGAATTGATACCTCACCACAGAAGAGATACAGATGTCAAATAAGCATGTGAAAAAATGCTCCATATCATATGTTGTTAGAGAATTGCAAAATAAAACAGCAGTGAGATACAACTACTCACCTAATAGCATGGCCAAAATCCAGAACACTGACAACACCAAATGCTGGTGAGGATGTGAACCAACAAGAACTCTCAGTCTTTGCTGGTGAGAATGCAGAATGGTACAGCCACTTTGGAAGACAGTTAGTAGTTTCTTCCAAAGCTAAACATATTCTTACCTATAATCCAGCATGGTTGTCCAAACTTAGTCCAATTTTATTCCTTTGCATGTAGATATACAGTTTTCCCAAAAACATTTATTGAAGAGATGATCCTATACCCATTGAGTATTCTTGGCTCCATTTTTAAAGTATTACTTGACTGTATACTGTTGAGGAGGAAGGAATTTTCCTCTACCCTTCTAGGTTTTTCCAACTGTTCTAAGAACTAAGTTGACATGAGATAGATTAACAGGAGAAAATCAATCAAAATTTTGGTAACATGTATACATGGGAGAGACCCAAGAAGACTGAGTAACTTTCCAAAATGGCCAAAATCCTCACCTTAAATACCATCTTTAGCTAAAGTCAAAAGAGGATGTTGGGGATATTGGTTTGGGACTTCAAAGGGGAGGAAGGCAATTCACATGGAGATGGAAAAGCAAATATTTGGTAAACAAATGTTTGCTGGGCCAGGTAAAGACAATGGGACACACAGAAATTTTAACAAACTTTGCTAGGTTTCTTCCTATCTACCACACCTAGCTCATACTATAGTCATCTATGGTGATATCTCCCTTCCTAGAACATGTCCTCTATCTAAATTCTTTTAGGCATTTAAGGGGAAGGTCAGAGGTTCTTCCTGAGTCTTTTGGGCCTTGATTGTTTTCAACTTGAAGTAATCTACATGCTAAAGACATACATTTTGGGGTGGCACATTTTGTTCCCCTACAATATGCATGAGTTTATTTCTGGACTCTTGATTGTGTTCAATTGGTCTTTGTGTCTGTTTTAATGACAGTACCATACTGTTTTGATTACTGTATCTTTGTAGTGTACTTTGAAACCAGGAATTGTGATACTTCCAGCTTTGTTCTTTCTCAAGATTGCTTTGGCTATTTGGAGTCTGGTGATTCCACACAAATTTTAGAATTCTTTTTAAAATTTAACTTTTTAATTTTTTTCTATTCTGCATGATGCCTTTTCATATTTTTGATTTTCAAAAGCTGTGCAGAAGCTTTTTAATTTGATACAGTCCTAGGAATCCCCCATACTTTTATGAGTTTTATATCCAGGAATTCCACCAGCTATTTAGAGTAAAAAGCCAAGAAAAATCTTCATGTTTCTGCTAGGAACAGGAGAAAAGCAACCATTTTGAAATACACCTAGAGCAGTCCCCTTAACAAAGGCCTACTTAGCGACAGAAAAGATTACCAGAGCTTAATCTGAAGTGGAGGAAGGAAAATCGCCCAATTCCAATCTCCTCCAGTCTTTCTGTCTCACCTAAGGGGAAAAAATAAGGTCACAGCCCAGAAACACAGGCTCACTAAAAGACTGACACTTAATCATAGGATTATAGAATGGTTCCCCTCTGCTATAACTGAAGACTTCAACACTCTTCTTTCAATAATTGATAGATCAAGAAGGCAGAAAAATCAGTAAGAATACCACTGAACTGAACAGGGCCACCAATCATCTTGATCTAATATTGACATTTATAGAGTACTTCATCCAACAACAGCAGAATACACATTCTTCTCAAGTTCACATGGAATATTCATCAAAATAGACCACATTCTGGACCAGAAAAAACACCTGAACAAACTTAAAAATAATAGAAATCATACAAACTATGTTAGTATATTCCTCAGACTACAATGCAATGAAACCAGAAATAAAAAACAGAAAGATAGCTGAAAATTTCCAAAATATTTGGAGATTAAACAGCACGCTACTAAATAATACGTGTCAAGGAAGAAGTCTTAAGAAATTAGAAGCTCTGTTGGTTTATCTTTCACATTTAAGTTTATAATCCATCTCAAATTAACTTTATGAACAATGTGAGACAGAAGTCAAATTTTGCTTTTTTCCATATGGATATCTGTGAAGTACACACAAGACAACATAAGGCTAAGGCCTGACTGATTTGGTCATAAAGATACAATGAACAACTTTTAGATTCAGATAGTTTATTACTACATAGACAGTGAAAGGATAAAAGCTTGCCATGGTCCCTCTACAACACACTAAAAAACGACAAATCAAAACAAAAAGGGCCAGACAACTACAGTGAGATTTGTGGGCTACTGCATTATGGAGAAGCCAAAGATCATGACCTTTGGAATCACACAGATCTGGATATGAAGGCAGTTTTGATTACTGACTAACCATGTGATAATCAGTGAGATCTTAGAATCTTCATTTTCCATCTATAAAATGGGAAAAATAACTATCACTATTATTAAATGAAAGAATGCATATGGGTGGTATCCAGAAAAATGTATTTTATAGAATACACATTCAGAAAATGTGCAGAGGTGGTGGTTGGGGTGCCTTTTTCCCAGGATTGATAACTCACTAGGGTCCTCAGTTTTCTTAAGCATCCAGGTAGACTAGCAAAAGAGAAATTCAAGTACTTGTTAAGGAACATAACCCAAAACTCTGTGCTGCCTAATACTTATCAAATATCTGTTGGATAAAATAATATTTATGTGGTATTGCCTGAAGAGTATGCAAGCCATCTGTTCCTCCATGTCTTAGGTTAGGTTGGCTGGGAAACAGACTCTGAAATGGAAATTTGTGTGCAGAAAAGTTATTGAGGAATATCCCCAGAAGCACCATGGCGAGGGAGTGAGGAAACAGGAATAAGCAAAGAAACTTAACTGTGACTAAGTTTTTTTCCCTTGGGTTAGTGAGATTATCAGAGAGTTGCAAAACAGGAAACTGTGATTTTGGCCTCACTCATCCATTAATTCATTCAACAAATATTTCCTGAGTACTTACTCTGCACTTTATGTTAGATTCTGGCAATGGTGAACAAAATAGAGTCTCTGACATGATGGAGTTTGTAATCTCATAGTGAGAGAAAGACATTTGAACAATTAACTGCAGTATAGTGTCAATATTCATGGTTTTTAAAAACTAGATAGGCTGTTTCTAAAGTTACTAGTTAAAATGTATTGTGTGAATCTAGTTAAGTTATGAAAAAACAAGGTAATAAGTGATAGTGGGGAAACTAACCCTGACAGATACTTAAAACATATTATAAAACTATGCTAATTAATACCATTGGCACTAGTGAATGAATTTAACCAAGGACTCAGAAATCAATCCAAATACATGGGTAGTATATGAAAAAAGGAGCTTTAAAATAAATAGAATGAAAGGTAGTTTACTTGTTGAATGAATGGATGAATAGCTTTAAGGTAATTGGTTAGTTATTTGGGGAAAAAAATCTGGATATGAATTCATTTTTTATACCAAAATAAATTCTAAATGGATTTACTATTTAAAAGTACAAAAGAGACAAAAACATGGAAGAATTTTTTTTAATGAGTGAAATGGAGAATGGTCTTTTAAAGCAATATCCCAAATAAAAAACCCACAATGTAAAAAGTTGTTAGATCTGACTATATGTTAATTAAAAATAGCTGCTCTGTAAAAGATACCATAAACAAAGTCAAAAGAAAAATTCATCAGTTGAGGAAAATAGATTTTCAAAAGATTAACAATGGCTAATTTTCCTAGTATATAGAAAGCCCTTAAATTTTTTTTACTTAGTTTTTTAAATATTTATTTTTATTTATTTATTTATTTATTTATGGGTGCATCGGGTCTTCGTTGCAGTATATGGGATATTTCGTCACGGCATGCAGGCTTCTGTCTAGTTGTGGTGTGTGGGTTTTCTCTCTCTAACTGTAGCACATGGGCTCCAGAGTGCATGGGCTCTGTAGTTTGTGGCACACAGGCTCTCTAGTTGAGGTGCGCAGGCTCAGTTGTTGTGGCGCATTGGCTTAGTTGCCCCTCAGCATGTGGGCTCTTAGTTCCCCGACCAGGGGTTGAACCCACGTCCCCTGCATTGGAAGGCAGATTCTTTACCACTGGACCACCAGGGAATTCCCTAGAAAGCCCTTAAAAATTAACAGAAAATATCGTCAAACCAATAAGCCATGTTCACACACATGTAAACCAGAGGAAAAGAAAAAAAATTGACTTTTAAAGATATGAGGAGATAAATGAAATACTGTTTCATTGAGACAATGAAACAAACATTGACTAAATAAATCATAATAATATCTAATTTGGGGGTAAAAATATCAATCAGTAAGGGTAGAATGAGAAGGTCTAACATCCGTCTAATTGGAGTTCCAGAAAGGAAGAATAGAAAGAATGGGAGAGACACATTATTCAAAGAGATTCTGTCTAATGATTTTCCAGAATTGTTAAAAGACATAAATCTTCAGACGAAGAATACACAGTGAATCTCAAGCAGAACTTTCAAAAAGTAATTCACAATTGGATGTGTCTTGCTGCAATCATAGAACACTAAAGATAAAAAGAAGTTTATAAAGGGCAAGCAGAAAGAAAAGACAATTTACTTACAGATGGTATGACACACACTTAGAGCAGACTTCTCCTCACTGACATGGAAACCAGAAGACAGTGGAGTCATATATTCAGACTGCTGAGATAAAATAACTGTCAACCTCAGCTATCATTAAATAAATACAGTTTCTGACAAATATAAACAGGTAATTTTTACCTTCATCATATACTAAAGGTACTTCTAAAAGAATGTGCTTCATAATCAAGGAAAATATTCTCCAAAGGAAGGTATGAGATGCAACAAGGAACTGTGAGCTAATAAATGAAATTGAATAAAATTGTAGATAGGAATAACGTGTAAGATGGGAGGAGGGTGATCCTAATTCAAATGTTCCTGGTTAAATAGAGCATAGTGTTCAAAAGCCTGGAATATAGAACCAGACTGTCTGGGTTTAAATCCCAGTCTCAGGATTTATTATCTGTGTAACCTGGGGCAAATTACTCAACCTCTTGGGCCTTAATTGACTTGTCATAAGTAAAGTGCTATGAACAGTGCCTAACAAATAGCAAGCACCCAACAAACATTAATTTTTATGATTATAAAGGTCCTGAAATTGTTTAGAGAAAAGTTGACACGCTGATTATCTTTAGACATTAACAAAGTATGTGAGTTAAAATTTTAAGAATAACTTCTAAAGGTATAGAAATAATGGTATGCTTTTCTCATCACAGCAAAAGGGGGGAAAAACCCTAGTTAATCCAAAATGAGACAGTAAAAGCAATGAAAAATGAAGCTTATAAAAATAAAACATGTAGAAAGTACAAAATAATGTGGTAGACATTTATGTAAGAAAAAAGAGATATAATAGAAAATAAATGTGAATTGGTTCCTTTGTGCAAAAGTAGTATAGACAGGGTAAAGCAAAATTTAAAGAGGTTGGTAGGAAAGGGGAGCCAATAGTAGGGGGAGGGATGGGAATAGAATAGTAGGCATGTGGAGGCAGTGATACTTCTCTGAGTATACATTTTTAATAGCTCTATTAGAACTGTAGTAATGTTTTACATACTCTCAAAAATAAATAAACAAAACCAATCAGGATGTCAACAGGAATCCAAAATAGAATACATTTACAGATAATAAGGTAAGTTACAGGTAATAATTGAATATGACCATATTGAAAGGGATGGGGAAGAAAAGAGCTAATGTAAGAAACTTTGGAATGCAGTACTTTGACTGGATACTGTAAAGAACTGTAGGCAATACTGTAATTTAGTTAGTAAATTTGTTTTTCATGGGGTATGGGTAAACAATTCTGAAACTACATTTTATGTGTACTAGAATAGAACAAATAAATATAATGTAGATAATGAGAGTAAGGTTTTTCCTCACTGTTGGAGGAAGAAGGTATAAATAAGGAAAGGGGGAAGGTGAAAGTGAACATTAACCCTATGATGTTGGATTGGAATTAGAGGTAGCAGTATGAACTCATTTATAGATAGATAGATAGATAGATAGATAGATAGATAGATAGATAGGGGTTGGTATACATACATAGTGCAGTAATTTGACCCAACCATTTGAGTAATTGATAAATAAAACTGAGAAAACTGGTTAAGTACATGAGCTTTTATAATTGATAACATTAGGTCTAATAGTCAAATATGGGACCATATATTCAATGATTAGAGAACGCACATTTTTCTCAAGCACATATAGAAGGTTGTGGGAAATTGAATATCTAGTAAGTCTCAAAATTTTCAAAGAATTGGTAAAATACCAATCACATTCTCTGACCATAATGCACTTAAGTTAGAAAACAACTGCAAAAAATAACCAACTCTGTTTATGGGAGTATAAGTTGGTCCAATCATTTTAGAAAACTGGCCATATCAATTAAAGTTGAATGTACACCTAAGCTATGACCCATCAACTCCTTTCCTCTAACAGAAATGCATACATATGTTCAACAAAAAATATGTACTAGGATGATCACAGCAGAACTATTCATAATAACCCAAAACTGGAAACTAACCAAATGCCCATCAGCAGTAGAATGGATAAAAATATTAACAGTTTTTGTTTTTCTGAAGGTAAACAGTTTGATCACAAACTTAATATGAAGTATCCAGGAAAACCCTAGGGGAATAAAAGAGTGATGGTGAGAATATAGTTGGTCCTACCCAGTATTAAAACATATTATAAATCTTTATAATTGACACATGAATAAACAGATTAATTGATGGTCACAAAATAGAAAGTCCCAAAATATATCCAAGTATGTAAGGAAATGTAATATATGAAAAAGCTAGTATTTCAAATCAGTCAGGAAAAGATGTATTTTTTAATAAATGGTGTTTGGACAACTGGCTAGCAATTTTGATGAGTAAACTTAGAATCCTATCTCATAGCACACACTAGTAAAAGTTCGCAGTGGTCTAATATGTAAATGTAAGAACCAAAACCATACAAGTGCCATGTGTGTATGTATTATGGTATTATATATATATGGTTTTGTTTTTAGACATTATATATGTCTGTATGGAGAGAGACAGAGAGAGAGAGAGGAAAGAGAGAGAGAAGAGAAATTCTTCTCTATATGTCACCCAGGAGGTTCCAGCTAAAAGATGTTACTCACCATCCAACTCTACAAAGATTGAGTCATCAGCGACTGCAGTCAGTTGGTGACCTTCAACACACCCTGAAAGGAACTCACGGCAGAGATCAGGAATGAGGCACTCTGTGCTCTGGGAAAACTGGCAGAACAGGCTTTCAGATAGTTAGGTATTTTCAGGAGAAAATTTTATGAACCCAATTTCTTGCATCTTCTCATATTTACAAAAGCACTAAAATCATTTACTAAGATATCTGTGCCTCGTGACTAACAGTAACCTTCTACCAAGAAGTGTGTTTGATTGCATGTATCCCTTCTCCAAAATCACATATGTGCTGATCTCCACCCTTACCTCTTTGGAGCAGCTTCCTCAGAGCTATCTGAGAGGCTGTCTCCTGGGCTATAGTCCTCAGTGAGTCCCCAATAAAACTGAAACTCATAATAAAAAGAAATTGTGGCACATTCATACAATGAAGTACTCTACAGCAAGGACAATTAACAAACTATAGTTACATACAACAATATGGATCTCACAAATATAAGGTTGAATGAAAGAAGTCTGACAAAACAGCTTACAAATTGTATGATTTCATTTATATTAAATACAAAAGCAGATAGATCTGTGCTGTTAGAAGTCAGGATAGTGTTTTGTCTTAGAGGGGGTAGTGAGTGGAAGGAAACATGGTGGCTTCTGGATTACTGGCAAAGTTCTGTTTCTGGATTTTGGTGTTGGTGACATGGCTGTATTTAGTTTGTAAAAATTAATTGAGCTGTGCATTTATAATATGTCCTTTGTGTATGCATATTATTCTTCAATGAAAAGTTAAAATTAAAGCCATATGACCCTCATATATTTGGAAATTTAAAAGTATTTACTAAGTAATTCATGAATAAGAGTATAGTCAAAATGTAAATTTGTAAATGCTTAGAACTACTATAAAGAAAATGCTAAATCAAAATTCATGAAATGTAAAAAAGCAGAGGAAATGTCTATTTTTGAATGTTTACATTATAAAGGGGTGGAGGCTGAACATTAATGAGCTAAGCAGCCAACTTAAGATAGCAAAAGATCAGCAAAATAAACCCAAAGAAAATAGAAGGAAAGAAGTAAAGATAAGAGCAGACATTAATGAATAGAAAAAATAAAGATAAAATAGAGAGGATCAACAAAGCCAGAAGTTGGTTCTTTGGAGAGACTAATAAAATAGACAAAACCTTGGCAAGACTGAGGATGAGGAAAAAGAGAAAAGTATAAATAAGGAATGTTAATGATGAAAAAGATATATAGTGCACATTCAGCAGAAATTAAAAAGATGATAAGAGAAAGCTATAAATGACTTTATGCCGATAAATTTGCAAGTGTAGATAAAATAGACTATTTCCTAGAAACTTATAACTTGCCAATACTGATTTAAGAAGCAATAGAAATCCTGAAGAATACATAAGAAATAGTATAATGCCCTGCCCCCCACTGCATGCAGAGTGCAGTCCCTGCAGGCTCCCACTGTGAGCATGCAACTTGATGTGTAGCCTTAAAGTCTGTCTGGATACCAGTCTGATACCTGTAAAACTCAGGCATTGATATGACCTGTGATGACGAGGTCCAGATAGGTGATAGGTTGGATTTTGGACTAAGATGGTGACATGGGTGACTACTGAATTCCCCTCCTCCCACTGATATACTGAATATAGAGCTACACATGGAGCAACCCTCTGAGAGAAATCCGGAAACTAGTTGAGTGACTACTACACATCAGTGACTGAGAAAATATCCACATTGAAATGGGTAGGACAGGCTGAGACATACTCTCATTATAAACCTCACCCCAGCACAATGCCATACAATAAGGAGGGAACCCCCAATTCCTAGCTTCTCCCTGAGGAGCAAATGGTTTGGACCACACATCTAGTAACCTTAACTTTTATGGCTGCTAACTGAGGGATGGCCATCCAAATTGCCTAGCTCTGATAGCCATTGAGGCTTATATTCACAAGTCCCACAGGACTATAGCAAAGAAGCAGTTTTGAAATGGGAATAGCAGCACCTCTACCCTGCCCATCCCCCACCCCAGCCTGTGGCTGTATAACTGGGTTTAGTGTGGAGGAAGCAGGCAAAAGTGCACATCTCCCAGTTTCTCCCCAAAAAGGGTTTGTGTACTTTACCAGTTGCTGCCTGAGGGTCTGTCTTCTAATTGGCCTGCATCTAGATACTGACTGTGATCCTCCCCTTTGGGGCACTGGTGGGTCTTGGCACACTCTCAACTACAGGGAGCCACTAAGAACAAAGATAGTAGATTAAAGAATCACAACAGTTTGAGAGGCAATCAAGAGCTTGGCCTGGGCTGATTGATGATGTTTGTTTCTTATACAAGACCAGTCTGTCAAGACTAGAGGAAGTGGCTGTTTTATCTAATGTGCAGAAACCAACATAGAGAGTCAAAGAAAATGAAGAAGCAAGAGAATATACTCCAAACAAAAGAAGAGAATAAATCTCCAAAAATCAGTCTTAATGAAATGAAGATAAGTGATTTACCCAATAGAGATTTTAAAATGACAGTCACAATGATACTTACCAAGGTCAGGAAAGCAATGCATGAATAAAATGAGAATTTCAACGAAGAGCTTGAAAATATATATAGTACCAAACAGAAATCATGTAGCCGAAGAATACAATAGCCGAATTTTAAAATTCAATAGAGAGATTCAACAGCAGACCAGATCAAGCAGAAGAAAGAATTAGTGTACTCAAAGGCAGGGCAGTAAAATTCACTCAATCAGAGAAGAAAAAAGAGAAAGAAAGAAAAGAAAGAGGGAAAGAGTAAAGAGTAAAGATAGGGATTATAGGACAACACCAAGTGGATCAACATATGCATTATAGGGGTTTCAGAAGAGAAAAAGAGAAAGGGGCAGAAAACTTATTTAAAGAAATAATGGCTGAAAACTTTCCTAACTTGGGGAAGGAAACAGACATACAGATTCAGGAAGCCCAGAGAGTTCCAAATAAGAGGAACCTAAGAGACCTACACTGAGACCCATTACAATTAAATTGTCAAAAATTAAGACAAAGAGAAAATCTTAAACACAGTGAGAGTAAAGCAACTTGTTGCATACAAAGGAACCCCCATAAGACTATCAGTGGATTTTTCAGCAGAAACTTGCTGAAAGTTTTCTGAAGGTCAGAAGGGAGTGGGATGGTATATTCAAAGTACTGAAAGAAAAACAACTGCCAACCAAGAATATTCTGTCTGACTAAGATGTCCTTCAGAATTGAAGGAGAGATAAAGAGTTTCCCAGACAAACAAAAGCTGAAGGAATTCATAAGCATTAGACCAGACTTTCAAGGAGTGTTAAAGGGAGTTCTTCAAGGTGAAATGAAAGGACACTAATTAGTAACAGGAAAACATATAAAAGTATAAAACTCATTGGCAAAGGTAAATGTAAATTCAGAACATGCTAATATTTTAAGGGTGGTGAGTAAATTACTTAGAACTCTAGAATAAGTGTTAAAAGACAAAAGTATTTAAAATAACTAATTAAAATTTGTAAATGGATACACAGTATAAAAAGATGTAAACTATGACATCAAAAACATTAAGTATGGGAGAGAGGAGTGTAAAAATATAGAGTTTTGTATGTGCTCAGAGTTAGCTAATCATTATCAGATTAATAAAGACTGTGATAACTATAAGATGTTTTATATAAGCTGCATGGTAACCACAAAGCAATAACCTACAGTAGATACACAAAAGATAAAGTGAAAGGAATCCAAGAATACCATTACAGAAAATTATCAAATCACAAAAGGAAGAAAGTGAGAGAGCAAGAAAGGAACAAAGAAGCTATAAAACAGCCAGAAAACAACAAAATGGCAATAGTAAGTCCATACTTATCAATCATTACTCTCAGTGTAAATAGACTGAATTCTCCAATCCAAAGACACAGAATAGGGCTTCCCTCGTGGCTCAGTGGTTAAGAATCTGCCTGCTAATGCAGGGGACACAGGTTCGATCCCTGGGCTGGGAAGATCCCACATGCCGCAGAACAACTAAGCCTGTGCACCACAACTACTGAGTCTGCGCTCTAGAGCCTGCGACCCACAGCTACTGAGCCCACATGCCACAACTAGTGAAGCCTGCGTGCCTATAGCCCTTGCTCCGCAACAGAAGAAGCCACTGCAATGAGAAGCCCGTGTACCACAATGAAGAGTTGCCCCCACTTGCTGCAACTAGAGAAAGCCCATGCATAGCAATGAAGACCCAATGCAGCCAAAAGTGAAAAAAAAAAAAAAGACACAGAATGGCTGAATGGATAAAACAAAAACAAAACAAGACCTGACTATATGCTACCTACAGGAGACTCACTTCAGCTTTAAGAACACACATAGTTTGAAAATGAAGGTATAAAAGGATATTCCATGAAAAGAGAGACCAAAAGAAAGCTGGGGTAGCTATAATTATATCAGACAAAATAGACTGTAAGCCAAAAACTGGAACAAAAGAAAAGGTCATTATTTATTTATAAAAGTGTCAATTCACCAAGAGGATATAACAGTTGACAATATTTTTGTACTCAGTATTGGAGCACATAAGTATATAAAGCAAATATTAACAGATCGGAAGGGAGAAATAGGCAGCAATACAATAATGGAAGGGGACCTCCACACCCCAATTTCTACATTGGATAGATCATCCAGAAAAATCAATAAGGAATTGGGCTTAAACTATGCATTAGATCAGATGGACCTAGCAGACACATACAGAACCTCCCATCCAACAGCTGCAGAATGTACATTCTTCTCAAGCACACATGGAACATTCTCCAGGATAGATCGTATGTTAGACCACAGCACAAGTCCTAATAAATTTAAGAAGAGTGAAACCTTATCAAGTGTTTTTTCTGAACACTATGGTATGAAACTAGAAACCAGTTACAAGAGGAAAACAGGAAAGATTACAAATATGTGGAGATTAAATGTGCTTCTGAACAACCAATAGGTCAAAGAAGAAACCAAAAGGGAAATAAAAAAATATCTTGAGACAAAGGAAAATGGAAACACAACATACCAAAATTTATGGGATGCAGAAAAAGTAGTTCCAAATGGGAAGTTTATAGTGATAAATGTCTACATTAAGAAAAAAGAAAGATCTCATGTAAACTACCTAAGGTTATGACTCAAGGAACTAGGTAAAGAACAAACTAAGCTCAAGTTTAGTAGAAGGAAGGAAAGACCAAAGATCAGTGAAAATGAAGGAAATAAAGACTAAAAAACAGTAGAAAAGATCAATGAAACTAAAAGCTGTTTTTTGAAAGATAAACAAAATTAACAAAACTTTAGCTAGACTAACCTAGAAAAGAAGAGAGAAGGCTCAATAAAACCAGATATGAGGGCTTCCCTGGTGGCGCAGTGGTTAAGAATCTGCCTGCTAATGCAGGGGACATGTGTTTGAGCCCTGGTCTGGGAAGATCCCACATGCTGTGGAGCAACTAAGCCCATACACCACATCTAACGAGTCTGCACTCTAGAGCCCACAAGCCACAACTACTGAGCCCGCGTGCCACAACTACGGAAGCCCACGTGCCTAGAGTCCATACTTCGCAATAAGAGAAGCCACCACAATGAGAAGCCCGTGAATTGCAATGAAGAGTAGCCCCTGCTCACCACAACTAGAGGAAGCCCGTGCGCAGCATTGAAGACCCAATGCAGCCAAAAATAAAATTAAATAAATAAAAACTTTAGGAAATCTTAAAAAAAAACCAGATATGAAAGAGGAGATGTTACAACTGATAGCGCCTAAATACTGAGAATCATAAGGAATTACTGTGAATGATTATATGCCAAAAAATTAGATAACCTAGAAGATATAAATAAATTCATAGAAGCATACAACCTACCAAGACTGAATCATGAAGAAATAGAAAGTCTGAACGCACCAATTATTAGTAAGGAGATTTAAGCAGTAATCAGAAACCTCCCAACAAATAAAAATCAAGAACCAGATGGCTTTACCAGTGAATTTTACCAAACAGTTAAAGAATTAATACCAATCCTCAAACTTTTCCAAAGAATTGAAGAGGAGGGAGCACTTCCAAACTCATTTTTACAAGGTCAGCATTACCCTGATACCAAATCCGACAAGGACACTACAAGAAAAAAAATTACAGTCTAATATCCCTGATGAACATAGATGCAAAATCCTCAATAAAATATTAGCAAACTGGGCTTCCCTGGTGGCACAGTGGTTGAGGGTCCACCTGCCGATGCAGGGGACATGAGTTCGTGCCCCTGTACGGGAAGATCCCACATGCTGCGGAGTGGCTGGGCCCGTGAGCCATGGCTGCTGAGTCTGCGCGTCCGGAGCCTGGGCTCCGCAATGGGAGAGGCCACAACAGTGAGAGGCCCACGTACCACACACACACAAAAAATTAGCAAACTGAATTCAACAACACGTTAAAAGGATCATATACTATGATCAAGTGGGATTTATTCTTGGGATACAAAGGTAATTCAACATACACAAATCAGTAAATGTGATACACCACATTAACAATATGAAGGATAAAAATCATATGATCATCTCAATAGATGCAGAAAATCCATTTGACAAAACTCAAAATTCTTTCATGATAAAAACTCTCAACAAAGTGTATATAGAAGGAATGTACCTTCAACATAATAAGGGCCATATACGAAGCCCACAGCTAACATCATGCTCAGTGGTGAAAAGCTGAAAGCATTTCCTTTACGATCAGGCACAAGAGAAGAATGTTCACTCTTGCCACTTTTATTCAACAGAGTACTGGTAGTCCTAGACATAGCAATCAGACAAGAAAAAGAAATAAAAGGCCAAATTAGAAAGATGTCAAATTGTCTCTGCAGTTAACATGATAGTATATATAGAAAACCCTAAAGATTCCACCAAAAAAACTGTTAGAATTAATAATCAAATTCAGTAAAGTTACAGGATACAAAATTAATATATAAAAAACAGTTGCACTTCTATAAGAACGAACTATCTGAAAAAGACACTATCAAGAACACTAAAAACTTAGGAATATATTTAACCAAGAGGATGAAAGATCTGTACACTGAAAACTGTAAGACATTGGTGAAAGAGATTGAAGAAGACACAAATGGATAGATATCCTGTGTTCATCATTGGAAGAATTAATATTGTTGAAATGCCCATACTATCCAAAGTGACCTACAGATTCAGTACAACCCCTATCAAAATTCACATGGCATTTTTCACAGAAATAGAAAAACAAACAATCCTAAAATTCACATGGAACCACAGGAGACCCTGAATATCCAAACTAATCTTGAGAAAGAAAAAGCTGGAAGCATCACACTACCTATATTATAGATTTCAAACTGTATTACAAAGCTATAGTAATCAAAATAGTATGGTACTGGCACAAAAACAGAAACCTAGATCAATGGAACAGAATAGAGAGCCCAGAAATAAACCCATGCATATAGGGTTAATTAATTTACACCAAAGGACTCAGACTATACAAAAAGGAAAGGACCAGTCTTTTTTTAAAAAAAGTCTTTATTGAATTTGTTACAATATTGCTTCTATCTCATGTTTTGGTTTTTTGGCTGAAAGGCATGTGGGATCTTAGCTCCTCGACCAGAGATTGCACCTACACCCCCTGCACTGGAAGGTGAAGTCTTAAACACTGGACTGCCATGGAAGTACCAGGACAGTCTCTTCAATAAATGGTGTTGGAAAAACTAGACAGCCACAGACACAAGAATGAAACTGGACCCCTATCTTGCACCACACACACAAATAAACTCAAAATGAATTAAAGATATAAGACCTGAAATCTTAAAATTCCTAGAAGAAAACATAGGCAGTAAGCTCCTTGACATCAGTCTTGGTAATGATATTTTGGATTTGACACCAAAAGAAAAGGCAAAAATAAAAAATAAGCCACTGGGACTACATCAGACTAAAAGCTTCTGCACAGCAAAGGAAGCATCAACATAATGAAAAGCAACCTCTGAATGGGAGAAAGTATTTATAAATCATATATCTGTTAAAGGGTTAATATCCAAAATATAAAAAGAACTCATACAACTCAATAGCATAAAACAAACAATCTGATTTTAAAATGGGCACAGGAACTGAATAGATGTTTTTCCAAAGAAGTCATATGAATGGCCATCAGGTACATGAAAATGTGCTCAATTATCACTACTCATCAGGGAAATGCAAATCAAAACCACAATGAGATATCACCTTATACCTGGTAAGATGTCTGTTGTCAAAAAGACAAGAAATAACAAATGCTGACAAGGATGTTGAGAAAAAGGATACTTTGTACACCACTGGTGAGAATTTAAACTGGTATAGCCACTGTGGAAAACAGTATGGAGGTTCTTCAAGAAGTTAAAAAGAGAGTTAGCACATGATCCCACAATCCCACTTTTGAGTATATATCCAAAGAAAATGCAATTGCAGTCTTGAAGAAATATATGCACTTGCATGTTCATTACAGTATTATTCACAAAACCGAGGTATGGAAACAACCTAAGTGGCTGTCAGTGGATGTATAGATAAAGAAAATGTGATCTATATATACAATTGAATATCATTCAGCCTTAAAAAGAAGTGAATCATGCCATTTGTGATGACTTAAATGGACCTTGAGGGTATTATGCTAAGTGAAATAAGCCAGATAGAGAAAGGCAAATACTATGTGGTATCACTTATATGTGGATCCTAAAAAATAAAGTCACAGTCATAGAAACAGATAGTAGAATGGTAGTTTCCAGGGGCCAGGGTTTGGGGGAAATAGGGAGAACCTGGTAAAAGGGTACAAACTTTCAGTTATTAGATGAATAAGATCTGAGGCTTTCATGTATAACATGATGGTTATAGTTGATAATACTCTATTGCATAATTGAAATTTGCTAAGAGAGTAGAACTTAAGTGTTTTCCCCATAAAAAAAGAAAAAAGGTAAATATGTGAGGTAATGGATGTGTTAATTAACTCAATCTTTTCACTATATATATATAAATATATATAAAATCATCATGGTGTACGTTAAAATATAATACAATTTTCTTCTTCAATTATACCTTAATAAAGTTGAAAAAAAGAAAATGGGAAGAAAAAAGGAATACTGCCATTTGAACTATTTGCTATGTTAAAAAAAATCCAGATATAATTTTATAAGAGACATGTCTAAAACATATAGACACACAAAACAAAAGGATGGAAAAAGACACTTTAGGCAAAAGCCTATGCATGTATGCACTGAATGAAATAGCCTCAAAATATGTGAAGCAAGTCTACAGAAAGAAATGGATACACAAATCCAGTCATTATTATGGGAGATTTCAAGCAATTGCTCTTAACTGTTGCTAGATCAAACAGACAAAGGCAAAGATATAGAAAAACTGGACAGCACAATTAATACACTTAATCTGCTGCACTAATATAGAGTTTTTAATCCAAGTAGAGAATTCATATTTTTATCAATTGCATTTGTAATATTTTTAAAAATTGTTCATGCACTAGGCCACTAAGAACGCCTCAATCAATTTCAAAGACTATCACATGCACCTTAATCTCTTGACAGAATGCACTTAAGTTAGAAGTTAATTACAAAAACAAAAAATTTCAGTCCCTACATATTTCAAAATCTATAAAACACTTTGCTTAATAATTTGCAGGTTTTTTTAAGTAGAATTTAAAAACTACTTAGAAGTGAATAATTCTTACTACGTACATACATACCCATGGTACACAAGAAAAATTTTCCTTCTAGGAAACTTAGCAAAGTCTGAAAACTAATGAAACAAATATCTATTTTAAGATATTGGTAAAAGAACAACAGAATATATCCAACACAAATAGAAGGAAAATACAATAAAAATAAAATAGACAACAAAGATTCAATATAGATGAATAAAGCTAAAATTGATTTCTTTTTTTTAAAGATTTATTTTTTATTTATTTATTTTATTTATTTATTTTTGGCTGTATTGGGTCTTAGTTGCGGCACATGGGATCTTCGTTGAGACATGAGGGATCTTTTGTTGTGGCTTGCGGGTTTTCTCTTCTCTAGTTATGGTGTTCAGGCTCCAGGGGGTGTGGGCTCTGTAGTTGTGGTGTGCGGGTTCCAGAGCACGTGTGCTCTGTAGTTTGCGGCACACAGGCTCTCTAGATGAGGTGTGTGAGCTCAGTAGTTGTGGCATGTGGATTTAGTTGCCCCGGGGCATGTGAGATCTTAGTTCCCTGACCAGGGGTCGAACCCACGTCCCCTGCATTATAAGACGGATTCTTTACCACTGGACCACCAGGGAAGTCCACAAAATTGATTTTTCAAAACAACTAACAATATAAACAAGGAACTGACAAAATTTATCTAAAACAGAAGGCAGAAGACACAATTTTGTGAAAGAAAGGGGAACATAACTAAGAGATTAAAAAATAAGAGAACACTGCCAACAATTTCGCAAACTTAGGTAAGAAGGACAAAACTCTAGGGGAAAAATTTACTAGAAGAAATAAAAGCCTTGAACAGTGTTATACTATTACAGTAATTGAAAAAATAGTTAAAATCTTCCAACAGAGAAAACATTGGTAGTTTTATAAGAAAGTTCTGAAAATTTTGAAGAGCAGAAAAAATATGCAGATTATTTGGGATGATAGAAAAAGAGAAAATACTACCCAATTTGTTTTTCAAGACCATATAACCTTCAAAATAAAACCGAACACATTATGAGAAGGAAAAGTTTCAGGCCCATTTCTCTAATGAATATACATGCAATAATACTAAGTAAAATATTAGCAAATTGAAAAAACTGTATAAAAAAGTTAATGCACCATAATCAAGTTGGATTTATCCCATACATGCAAGGATGGTTTAATAAAAGTGGGAACATTCACCATGCTTATGCATTAAAAGAGAAAAATCTATATGATCATCTCAAAGTTGCAGGAAAAACATTTACCATTAAATACAAATACTTAGTAAACAGGAAAGGAAGGGAGCCTCTTTATTCTGATAAAAATATTTATTAAATACCTAGTGCAAACATCATCCTAAATAGGGAAACATTAGAAGTAGTTTCTTTAAAAATCAGAAATGAGATATCATTTCTCATCATTAGCTGAGGCTCCAGATATGTGAATGAAGATTCCACTTTGGACATTCCAGCCCCAGCAGACATCAGACAGAGAAGAGATAAGCTGTCTCTGTTGTTGCCCATCCCAGTACTGACCCATAGTCTCCTGAGAAGGATAAAACGTTTATTATTTTAAGCTACTAAGTTATGAGATAGTTATGTAGCGATCGATATTGGAGTTACCAGGAGTCTAACTTTATACACTGTTCTCTTCAGCTCCATGATATACGTGATGTGTGTGGTACGTATATGAGGAAGAAATGCCTGAGGCCTTTTATCTGAACTCTTGCTGTAGAAAAGTTTTCATTTGGTTGGCAATTTGTATGATATGATATAGATTGTGTGGCACCTAGATGCCAATGTGACCCCCAGTGATTCCTGCCTCCTAGTGTTCGTGCCTTTGTGTCACCCCTTGAGTGTTGACAGGACTTGTGACTTGCTTCTATATATATCATGGGATGTCATTTGCTTTTAACATATATATGTTGGGAGATAGATATAAAGATATAGATATAGATATAGACATAGATATAGATGTATATGATGGGATGTCGCTCCTATGATTATGTTACATTATATGACTCCCATCTTAGCAGACTGGAGCCAGAGATTCTCCTTGTTGGATGAATAAACAGCCATATTGAGAAAACGCATGTGTCAAAGAACTATTGGTAGCCTCCAGGACCTGAGGGAGGCCTCCAGTTAACTGCCAGCAAAAAGCCAGGGCTCTGAGTCATACATAATCACAAGGAAATGAGGTCAGCCAACAACCCAAAGATCTTGAAAGTGGATTCTTGCCCAGTCGAGCCTCTAGATGAGGATGCAGCCTAGCCAATGCCTTGATTGCAGCCTCGTGAGAATTTGAGCAGAGAATTCAGTCAAGCTAAGCCTGGATTTCTGATCCATGGCAACTGTGAGGTAATAAATGTATCATGTTTTAAGGCACTAACTTCGTGGTAGTTTGTCACATATCAATAGAACACAACAGGAAAGTTTGTGTTGGAGTGAGTATTTATGGACACATAGGATTCTATGTGTCCAGGAAAGAAAACCATTGCTAGACAAGTAAGAGATTATAATAAATTCCACACATTACTTCATTCACAGGATATAGCTAGTAGTCATCAGTATGCCTCCTGATTTTGATTTGGAATTGAAGAAAATAAATGATTCATTGCAGCAGGTTGCAATTTTGGAATCGAGTTGTGGTGAGAGATGGTATAATTTTTTTAAATTAATTAATTAATTAATTTTCGGCTGTGTTGGGTCTTCATTGCTGTGCACAGGCTTTCTCTAGTTGCGGCAAGCAGGGACTACTTTTTGTTGCGGTGTGCGGGCTTCTCATTGCGGTGGCTTCTCTTGTTGCAGAGCAAATGCTCTAGACATGCAGGCTTCAGTAGTTGTGGCTCGTGGGCTCAGTAGTTGTGGTTTGCTGGTTCTAGAACGCAGGCTCAGTAGTTGTGGCGCACAGGCTTAGTTTCTCCATGGCATGTGAGATCCTGCTGGACCAGGGATCGAACCCATGTCCCCTGCATTGGCAGGCGGATTCTTAACCACTGAGCCACCAGGGAAGTCCTGAGACAGTATAATGTTAATGTAAGGTTTTGTTTGTTTATTTGTTTGGTATTTTTGGTGCTTGGTGTGTGTGGTTGAGTAAGGCTCTGCCATGGACTGTTCCTAGAATTTCTGATGACTTACTTCTTTCTGATTTTCCCCATCTTCATGTTCCCTAGACCAAAAACGCTTTTAATATTCCAGCTTACAACATATTGGGTGTAGAATTTCCTACATTCCTGGTATCCATATGAAAGCCAGTGACCTCAAATATTTTGTGATATTTTGGAAGACTGAGAAGGGTAGTACCCTTTTAATGAAGGTTTGGAGAGATTCAAAGTGGGGAGTCATAATGGGCAATGCCCTGTGTAATATCATCTTGATGGGTCTTCCTGTCTCTTCCTCTCAGTCTCTTCTTGTCTGCTTTGGGAGCACTTAAGTATCTCCTCTCCTCCTCTCATGCAGGGCAGCTCTACCCTTCTTCAGGTCCCCTCAAGGTCTTAGCTTCTATCTGAATTGACTAATCAAGAGATTTCTTCCAAATAAATATTTTGTATGTAACAGGTTCTGCCACTTGCCTACCCAGTATCCATCCATTTTTCTTACCAACAGAACCCAGATAAAGTGTTAATTTTCCCAGGCTTTTTCTAGAGCCGGTGAGAGGTATGTTGCCTTTATGGTGCTTTAGGGAGAACTATGCTTTCCTGATATAAAGGGACAGACTCAGCTGGCAGGACCCTTTTGCCCTTTCCCCTTCTTCCTGCCTCAGCAGATGCAGTGATTCACAGGGCTGCAGCCATCTTGTAATCTTGGGGGTGATGGCCGAGCAGGAAAATAGCAGGACTACCTTGAGACTTCACTGAGCTGCTTCACTTGCCCTGGATATCAACCTCTGGACCTATTGTCATGGGAGAGAGAAGAATCTCATTTGAATTATGTCACTTTTTATTGGGTTTCTGTTAGGTCATCCTGATCAATATAGTGCTCTTCCTGAAAACAGTTCTGGTGAATAGTTTGTTTCCTTTCCTACTTGTAGTTTTGTCTTTTCTGAAGGGCTTATTTTGAACAAATCAAGTAAAATCGGACCTGTTTGCTCCCTCCTTAAGGGCTCCCTCCGCATGGCGATTTATCTCAAAGAAACACAAACCTGACTTCAAGAAGCAGTGCTGGTATTCACTGGAGCCTCCTGAGCACAGGGGGAATTGCCATTTATAGCTCACAGCAAAACTTCCTCAAGTTCTTTTTGTGCAGCTTTCTCTCTAAAGTCACTAACTAAGCTACATTCCCCCATCTCTCTTTGCTAACTCTTCCTCAAAATTCTGTCCACCTCTCTTTCATCCTGTTCCTCTGCCTTTGAGCCACTGCTGTGGTAAATCAATCTGCTACCCCCTTTTTTCCTTTATTTTGCAGCTTTACCTATTAGCCCTGGCAACACATCAAGGAATCCATGTGCAGTCACAGACTTGTCCTCAGAAAGCAGCTAAGGGAGAGAGATGTGAACAGGGACACTTGGATAATTTTCCTCATGTATTAGTCGGGGTTCTCCAGAGAAACCGAATCAATGGGATTTATTTATGCATTTATTTTATTTATTATAAGAAATTGGCTCATGCAATTATGGAGGCTGAGAAGTCCCAAGATCTACAGTCGGCAAGCTGGAGAGCCAAGATGGCTGATGGTGTAGTTCCCGTCTGAGTCTGTGGGGCTGAGACCCAGGGGAGCTGGAGGTGTTGTTCCAATCTGAAAGCTGGTGGCTTGAGACCCAAGAAGAGCCAACGTTTCAGTTCAAGTCTGAAGGCAGAAAAAATCTGATGTTCCATCTCTTGGGCAGCCAGGCAGGAGGAATTCAACCTTACTTGAGAGAGGGTCAGCCTTTTGGTTTTGTTACTTGGGCCTTCAACTGATTAGGTGAGACCCACCCACATTAAGGAGAGCAATCTGCTTTATCCAGAATACCAATTCAAATACCAGTCTCATCCAGGAACCCTTACAGACACACTCAAAATAATGTTTGACCAAATGTCTGGGCAACCTATGGCCTGGTCAAGTTGACACATAATGTTAACCATCATGCCCCATCACACTTGTATCTCTCATACAACTCTCCAACAGCATGGGCCAACTCTCTGGGCTCATTTCTCCTCACTTCCCTTCCCTCCTCCCTTGCTCCTTTTACACCAGGCTGTTGGTTCCATGTCCTGCAGTAGTCTCTTTCCTCCATACCCGTCTCCCCATCAAACCTCAGTTCATCCTTTAAGAATTAGCTCATGCATCATTTCCTGTATACAATGTTCCTTGATTTCCCCCAGAAAGACATAATTGCTCCTTTTCTGCATGCCCAGCATTTTGTGTGACTCTCAGCCATGTACTTATCCCAAATGACTTGTGTTCTGTTCATATCTTTGTCTGACATGTCTGTATCCTGGAAGTGCTCCCCAGAGAATTGAGGGTGTGGTTGAAGTGGTGGGAAAGGTTTGGTGATGTCATATTTGCATAGATATGGTAGCAATAATTATGGTTTGGCATGTGAGTAACTATATTCACTCTGTTAAAAAAAGACAGTTTTGTTGGAAGTTTTTTTTTAATTTTTTAATTTAATTTTATTTATTTTTTTATACAGCAGGTTCTTATTAGTCATCAATTTTATACACATCAGTGTATACATGTCAATCCCAATCGACCAATTCATCACCACCATCCCCACCCCCCTGCAGCTTTCCCCCTTGGTGTCCATACGTTTGTTCTCTACATCTGTGTCTCAACTTCTGCCCTGCAAACCGGTTCATCTGTACCATTTTCTAGGTTCCACATACATGCGTTAATATATGATATTTGTTTTTCTTTTTCTGACTTACTTCACTCTGTATTACAGTCTCTAGATCCATCCACGTCTCATCAAATGACCCAATTTCATTCCTTTTTATGGCTGAGTAATATTCCATTGTATATATGTACCACATCTTCTTTATCCATTCGTCTGCTGATGGGCATTTAGGTTGCTTCCATGACCTGCCTATAGTAAATAGTGCTGCAATGAACATGGGGGTGCATGTGCCTTTTTGAATTATGGTTTTCTTTGGGTATATGCCCGGTAGTGGGATTGCTGGATCATATGATAATTCTATTTTTAGTTTTTTAAGGAACCTCCATACTGTTCTCCATAGTGGTTGTATCAATTTACATTCTCACCAACAGTGCAAGAGGGTTCCCTTTTCTCCACACCCTCTCCAGCATTTGTTGTTTGTAGATTTTATGATGATGCCCATTCTAACTGGTGTGAGGTGATACCTCATTGTAGTTTTGATTTGCATTTCTCTAATAATTAGTGATTTTGAGCAGCTTTTCATGTGCTTCTTGGCCATCTGTATGTCTTCTTTGGAGAAATGTCTATTTAGGTCTTCTGCCCATTTTTTTTTTTTTTTTTTTTTTTTTGCGGTACGCGGGCCTCTCAGTGCTGTGGCCTCTCCCATTGCGGAGCACAGGCTCTGGACGCGCAGGCTCAGCATCCATGGCTCACGGGCCTAGCCGCTCTGCAGCATGTGGGATCCTCCCGGATTGGGGCATGAACCCATGTCCCCTGCACCGGCAGGCGGACCCTCAACCAGTGCGCCACCAGGGAAGCCCTTCTGCCCATTTTTGGATTGGATTGTTTGCTTCTTTAATATTGAGCTGCATGAGCTGTTTATATTTTGGAGATTAATCCTTTGTCCATTGATTCATTTGCAAATATTTTCTCCCATTCTGAGGGTTGTCTTTTCGTCTTTCTGATGGTTTCCATTGCTGTGTAAAAGCTTTTAAGTTTCATTAGGTCCCATTTGTTTATTTCTGTTTTTATTTCCATTACTCTAGGAGGTGGATCAAAAAAGATCTTGCTGTGATTTATGTCAAAGAGTGTTCTTCCTATGTTTTCCTCTAAGAGTTTTATAGTGTCTGGTCTTACATTTAGGTCTCGAATCCATTTGGAGTTTATTTTTGTGTATGGTGTTAAGGTGTGTTCTAATTTCATTCTTTTACATGTAGCTGTCCGGTTTTCCCAGCACCACTTATTGAAGAGACTGTCTTTTCTCCATTGTGTACCCTTGCCTCCTTTGTCATAGATTAGTCGACCATAGGTACGTGGGTTTATCTCTGGGCTTTCTATCTTGTTCCATTGATCTATATTTCTGTTTTTGTGCCAGTACCATATTGTCTTGATTACTGTAGCTTTGTAGTATAGTCTGAAGTCAGGGAGTCTCATTCCTCCCGCTCCACTTTTTTCCCTCAAGACTGCTTTGGCTATTCGGGGTCTTTTGTGTCTCCATACAAATTTTAAGATTTTTTGTTCTAGTTCCGTAAAAAATGCCATGGGTAATTTGATAGGGATTGCATTGAATCTGTAGATTGCTTTGGGTAGTATAGTCATTTTCACAATATTGATTCTTCCAATCCAAGAACATGGTATATCTCTCCATCTGTTGGTATCATCTTTAATTTCTTTCATCAGTATCTTATAGTTTTCTTCATACAGGTATTTTGTCTCCCTAGGTAGGTTTATTCCTAGGTATTTTATTCTTTTTGGTGCAATGGTAAATGGGAGTGTTTCCTTAATTTCACTTTCAGATTTTTCATTATTAGTGTCTAGGAATGCAAGAGATTTGTGTGCATTAATTTTGTATCCTGCAACTTTACCAAATGCATTGATTAGCTCTAGTAGTTCTCTGGTGGCATCTTTAGGATTCTCTATGTATAGTATCATGTCATCTGCAAACAGTGACAGTTTTACTTCTTCTTTTCCAATTTGGGTTCCTTTTATTTCTTTTTCTTCTCTGATCGCTGTGGCTAAAACTATGTTGAATAATAGTGGTGAGAGTGGACATACTTGTCTTGTTCCTGATCTTAGAGGAAATGCTTTCAGTTTTTCACCATTGAGAATGATGTTTGCTGTGGGTTTGTTGTATATGGCCTTTATTATGTTGAGGTAGGTTCCCTCTATGCCCACTTTCTGAAGAGTTTTTATCATAAATGGGTGTTGAATTTTGTCAAAAGCTTTTTCTGCATCTATTCAGATGATCATATGGTTTTTATTCTTCAATTTGTTAATATGGTGTATTACATTGATTGATTTGCGTATATTGAAGAATCCTTGCATCCCTGGGATAAATCCCACTTGATCGTGGTGTATGATCCTTTTAATGTGTTGTTGGATTCTGTTTGCTAGTATTTTGTTGAGGACTTTTGCATCTATATTCATCAGTGATTTTGGTCTGTAATTTTCTTTTTTTTGTACTGTCTTTGTCTGGTTTTGGTATCAGGGTGATGGTGGCCTCACAGAATGAGTTTGGGAGTGCTCCTTCCTCTGCAAATTTTTGAAAGAGTTTGAGAAGGATGGGTGTTAGCTCTTCTCTAAATGTTTGATAGAATTCACCTGTGAAGCCATCTGGTCCTGGACTTTTGTTTGTTAGAAAATTTTTCATCACAGTTTCAATTTCATTACTTGTGTTTGGTCTGTTCATATTTTCTGTTTCTTCCTTGTTCAGTCTTGGAAGGTTATACCTTTCTAAGAATTTGTCCATTTCTTCCAGGTTGTCCATTTTATTGGCATAGAGTTGCTTGTAGTAGTCTCTTAGTATGCTTTGCATTTTTGCGGTGTCTGTTGTAACTTCTCCTTTTTCATTTCTAATTTTATTGATTTGAGTCCTCTCCCTCTTTTTCTTGATGAGTCTGGCTAATGGTTTATCAATTTTGTTTATGTTCTCAAAGAACCAGCTTTTAGTTTTATTGATCTTTGCTTTTGTTTTCGTTTCTATTTCATTTATTTCTGCTCTGATCTTTATGATTTGTTTCCTTCTGCTAACTTTGGGTTTTGTTGTTCTTCTTTCTCTAGTTCCTTTAGGTGTAAGGTTAGATTGTTTATTTGAGATTTTTCTTGTTTCTTGAGGTAGGCTTGTATAGCTATAAACTTCCCTCTTAGAACTGCTTTTGCTGCATCCCACAGGTTTTTGATCATCATGTTTTCATTGTCATTTCTCTCTAGGTATTTTTTGATTTCCTCTTTGATTTCTTCAGTGATCTCTTGGTTATTTAGTAATGTATTGTTTAGCCTCCATGTGTTTGTGTTTTTTACATTTTTTCCCCTGTAATTCATTTCTAATCTCATAGCGTTGTGGTCAGAAAAGATGCTTGATATGATTTCAATTTTCTTAAATTTACTGAGGCTTGATTTGTGACCCAAGATGTGATCTATCCTGGAGAATGTTTGGTGCACGCTTGAGAAGAAACTGTAATCTGCTGGTTTGGGATGGAATTTCCTGTAAATATCAATTAAATCTATCTGGTCTATTGTGTAATTTAAAGCTTCTGTTTCCTTATTTATTTTCATTTTGGATGATCTGCCCATTGGTGTAAGTGAGGTGTTAAAGTCCTCCACTATTACTGTGTTACTGTCGATTGTCTATTTTATAGCTGTTAGCAGTTGCCTTATGTATTGAGGTGCTCCTATGTTGGGTGCATATATATTTATAATTGTTATATCTTCTTCTTGGGTTTATCCTTTGAACATTATGTTGTGTCCTTCCTTGTCTCTTGTAACATTCTTTATTTTAAAGTGTATTTTTTCTGATATGAGTATTGCTACTCCAGCTTTCTTTTGAATTCCATTTGCATGGAATATCTTTTTCCATCCCCTCACTTTCAGTCTGTATGTGTCCTTAGGTCTGAAGTGGGTCTCTTGTAGACAGCCTATATATGGGTCTTGTTTTTGTATCCATTCAGCAAGCCTGTGTCTTTTGGTTGGAGCATTTAATCCATTCACGTTTAAGGTAATTATTGACATGTATGTTCCTATGACCATTTTCTTAATTGTTTTGGGTTTGTTTTTGTAGGTCCTGTTCTTCTCTTGTGTTTCGCACTTAGAGAAGTTCCTTTGGCATTTGTTGTAGACCTGTTCTGGTGGTGCTGAATTCTCTTAGCTTTTGCTTGTCTGTAAAACTTTTGATTTCTCCATCGAATCTGAATGAGATCCTTGCCGGATAGAGTAATCTTGGTTGTAGGTTCTTCCCTTTCATCACTTTAAGTATATCATGCCACTCCCTCCTGGCCTGTAGAGTTTCTGCTGAGAAATCAGCTGTTAACCTTATGGGAGTTCCCTTGTATGTTATTTGTCATTTTTCCCTTGCTGCTTTCAATAATTTTTCTTTGTCTTTAATTTTTGCCAATTTGATTACTATGTGTCTCGGCATGTTTCTCCTTGGGTTTATCCTGTATGGGACTCGCTGCACTTCCTGGACGTGGGTGGCTATTTCCTTTCCCATGTTAGGGAAGTTTTCGACTATAATCTCTTCAAATATTTTCTCTGGTCCTTTCTCTCTCTCTTCTCCTTCTGGGACCCCTATAATGCGAATGTTGTTGCGTTTAATGTTGTCCCGGAGGTCTCTTAGGCTGTCTTCATTTCTTTTCATTCTTTTTTCTTTATTCTGTTCTGCAACAGTGAATTCCACCATTCTGTCTTCCAGGTCACTTATCCGTTCTTCTGCCTCAGTTATTCTGCTTTGATTACTTCTAGTGTAGTTTTCATTTCAGTTATTGTATTGTTCATCTCTGTTTCTTTGTTCTTTAATTCTTCTAGGTCTTTGTTAAACATTTCTTGCATCTTCTTGATCTTTGCCTCCATTCTTTTTCTGAGGTTCTGGATCATCTTCACTATCATTATTCTGAATTCTTTTTCTGGAAGGTTGCCTATCTCTACTTCATTTAGTTGTTTTTCTGGGGTTTTACCTTGTTCCTTCATCTGGTACATAGCCCTCTGCCTTTTCATCTTGTCTGTCTTTCTGTGAATGTGTTTTTTTTTCCCACAGGCTGCAGGATTGTAGTTCTTTTTGCTTCTACTGTCTGCCCTCTGGTGGATGAGGCTATCTAAGAGGTTTGTGTACGTTTCTTGATGGTAGGGACTGGTGGTGGGTAGAGCTGACTGGTACTCTGGTGGCCAGATCTCAGTAAAACTTTAATCCACTTGACTGCTGATGAGTGGGGCTGGGTTCCCTCCCTCTTGGTTGTTTGGCCTGAGGCAACCCAACACTGGAGCCTAGCTGTGCTCTTTGGTGGGCTAATGACAGACTCTGGGAGGGCTCACACCAAGGAGTACTTCCCAGAACTTCTGCTGCCAGTGTCCTTGTCCCCACGGTGAGCCACAGCCACCCCCCACCTCTGCAGGAGACCCTCCAACACTAGCAGGTAGGTCTGGTTCAATCTCCCCTGGGGTCACTGCTCCTACCCCTGGGTCCCGGTGCGCACACTACTTTGTGTGTGCCCTCCAAGAGTGGAGTCTCTGGTTCCCCCAGTCCTGTCGAAGTCCTGCAATCAAATCCCACTAGCCTTCAAAGTTTGATTCTCTAGGAATTCCTCCTCCTGTTGCCGGACCCCCAGGTTGGGAAGCTTGACATGGGGCTCAGGACCTTCACTCCAGTGGATGGACTTCTGTGGTTTCAGCATTCTCTAGTCTGTGAGTCACCCACCCAGCCCTTAAGAGATTTGATTTTACTGTGATTGCACCCCTCCTACTCCTACCGTCTCATGTGGCTTTTCCTTTGTCTTTGGATGTGGGGTATCTTTTTGAGTGAGTTCCAGTGTCTTCCTGTCGATGATTGTGCAGCAGCTAGTTGTGATTCTGGTGTTCTCACAAGAGGGAGTGAGAGCACGTCCTTCTACTCCACCATCTTGGTTCCTCCCCCTTGTTGGAAGTTTTAAGATAGAAATGTTGATGGTAATAATACAGAATAGCTATAAAAGCCCTTATTGTGTCCTGGGCAGTACTCTAAATGTTTTATGTAAATCACTTTATTTAATCATCACATCAAAACTATGATCTAAGTGTTAATAGCCCTATGTTACAAATGAGGAAGCAGACAGAGAGGGGAAAAGTAACTTACCAGGGTCACAAAGCTAGTAGGTATGGAGCTGGAGTTTGAACCCAGGTATAAATGTGTATCCACATACTCTGCGGGGCAGAGCAGAGGTGTGTGAAGTCCCAGAAGGAAAGCTGCACACTTACGTAATCTATCACGCATGGGCTTGGTTCCCCCACCCACACACCCGATAGCATTCTTGCCCAACAACAAAGGTGTGTTTTGGTTCCTTTTTTCCTCTGTTTTCACTCCTTAAAAAGTACCATTAATCATTATAATAAAACGTTTCTGTAAAAGCAACACCAGGTATCACATGCATTCCAAGCCTGGTTTTTGTTATCAAATTTGTTTTCCACATATGACGCTCACCATGAGCGTGAAGTTAATGGTGCCCTTCTTGTGACATGATGTAGTTGGCTCTGCTTTGTGGCTGGTGCTGCCAACCTCTGGATTAAATAATAAAGAGCCAATTGTATATTTTCAGGGCCATTATACCATTTAATGAGAATTTTCAAAAAATTGTATAGAGTAATGGAATCTGTAAATGTATTTATAATTAATGCTATTTCCATTTTGCTAAAGTAAAAACACATTATATGGATTATCAAGGGAGGAGTATCCTAATTTTTCTTCTCTAGAAATTTCCATCTAGCGTCTTCTTCCTCAATACCAAAAAATGTATGTTATTGTAATTTCCTATTGGAAAAAATAAGTTTGGTCAATTCTAATATATTTTTATATTAAAAACTACATTAAATCATAGGATGTTGCCCACATTACCATATAGAAATCAGTGTAGTGCCTTTTATTTAATTTTCATGCACTGAAATATTTTAAAAGGTACTGAAATGAGGTAAATATTCTTACAATTTAATTCTCTCCTCAGGAATTTTCTTGCAGGAATCTTGTAAATGTGCTAGTGTAGGGATGGACCTTTACCTTGGAGGAAAATGAATCATCAGCATCTAAGCAGCCACTGTATAAATCATGGTGTTTTCAGAGCAGAGTCACAGTCCTTTCACAATTTTTTCAGTAAGTAAATGAGATTAGAGAAAATAGCTATTTCTCAAAAGCTTTTTTTGATGAAAGAGCCCATAAATTGGGCCTTTAAATGTAACAATGTAGAAGTTTTCAAGATGACGCCTTAGTACTAGACCTGTCCATGTGCTGTGGTCTTTGGGGTCAAGAAGCTGAACTTATGAGAGTTTGCTTTGAGGGAGGAGAATGGCTTTAGTAGCAAGCCACCTATTATGAAACAGCTTGGGGAAGGCCTCCAAGGAAAACAGGAGAAATCTGCTATGTATTTAGAAATGCTCTTTCCCAGATATGGAAGGGACATTACTTGCAAAACTAAAATATTTTGGAAGAGAACTCATTGGCCCGTATTCACTTAATTAGGACATTCCAGGAGTCTTTAACCTGGTTGGCATACAAAATAACTTCTATTTCAGAAAAGTCTAATGGTCCAACCAGAAAAAAAGGTATCCTTTCTGCCTTTTAAATTCTGTTTGGTGACTTGATTCATCAATTCAGACTATTTTGAGGGAGAAGAATTAGAGCTATAGAATTGGAGTAAAAGTTTCTGGGGCCAAATTTGTATTGACCTTGGGCAAGTCATTTACCACTTTATATCCTGATATTCCCCCCCTCCGTGCTGCATTGAAGTAAGCTGGAGTGGATCCCAGATTTGCTGGTCTGGTGGAAGAGGAGAATGTGTCCTTGGCTGGAGAAGTAGGAGATGATGTGGTAATTTTGTGTGTATTATTTTTAGCTGTTAAAGACTTGCTTTCTTAATGAGAAAGTTAGGATGGTAACGTGTATTTGTCAAGAACTTGGTCAATGAACAAGAAACAATGATAGACATGCAAATTATTGCTTCCATGTGGCTTTCTTCTCTCAAGGATCATGGAGACAAACCTGCCTCTAATTATACATCACTTAGATATGGCACTTTTCATTAAAGGATGTGAGAGTGTTTTGCAAACATTAATTAAGACTTGCATCCTCCCTGTGAAGTGAATATAATTGTTTTGCTGGTGCACAGAGCAGCAAACTGAGACACAGAACACTTTAGAAGCTGCTCAAGATTACCCTGCTGAACAGTGCCATCAAGAACCAAAGGGAGGGTGGGAGGGAGACACAAGAGGGAGGAGATATGGGGATATATGTATATGTATAGCTGATTCACTTTGTTATACAGCAGAAACTAACACAACATTGTAAAGCAACTATATTCCAATAAAGATGTTAAAAAAATAAAACACATGGGATTTCCCTGGTGGTGCAGTGGTTAGGAATCTGCCTGCCAGTGCAGGGGATACGGGTTCGATCCCTGGCCTGGGAAGATCTCACAAGCCGCGGAGCAACTAAGCCCATGCACCACGGCCACTGAGCCTGTGCTCTAGAGCCTGTGAGCCATAACTACTGAGCCTGCACACCACAACTACTGGAGCCTGCATGCTGCAACTACTGAGGCCACACGCCACAACTACTAAAGCCCACATGCCTAGAGCCCATGCTCCGCAACAAGAGAAGCCACCGCAATGAGAAGCCGGTGCACTGCAATGAAGAGTAGACCCCATTTGCCACAACTAGAGAAAGCCCACATGCAGCAACGAAGACCGAATGCAGCCAAAAGTAAATAAAATTAAAAAAAAAGAACCAAAGGTAGTGTTTATATAAGCTACTTGTTCTAACCTGCAACACAGTAACAATGTAGTTATTTGGTGGAGGTTGAGTAATTAAGAAACTTTTGAAAGAAGGCCAGTCAGCCTTGGTGCCACCAGCTGAAGTTCTCAGATACTTTGCAATGGTTGTGTTCTACACAGAAGTGGAGACAACGCTAACTAAGTGAGGGAGGGCAAGTCACCATGGGAAGGACTAGGTCTGTCTGCTTTTCAGAAGTTGCAGGCTTTGTTACCACCTGGTGTGTGGGTAGATCCATGGCATGGAGTTTGTAAAAACAGGCTTTCTGAGGAATCGGAATACTCCCCAAGTATGGGTAGCACTGGGGGTTTCAGGGTCTAAGCAGAGCAGGCTAAGGGTTGGGTAAATGGTTCCTCTGCTGCCTAATCTCATTTTTCACAGAAGCACAAAAAATTCTGAATCACCCCAGAGACTGCTGGAATAATCCCTGAATGCCTTAATAGGATTATTGAACTCTATTTTTACAGGTTCTTTTTTTTTTTTTTTTTTTTTTTTTGCGGTATGTGGGCCTCTCACTGCTGTGGCCTCTCCCGTTGCAGAGCACAGGCTCCGGATGCACAGGCTCAGCGGCCATGGCTCACAGGCCTAGCCGCTCCGCGGCATGTGGGATCCTCCTGGACCAGGGCACGAACCCATGTCCCCTGCATCGGCAGGCAGACTCTCCACCACTGCGCCACCAGGGCAGCCCTTTACAGGTTCTTAACATGGGAAGTTTTGCTTTTATGAGTGTTCACTTTGTGGCTGTGTGGAGAAGTGGCTGACAGAAAAAAAAATAGTAGTTAGGTGGAACTTACTTTTTTCCTCCTCTTCAATCATTGCCTTACTCCTATACCACTGCCTCCTCATTATTTTTGTAATATTTACGTGTGCCTTCTTCAGTCTATCCTGTGCACAACTGCCAGATTAGTTCAAAGCTTTCATGGTACATCACTTCTGAAAATCTCCCACAGTTCTTTTTTTTTTTTTTTTTTTTCTTTTTGCGGTATGCGGGTCTCTCACTCTTGTGGCCTCTCCCGTTGCGGAGCACAGGCTCCGGATGCGCAGGCCCAGCGGCCATGGCTCACGGGCCCAGCCGCTCCGCGGCATATGGGATCCTCCCAGACCGGGGCACGAACCCGTATCCCCTGCATCGGCAGGCGGACTCTCAACCACTGCGCCACCAGGGAGGCCCTCCCACAGTTCTTTATTGCACGTTGACATCAATAATAACAGCAACAGATATAAGCCACATCCTTAATTATGAGTAGACATTGTGCTAAGGGCTTTACATACCTTATTTTTATTTAATTTCATATATTTCAAGTATAATTTTGAAAACCTATCCAAAATTGGATCCTACCCTCCTTTTCCAGTTGTGTTTCCTCCTATTCTAACATGAAGTGTCTGCTCTGGTGAGATGATGTCTCATTTCTGGGCCCACCACACCCTTCTGCCCCAGATGCCACTCTTACTACCCTTAGCTCTTTCTGTTTCCCACTCACTAAATGGGCCCAATTTCTTCTGTCCATTCAACTCATCTTCCAAGGAGCAGCTTGAATTCCCCTTCAGGGCTTCTATCAACAATTTTACGTTCCTTCTTTATACTTTTCTTCACTGTAGTTACATTATATAATTAGCTCCCAATTACCTGCCAATATATTTTCTGATAGACTATCAGGATGTACTGAGTACTTATGTGCAAGATGTTCCTTGATTCCTCTGTTTTTTCTTGGATTACCATCTCCTTCTAGACTTGACTTCTATATCAGACAAGATAGGCCAAGTTAGGCTGCAGTAATAAACAAGCCTCAAATCTTAATGGTTTATAACAACAAAGCTTTATTTGTTACCTATATTGCACATCTATTGTGAGTTGGCTGGATGCTCTGATCCATGTCTCCTTATTCTGAAACTTGGGCTGATGGAGGAGCAACATCTGGAACACTGCCTAAAGCAGTGACAGGGAAAAAAAGGTGGCGAATAGTGTACCAACTCTTGAAGCCAGATTCATGTCTCTTCTGCTCACTTTTCATTGTTCAAAAGAAGTTACATGGCCATGCCTAACTTCAAGGAGTACAAGGAAGTACAACTCTATCATGTACCAGATACAAAGGAAACCAAAATATTTTCCAGAAACTCTGGTGACTAATATAACTCCCTTTTTCTGTATAGCCTAGACCAGCAGTTTTCAAACTTTCTGACTATATTGCATTATGAAAACTACCTTTTATATCACAACTCAGTATACAATACATATATGGATATACTTAACTGAAACAAAAGTTACTAAAAGTGAAATTTACTCTGTTACTTTTTGTTCCATTCCATTTAACTGCAATTTTTTAAAGTGCTGGACATCACCACTAAATTGATTTTATGATCCACTGATAAATTGTGACCCAAGATTTGAAAAACCTAGAAGATGTGGGCCCAGCACCCTCAATCCTTTCTCGCTGCAGATCCCTGGTTTTTTTCTCACTGAAAATGCCAATCCGTACATCTATCTGCCTTCTCTGTATCTATATCCTTGCTGCTAAGTACTGCTGATGAAAAATCATACTTATCTCCATACTCAGTGGAGGTTGGAGATACATTTGTAGAGGTTTGATCCCCGTAATTGCATGATTTCATCCAGCAGCTCTTTGTGTGTCCTATTCCATCACCCTCTCCTCTCTGCAAATGCATCAACACGCACACGCATAATTGAGGCCATTTAGGGGCATGCTCCTTCAACTTCTCACCTCATGTGTATAACTCATCAACATCTGCCTTCGCTCTCACTTCCCTTAGTCTGGTCTCAGAGGAGGAGGTGCTGCATTATGACATCTTAAGCACCCTTATTATTTATTCAGGTGTTCATTTGCTTTCTCTGGAGCAGTTCCATGTCATTGGGCTTGCATTCTAATCATACTACCTGTTCCACCTCTTCCTGGCTGCTAGACTGCCTTAGGTAAGGTATTATTTTTCTTTTGGGCTCATTTGGGACTCAAGCCTGGTTGCTGGTATATTCTTTTTTTTTTTTTTTTTTGTGGTACGCGGGCCTCTCACTGTTGTGGCCTCTCCCGTTGTGGAGCACAGGCTCCAGACTCGCAGGCTCATTGGCCATGGCTCACGGGCCCAGCCACTCCACGGCATGTGGGATCTTCCAGGACCGGGGCACGAACCCGTGTCCCCTGCATCGGCAGGCGGACTCTCAACCACTGCGCCACAAGGAAAGCCCGCTGGTATATTCTTAAATGGTAGGGATCCTTCAGGACGTGCAAGGCAAATGGATTTTTGACCCAGCCACCAGCCCCTCCTGAGATACTTGGAGGAGGCCCTCTGCTCTCTGCCTTCCTACCTTGGAGGTCAGGGGAGATTAGCCTTACCATTGGCTCTCTCCTGGCTTTTGGGGATCAGGAAGACCAGCATACTCACATGTGGGGTCAAGATAGACTATACCAGGAGCCATGGTTTGATGAATGACAAGATCTTCCCAGTATCCACTGCCTCTGTTCCTCACCCCTGAGTACGGTTCACAGGGAAGAAAGCCCCGCACCAGATTACTCCACTGGGAGCCTGCATGGCTATGGCCCCACCTATACCCAGTTGCCTGAAGGTCCTAGTAGCCCCATGACTCAGGAGAGGCAGATAGCTTGTGGGAATAGACAGGAAGGAGCTACCTTCAGGATGCCCGTATCTGGGATCCAGATAGCTAATTGTCTCTCTAGTAACCTATTGATCTCTTTCACTATTGCCAACCTTCTCAAAATAAACTCTACCTGTTTTGTCCCTTTCCTATTTCACATTGCTTTCAAATCCAGTGCAATGAGACATTAGTCACAGTGCCACTTTCCTGAAACTGCTTTGGCAAATGCAACCATTGACTTCCTAATTGCTTCATGCCTCAGAATCTTCATGGCTCTCAGGCCTTGCTTGACCTCTCAGCTGCATTTACTCTTTTTTTTTTAATTAATTTTTATTGGGGCTTCCCTGGTGGCGCAGTGGTTGAGAATCTGCCTGCCAATGCAGGGGACACGGGTTCTTGCCCTCGTCCGGGAAGATCCCACATGCCGCGGAGCGGCTGGGCCCGTGAGCCATGGCCACTGAGCCTGCGTGTCCAGAGCCTGTGCTCCGCAACGGGAGAGGCCTGCGTACCACAAAAAAAAAAAAAAAAATTTTTAATTGGAGTATAGTTGCTTTACAATGTTGTCTTAGTTTCTGCTGTGCAGCAAAGTGAATCAGTAATATGTATACACATATCCACTCTTTTTTAGATTTCCTTCCCATTTAGGTCACCACAGGGCACTGAGTAGAGTTCCCTGTGCTATACAGTAGGTTCTCATTAGTTATCTGTTTTATACATAGTAGTGTATATATGTCAATCCCATTCTTCCAATTCATCCCATCCCCTCTTCCTCCCTTGGTAACTGTAAGTTTGTTCTCTACATCTGTGACTCTATTTCTGCTTTGCAAATAAGTTCATCTGTACCATTTTTCTAGATTCCACATATAAGCGGTATTATACGATATTTGTTTTTCTCTTTTTGACTTTCTTCACTCTGTATGACAATCTCTAGGTCCATCCATGTCTCTGTAAATGGCACTATTTCATTCTTTTTTATGGCTGAGTAATATTCCTTTGTATATATGTACCACATCTTCTTTATCCATTCATCTGTCGATGGACATTTAGGTTGCTTCCATGTCCTGGCTCTTGTAAATAGTGCTACAGTGAACATCGGGGTGCAGGCATACTTTCGAATTCTGGTTTTCTCCAGATATATGCCTAGGAGTGGAATTGTTGGGTCATATGGTAGCTCTACTTTTTGTTTTTTAAGGAACCTCCATATTGTTCTCCATAGTGGCTGTACCAATTTGTATGCCCACAAACAGTAGAGGAGGGTGCCTTTACTCTTGCTGATCACTCCCACTCCCCTTTTGACTCTTTGGCTTCCATGACAGTACTCTCTTCTAGTCCTTGTCTTATTTCTCTTGTTCTTCTTAGTCTCTTTTTCTGGCTTTTCCATTTATCCTATGCTCTTAGTTTTGGTATCACCCATAGTTCAGTTCTCTTCTTTTCTCACTCTACTTGCTGTCCTCTGGGGAATCTCATCTAATCCTTAAAGTTTTATATTTAGCTGCCTGTATGTGAATGATTCCCAAATTCAGGTCTCTAGCCCAGTTCTGTCTTAAGAACTCTAGATCCATTTATGCCACTGCCAACAGGACATTTCCTGGACATTCCATAGGCATTCTGAACACAGCATTCCAAAATGGAAAGTAATCTTTCTCAGAAGTAGTCCTCTATAGCTCAGGGGTTGGCAAACTGAGGTCCATGGGTCAAATCTGGGCTACTGCCTGTTTTTTGTATGACCTGGGAACTAAAAATCATCTTTAAATTTTAAATAGTTGGGAAAAATCAAAAGAATATTTCATAACACATGAAAATTATATGAAATTCAAATTTCAGTGTTTATATGGAAAGTTTTATTGTAACACAGCCTCACCCACTGTTTATGTTATTGCTCATGTTTGGCTGTAGCTTTTCCCTACAATGGCAGAGATGAGTAATTGCAACAGAGATCAAATGGTCCACAAAGCCTTCAGTATTTACTACCTGGCCCTTTGTAGAATGTTTGCTGACACCTGGTGTAGCTAAATGGACCAGCTCTACCACTTGATTCTCAGCTCTACCACTTATTCTCCACATAACCTGGGCAAATTACTTTTTCTCTTTCAATCATAGTTTCCTCAGCTATAAAGTGAGAATAATTGTGTTTATTGCTCCAAGTTTTTGTAGATTAAATGAGATAAAGCATGTAAGACACTTGGAAAAATGCTTGATATATATTACCTTATAAATGTTAACTGTTGTTATTTCTCCCCAAACTCACCCTTCATCTTGTTTTTTTCTATCTTTGTGACAGCTGCATAGTCTACCAGTAACCCAAGCCAGAAACTTGGGAGTCATTCTAGGCCTTACATCCTATTTGTTGCTGATTTTGCTTCCACAAAATCTAAGATGTCCACCTTTTTTTCTTCATATCCATTGCTATTGCTTTAGTACATACCCCGATCTCCTCTTGCCTAGACTGTCTCTTTGACTCAGATCTTGTCCACATTTCTCAGTTCTTTTGTGCTGCAACTTGAGTATTTTAAAGTGAAAATCTTATTGTGTTACTCTCCATCTTAAAACCATGTAAGGACTCCCCATTGTCTGCATGATAAAACCTAAGCTCCTTTCACCGTCCTCCATGGTCAGTTCTCTGCTCGGACTTAGTTCTCACCATGCCTACCTTAGACACCATGCACCAGCCTTATAATGGCTTGAATTTCCAAGGTAACCTGGAATGCCCTTCACCACCCTGTCAATCTAGGCAGCGTGTAGTACTTCACTGTCAACATTCAACATTCAAGCATCACTATGGCCATGAAGTAAGCTTTTCTTTCATTCTAACCTCTCCCTGTTTTTATGCAGAATTGAGTGCTTCCTTCTTTTGGTTCTTATGGATTCTATGTTCTTTAGTCACAGTAGGTAATTGTGATTCTAAGTTATAAGTTCCTGAGAGCAGGATACACATTCAAATCCCAGAGTCTAGTACAGTGTTTGACACACTGTGGAAACGTACGACTATTTATCAAAAGATAGAAAGAGGGCTTCCCTGGTGGTGCAGTGGTTGAGAGTCCGCCTGCTGATGCAGGGGACACGGCTTCATGCCCTGGTCCAGGAAGATCCCAAATGCCGCGGAGCGGCTGGGCCCGTGAGCCATGGCCGCTGAGCCTGCGCGTCCGGAGCCTGTGCTCCGCAACGGGAGAGGCCACAACAGTGAGAGGCCCTCATATCGCAAAAAAAAAATAGAACAAATTCCTACAAAAATTAGACACATATGGAGATACCCAAATGACTGTCTACCTATTTTTTTCTCTGTGATTTTTTTTAAATTGAAGTATAGTTGATATCCTCCGTGATTTTTCAGAATAGCAAAGTGATTCAGTGATTCTCAAAGTGTGGTCTCCCTGGAACCGTACCATCTGGCCATGTGTTAGAAATGCACATTCTTAGGCCCCATCCCACACTTCCTGAATCAGAAACTCTGAAGGTTCATTCAGCACAAATGAACCTGTATACAAAATAGAAACAGACTCACAGATATAGAGATCAGACTTGTGGATGCCAAGGGGGAGTTGGGGAGGGAAAGGGATGAACTGGGAGTTTGGGCTTGGTAGATGCAAACTATTACATTTAGAATGGATAAACAACAAGATTCTATATATAGCACAGGGAACTATATCCAATCTCCTGGGATAAACCATAATAGAAAAGAATATTTAAAAAAAGAATATATATATATGTGTATAACTGAGCCACTGCTGCACAGCAGAGATGGCCACAACATTGTGAATCAACTAGACTTCAATTAAAAAAAAAATGAATGTGGGGCTCAGTAAGCTGTTACCATAAGCCCTCCAGGTGATTTGGATGTATGCTGAAGTTGGAGAACCATTGCCCCAGACTAGTTTTTCTTAAGTTGTGACTGTGGACCAGCTCTATTAGAATCCCCTGGGCTGATTGTTGAAGCTAAAGATGCCAGGCCTCATCCCAGACTCTCAGGGGCATGAAATAGCTATGCTTTCAACCCTGACTGCATATTGGCAGTACATGGGCAAGACTTTTTAAAAAAAATAACTAGTGCTCTGACTTTATTACCAGAGATTCTAATTCTTCGGGTTTGGTGGAGGACACTGCCCAAGTTTTTTTTAAAAAGCTCTTCAGGTGATACAAAGTTATAGCCAGGGTAGGGAGCCCCTGCTCTCTGCTCTGTGAGCACAGGTTCTGGGGTCTGATGACTCAGCTTCTAGTCCTAGTGTGACTTTGGGCAAGTTAACGCTGTTTCAATCTCTTGTCTGTTTTGAGGATTAAATGAGGTAATATGTGTGATGTGTTAAACACAGGGTCTGTCCCACAGCAATCTCTTTTTTTTTTTTTTTTTTTTTTTTTTTTTTTTTTTTGCTGTACGCGGGCCTCTCACTGCTGTGGCCTCTCCCGTTGCGGAGCACAGGCTCCGGACACACAGGCTCCGCGGCCATGGCTCGCGGGCCCAGCCGCTCCGCGGCATGTGGGATCCTCCGGGATAGGGGCACGAACCCGTGTCCCCTGCATCGGCAGGCGGACTCTCAACCACTGCGCCACCAGGGAAGCCCAGCAATCTCTTAATAGATATTAATTAGATTTTCATTAATGAATATAAGTCCCTATGGTTCTTTATGTACACTAACATTTAGGAACCATGGAGCCAGAGAATCTCCTATTCCCTGATACTGACTGAGTGCTGGTGGAATTACTTTGCTCTTCCTATAGTTTGATCAGGAACCATGTAAATCCCTCAAGTTCCCAGTGTGCTGTTTCATCCAGATAAACAGTCCAGTCCTATCTTGATGGTGGTGACGAAGTGCAGGTGAATCTGCAGAGACACGCAGCATTGGAAATACTTTAAAAGTGTATTATCATGATCTCTGGCTCAGAAGTGTTTCATAGGTATATCTTTTCTTCCTAATTAGATTGTAAATCTTGCGGACAGGGATTGAATCTTATATTTTGTCTTCATATCATGGTGCCTAGCAGAGAGCTAGATATACAAGAGACCTTCAACTTGACTGGAACAAAGACTCTCCACATGCCAGTCTCAGTTCTGCCTAATGCGATCCTGATTAAGTTTTCTGGATTCCTTGTGTTAAGGGAGGGAGTTAGTTATTTCAATTTACTTCCTAGGGCTGCTATAAAAAAAGGTCCACATAGCACCTCAGCATTTCTAGTGTGCCTTCAATTTGCAAAAATTCAAATAAAACAGACACAAAGTTTCCCCACAGCTGGTGGGGAATACTTGTTGGAGCTCCAAGTGTTTATTTTTGGTTGACATTACTGGCATCACCAAGTAACTTAGTACAGTCTTCTCTCACTGTGATATCTTATTGTGAATGGTCATCTTACTATGAATTATATAAAAATATCCAATTACAAAAAGAATTAAGTTTTCAGGCACAGCTGCTTTTTAAAAACTTTTTATTGAAGTATAGTTGATTTACAATGTTGTGTTAATTTCTGCTGTACAGCAAAGTGATTCAATTATACATATGTATTCTTTTTCATATTCTTTCCATTATGGTTTATCACAGGATACTGAATATAGTTCCCTGTGCTATACAGTAGGAATTTGTTGTTTATCTATCCTATATATAATCATTTGCATCTGCTAATCCCAAGTTCCCAATCCTTCCCTCCCCTACCTCCCTCCCCCTTGGCAACCACAAGTCTGTTCTCTATGTCTGAGTCTGTTTCTGTTTTGTAGATATGTTCATTTGTGTCATATTTTAGATACCACATATAAGTGATATCATATGGCATTTGTCTTTCTCTTTCTGACTTACTTCACTTAGTACGATATTCAGGTCCATCCATATTGCTGCAAATGGTATTATTTAATTCTTTTTTATGGCTGAGTAATATTCCATTGTATATATACCACATCTTATTTATCCAGTCATCTGTTGATGGACATTTAGGTTCCCTGTCTTGGCTATTGTAAATAGTGCTGCTATGAACATAGGGGTACATGTACCTTTTTGAATTATATTTTTGTCTGGGTATATGCCCAGGAGTGGGATTGCTGGATCATATGGCAACTCTATTTGTAGTTTTTTGAGGAACTTCCATACTGTTTTCCATAGTGGCTGCACCAATTTATTGTGGCTGCACCAATACATTCTCATCAACAGTGTAGGAGGATTCCCCTTTTTTCTACACTCTCTCCAGCATTTATTATTTGTAGACTTTTTTTTTTTTTTTTTTGCTGTACGCGGGCCTCTCACTGCTGTGGCCTCTCCCGTTGCGGAGCACAGGCTCCGGACACACAGGCTCCGCGGCCATGGCTCGCGGGCCCAGCCGCTCCGCGGCATGTGGGATCTTCCGGGATAGGGGCACGAACCCGTGTCCCCTGCATCGGCAGGCGGACTCTCAACCACTGCGCCACCAGGGAAGCCCTGTAGACTTTTTAATGATGGCCATTCTGACTGGTGTGAGGTGGCACCTCACTGTACTTTTGATTTGCATTTCTCTAATAATTAGTGATGTTGAGCATCTTTTCATATAGGCACAGCTGCTTTTTAAGCCTCGCTGTTGCCCTTTTATTTTCCTTCTCCTAAGGTCCTAAAAGGCATCTATTCTCTAAGATTTAATTGGCACCTTTAATAAGGAAAATAATAGTTAATTATAGAAGCACAGAAGGCCACTATGTATCTCATATACTTTATGGATGAAGAGTATGTTAAACAGATGGCTATTCTGATTTTTATCTGTGATAAAATGCATAAATCTTGTTTCCAGGACATTGATGTGGTTGTTTCAGTAATCAGGGCTTTGAAACGATGCCATCTATGTGATTTTTATCATTGAATCCCATTAGGAGAGATTGTCACTGTTGAAGGTTTTTGGTCAGAAATCAGTACATCAGAGAGTAGTTCCTTCGAACTGTTGTTAAAGCAGAATTTTGAAAGTCAGAAGCAGGCTGGAGTTATTCTCAAACTCACCTCTTCTCACTACAATTATGTTCTGTACCTTTCTCTATCCTTCCTTAAATCACAGAGCATTGTTCTTAAATTTTTATATATAGTTACTATAGTGCTTTAGGCAGCTGGTTTTTATTTTAGTTAGAATTAGTTACACTGTTCTCTTTGCCTTGGAATTTGTAAGAGTTTTGGATGGAGAGACTGTTCTTGGAAGCTGAGGCCTGTGTAATTTTGTTAAAGTTTTTTTGGCTTGCTGAATTCATTGTTATGGTTCTCCACAGATGAAGGGTGTATGTGAATTGGCTGTAATTTCTTTGTTGTATCAGGCAAAACTCTCCACTGAGTGACTCCTTTTTTTTTTTTAAACATAACTTTATTGGAGTATAATTGCTTTACAATGTTGTGTTAGTTTCTGCTTTATAACAAAGTGAATCAGCTATACATATACATATATCCCCATATACCCTCCCTCTTGCGTCTCCCTCCCACCCTCCCTATCCCACCCCTCTATGTGGTCGCAAAGCACTGAGCTGATCTCCCTGTGCTATGCAGCTGCTTCCCACTAGCTATCTATTTTACATTTGGTTCCACTGAGTGACTCTAATAAATCAGATTTATTTACTTTCTGAATGTTAGAGCATTACATAGGACTCCTAGAAAGAAGTTGGGTAGTTATGAGTACCCCTAGATTGTCTTATCACTATAAGATTCTCCAAAATACCTCTAATTGTGTACTGATATACTATAGGAGGTTTAATTTAGGTTTGTGAGCATTTGTAGGATGATTCTGGTGTCTTTGTTTGAGCATTAGGGCTTGGATGATCTATTTAAGACCTTCTCATTTATATCATAATTTATCCTTCAGATAATCCAATTAGGAATTACTTAATTTTCCACCATTGAAATTTCCAGTCACATCAATGTACCTTTGTGTTTCAAAGTTGGTTTAATTTCTTATATTTGATCAAATTCTAATGGTAAAGTTTTGCGATTCACCCTGCAGAGCTAATTGGTAGAAAACATTTAGTTACGGCTGATTTGTTTTCTCATCTAAAAATTCCACTGAGTTCTTTCATTTATCAGACATTTTTTGAGTCTCTGCCATGTGCCAAAGGCTGGGATACCTCTGTGCCAAAGGCTGGGATACCCTGGGAATGCAGAGATGGACGACAGCCTCTTCCCTCAGAAGCTCACAGTCAAGAGGGTGTCAGGTGGATAGTAAAAAAAAAAAATAGTCCAATACAACATGCTAAGTAAGGGCTGTGCTGGAGACCCTTTTTACAGTGCATTCCTGCTATTTCCTCTGTCTTGCCAGGGGAAGTCAGGGATGGTCTTTCTGGTCTTTCTCTACCTCAGTCTCTTCTGAAAGCTAGTGAAGACTCCATGATTCACAGCACAGAGGCATATATGCTTCCAGTTGGTTCTTGAGGAAACAGAACAAAACAAAAATCTTTTGCACACGAGGTGGTGCTACAGCGCTGCAGCAAGAACTAGCCATCACTCTGAGAGGCGGGTGGGAGTCTCCTAGTATCTTTTGGCTTGTGCTGAAAGGCTGAATTCTTAGACTCTATCCTCCTCGGCCTTCTAGAGTGTTTAATTCCTAGGTACATTTACTTTCAGAATGAAAAGACCTACTCATCTCTGAAGTGCTATTCATCTCTCATCTTACAAGGGAATGCTTTTGCTTTCACTAAAAGTTATCAAGGCTTTCCTGGGAGTGTTCTTGAGAGATATGGTATTTACTACCTAAATGCCCTGGGGTTTTTTGTTTTGTTCTGTGATTTTGGTTGGCTTGATGAACTTTTGGAATGGTCTTAGCTGTTGAAGGACTTTTTTGAAAGGGTGGAATGGAGGCTGGAGAGGGAGGTCCCAAGGCGCTGAATTGCATTTGAGTTTTTACAATGGCTACAGTATTTCTGGTAAGAAAAGTTATTAGGTGTTTATGGATGTTTCAAAAGACCAAGGGAAAAAAAGCAGATTCCATGTTAAAATATCCACTTGGGGACCCTTAACACTCAGAACAGAACCTAAGCTGGGAATGCTAAGGGGTGTGATCAGCGTAAAGCAGCAGTCGTTTCTAATGGGGGAGGGGTGTTAGCTGGATGCAGTCCAAGAGGAAAGGGGTTGCCAGAGCATTCCCAGGGGAGGATGGGTTGGCTTGGCCAGGTGGATCAGCAATACAGGTTTTCTTCCTACTGAGTCACACCCAGCTTCCTCCCACACAGGGAAAGCCCAGTTTGGTTAATGGAAGGCTCCCTCCTTGTCTGCCTCCTCTGGGATTTGTGGTGGAAGCAGGCTTATGGGAAGAGATTTAAAAAATCAGAATTCCGCAAGGGGCACAAACAGGAAGTATTTTTGGCTAATAATTTTGGGTTGCTGTTTTAGAATAAAATGATTTGTCCTCTTGTTGGAGATGAGGTTGCTTTGAATTGGTATTTGCAGGGCAGATGAGGAAGTGACCTTGACCTGGTCCACTTGGAAACCACAAGCCACATTTGCTGTTCAGAATGTAGCATTTGGCCATGGGTTCCTTTAGAATTCAAGTTTTGGAATATTCTAGGAAAAAATCTGTAAGATATGTTTAAAATGTTATAAAAATTATGTCAGATATTCTTTTCAAAATATTGTTTTGAATAAATGGTATGAATAATGGGACCCAATGTTTATATCCTTCTAATCTCTTTAGTGCTGAGGTGGTAAAAACAGAGTGTACTGCCACATAACATCTCATGGTAGTGTTTGTACCCAAACTGATTTAACATATATATGCATTACACTATATTATATAAAGTACATGTAATATATGCATATTATATAAGATGATTATATAAAACATTGTGCATTGGGATGTATGTAACATTAATAGAGGTATACAATGCATGTTTTAGTTATACGTTAATGTATGTGGCTGCTTTTTATTGTATATTGTGGGATACGGCAGCAATAAAAAAACTACTACTTAGTAAGATTTAGGGCTAGATAAACAGTAATTATACATTCTAAAGTTCAAATCAAATTAAATATTAATTTGGCACCTACTCTCTGTAAAACTCTTTCCTAATCACTATTTGACATACCTATAAGTTCAGTACACAATTATGAAAAATTAACTGAATTAGGCAAGACCCAACTTATAAATGGGTTGTATTCCAAAAATTTCTTTTACATCTTTGTAAATCAGGACACATTCCTATTAAAAGGGTCATACATGAGGATTAGTTTCTCTGGGTAGGCAACAAAAGCTCGATTAAACCATAATGACATTTATAATAACTGAAGCCTGATTTCTGGGGCTTGGAAGCAAGGAGACATGAGTATAGAGATGAGAGGGAAGTAGAGTTTTTCTGCTTTTCTGAGGCAGAGCCAACCCTCGGCAAAATATTTTAAACAAGAAAAATTTATATTTCGCTAGTGCCAACTTCCCTTTCTGTACTCTTCTCCTGAGGATCCAGGACTCCCATACTATCCTAAATGCTTCCCACCTTGTGGCTCCCCACTCAAGTCTAACATCCTCCTAATGTGCTCCATGTTCTAGAATTACCCATCCCACCCATTATGTCAGTGATTTGGGAAATATGGTCTTTGCACCACCTGCATCAGAATCACCTGGGTTGCTTGTTAAAAACATTTCTGGATCCCACCCTAGACCCACTGAATCAGAACATCCAAGGATGGATTCTGTGAATCTATTTGGATTTATGGCAAGCTCCTTGAATCACATTTAGTTTGGGCACCTCAGAAATGAAATTCATTTCACCAGAAGAGCCAATAGTGTAGAATATTATTCAGCCTTAAAAAAGAAGGAGATTCTGCCATTTGTGACAACACGAATGAATCTGGGGCCGGGAGATGGGGGAAATGGGGAGATGTTGGTTAAAGGGTAAAAAATTGCAGCTGTGTAGGCTGAATAAATCTAGAGATCTAATGTACAGCATGATGAATGTAGTTAATATTCAATAATACTGTATTGGAACTGGAAATTTGCTCAGAGTAAATCTCAGGTACTCTCACCATATGCACACAAAAATAGTAACTGTATGAGGAGATGGATATGTTAATTAATTTGACTGTAGTAAGCATTTCACTCTATATATGTATTTCAAAATATCATGCTAGATACCTTAAATATATACAATTTTTATTAAAAAATACAAATATATAAAAATCATGAGAAAAAATAAATAAGAAAGAAGAGCCTACAGTGTAAACGAGTGTTTCTTGAACTTTGGCATACATCAGAATCCTCTGGTTGGCTTGTGAAAACACAGACTACTGGACCCTCACCCCCAGTTTCTGATTTAATAGGTCTGGGGTGGGCCCCTGAATTTTCATTTCTAACAAATCCCCAAGTAATCTTCATGCTGCTGGTTTGAGGATCACAGTTTGAGAACCATTGATCTACTTATTATATAGACTCAGTGGAATCCAGAAATATTTGCATTTTAAAAAGAAGATGCGGGCTTCCCTGGTGGCACAGTGGTTGAGAGTCTGCTTGCCGATGCAGGAAACATGGGTTCGTGCCCCAGTCCGGGAAGATCCCACATGCCGCGGAGCGGCTAGGCCCGTGAGCCATGGCCACTGGGCCTGCGCATCCGGAGCCTGTGCTCCGCAACGGGAGAGGCCACAACAGTGAGAGGCCCGCATACCACAAAAAAAAAAAAAAAAGAAGATGCTTACTAACCCAAATGGATCTCAAGCAGTGGAAAACTGCAAAAAAGAAAATGGGAAGGACATAGAGGGTTAGGACTATTGGGTAGAGGCTGAGGTGTGTGTGTGTGTGTGTGTGTGTGTGTGCGTGTGCGCACACACGCGTGCGTGGAGAAGGTTAGGGTGAGGCGAGTGAGCATCTTGAGAACTAATTAGGAATCTGACTGGAATCCTCTGCCCCCCCAGATCAGGCCTTGTTTTTCACAGCTGCTTCTCTCTAATATAATCCTACATCTTCCCCTAGTAGTTCCAACAGCAATAAGAGGATAAGTTGGGTGAGGAGAGGTATGGAAGCTATGCCTCTTTTGGAATTGTTCATTTCGGAAAATTTTCTATTGTGCTCCATTTCTTTAAATTTGCTGATGTTAGAATTTTACTTTGGCCACCAGAGGGCTCTCCTAACATTGTATAAAGGATAGTGTGGCCTTGAAAGAGAGAAATGGAAGTGATCCTTTAAAAGACTGGAGTGTTTGACTAAATTTGCAATTAGGGAGTTTCTACACTGTTTTGATTACTACGTTTGCCCAGAAATTATAATAAGACTTAAAAATCACTAATTGATAAATAGAAAAGGACAATAATATATAAGAACAATAAGTAAACTGAGGCTTGGAAGTTTGAGTCTTTACTGTAGATGCTGGCTAATAAAAGTTGTGTGATAATTGCCAGGTGTGTGGGGGAAGGATGTGAGAATTAGTCTTTTAAAAGAGTCTAACAATTCCAGGCTCAGAGAGGTTTTTTTTGTTTGTTTGGTTTTGTTTTGCTTTGCTTTCTAGACCAAGAAGCCTGCATTCACAGTTCATATTTCATAGGTAAGATGTTTTCCTATTTTGGATGGGATATGAAGTGTAAGTCCCAAGTGTCTCTACGTATCGATTCTGTGGTTCAGCCTTTTATTAGTCTTGACAAAGTGAAGGAGCTTTCAAGGCAAATCGAGTTGTTTAAATAGACAATAATATTGTGCAGAGTTCAGTTATTTGTGGGATCTTAGAGACAAAATGAATACCACATTGAGAAAGATGACATATTTCCTAGCCATTCCAAAGAGACTTGTTCCTAAAAAATAAAGTAAAATAAAAGAATGGAAGCAAGGCTTGTTTCACAGGTTTGTGTCCTGTGCAGTCACACAGGGCCCTAAGCTTAGAAGAACCCCAATGCTTGGTTTAATGTTCTTCTTGTGTTCTTAATAATTTTTGAATAAATGGCCTCACATTTTCATTTTGCACTGGCCCATGAAAATTCTGTATGTAGCTGGTTCTGAAAGCAGTAGATTGTTTTCCATCCTTCAGTTTTTTTTTTTAACATCTTTATTGGAGTATAATTGCTTTACAATGGTGTGTTAGTTTCTGCCTTGTAACAAAGTGAATCATCTATACATATACATATATCCCCATATTCCCTCCCTCTTGCGTCTTCCTCCCACCCTCCCTATCCCACCCCTCTCGGTGGTCACAAAGCACCTAGATGATCTCCCTGTGCTACGTGGCTGCTTCCCACTAGCTATCTATTTTACATTTGGTAGTGTATATATGTCCATGCCACTCTCTCACTTCGTCCCAGCTTACCCTTCCCCCTCCCTGTGTCCTCAAGTCCATTTGTTTTTGAAAAGTAGTTCTTGTCTTTGGTTGCACTTTAGAATCACCTGGAGAGTTTTTGAAAATACCAATTCCCAGGCTGTCCCCAGACCGATTACACCACAATCTTCATAGGTGAGTTCCAGGCATTGGTACTTAAAAAAATTCCTCAGATGATTACAATGTGCAGCCCAGGCTGAGAACCAGTGTAAGTTTGGAGCCTTATTTCCAGAACCTTACTTCCATACCAATCTCCCTTGCTTGGATTGCTCTTGCAGTTTAATGGGCTTATAAGATTTAATTAATTAATTAATTAATTTATAATTGAGGTATAGTTTATTTCCAATATTATGTAAGTTTCAGGTGTACAAATAGTGATTCACAATTTTTAAAGGTTATACTCCATTTATAGTTATTATAAAATATTGGCTATATTGCCTGTGCTGTACGATATATCCTTGTAGCTTATTTATTTTATACACAATAGTTTGTACCTCATAATCCCCTACCCCTATCTTGCCCCTACCCCCTCCCCTCTCCCTACTGGTAACCACTAGTTTATTCTCTATATCTGTGAGTCTGTTTATTTTTTGTTGTATTTACTAGTTTGTTTTATTTTTCAGAAACCACATGTAAGCCATATCATATGCTTGGAAGATTTTAGATGCTTTGCACAGGTTTTTTGTGTTAGAGGAACAAAGGTGTATGAAATCTGAGTTCTTTATATGATGTTTTTTATTTTTATTACTCTTAAAGATTGTGGAGTTACAAAGAAAACCATCCTAAATATAGGTCTAATCACTCTTGTATTCCCTTTAAAGTAGCAAATTAATGTACTTTGAAAGAAAAACCTCAGATATTTAGTGAGATTAAAACCGAAGAGAGAAATACATAGACTTTCCTCTTTTTTGCTAATGACTGAATACTCACTAAGCACCTTGCCTGGGCTGGGCTTGTATCAGGTTTCATTAAATGCCTCCTTACTATCTATCTGAAGGTGATTTTTTGGGGGGATACTAATTGTTTTTTCCTTATGAGTCACCTGTGGGCTTTGGCAATAATCTAGAAGCGTCTGGTCCCAATCCTTCTGGATTACAGGAATTGATGTTCCCAATTAGAGACCTGGGGTCCTGCAAGGGCAAATCCTTTTAACCTTAATTCACTGGGGGCCTCCTCCAAACAGAGCTGTTTTGCGCCTGCAACCTTCTTTGTTCCCTAACAAAACGGCACACAAGGAATTGCTTTCTCCTTAGTGTGTCTCCCTAAAGTTATGTCTATTTTCAGGTAATTTAGAGATTAATTCCAACCCTAGATATTTTACTGTAAGAGTTATATTAAATCTTTCCACTTGTTTAGCTTTGAATTGAGCATGGAACAGAGAATCGCTTAATGGCAAAGTAATTAAATGTTTAATGAAAATATTAGTAAGCTGAAACCCAAAGGGAGATGAAAAACAGAATAATCCTTTGGCTCTCAGAGCTCAGAAATTCAGACCCACAGGGAGGTGGCGTTTTACTGCTAAGACTTACGGCCAAATTAGAAATCAGAGATGATAATGAAGCTAAAGTTTGGAATAAGTTATTTTGATATTAAACAGTTTTTCTTTAGCAAATCTCAGAGTAATCTAAATAATTTATGTATATAACTTCAAATTTTGGAAAGTCAATTTGTTTTTTGCATATATCATCCTCTGAATTGGGATGTGTATTTTTTTTCAGGCTCATAAACATACCATTTAATGAGCACTCATGCAATATCAGATATGTTGCCAGGTGCTTTACATATATTATCTCTAAACCTCAGGACAACTATGCAAGGTAGAGATTATTGTCCATTTTAGAGATGAGAAAACTGAGTCTTAGGCTAAATGACTTTCCCCAGGTCACACAGCCTGTAAATGTCAGAACTGGAACTGCAACTACCTCTTATCTCCAAGCTCTGCCTCTTTCCAATTAAAATAAATTGTGATAAAATATACATAACATAAAATTTACCACTTGAACCATTTCAAGTGTACAATTCAGTGGCATTAAGTACACTCACATTTTTGTGCAACCATCACCATTATCCATCTCAAGATTTTTTTTCTTTATCTTAAACCGATAATGTTTCTAAAGTTCATCCATATTGTAGCATGTATCAGGATTTGATCCCTTTTTGAGGCTGCGTAGTGTTACACTGTAACTATATACCACATTTTATTTATCTGTTTATCCATTGGTGGAGACTTGGATTGTTTCTACCTTTTGGCTATTGTGAATAATGTTGCTTTGAACATTGGTGTTCAATTATCTGTTCAAGATCCTACTTTCAATTCTTTTGGCTGTATACCCAGAAGTGGAATTTCTGGGTCATATGGTAATTCCATGCTTAATTTTTCTGTGGAATCACATGCTGTCTTGAAGACATAGATTTACATTGGGGCATTTGATTTAAAAAATAAAACCTCTACATGGAAGGCTGAAATGACATTCAACTACTGAATGGACCAATAAGACCAGGTCTGTCTCTTGGTTTGTGGGCTCTGATCCAACCATAGAGTTAAGGAGACATGAAAGTCATTGAAGCGGGATATGATGAGAAAGAGATCCTCCTCCCCTCACGGTGGGCTCTTTACCAACAAGTGGCCAAGCATATTTGTCTGGCTCTTGCCCCGGGTATTCCAGCAAGAAGGAAGTTCTCTTGAAAGTATGCACTTGTAGGGTAGGGTTATCTTTCTCAATACAACTAAACCCAAGCATCTCTCTTTTGGGACTCTGGAGGGAGCAAGGTCTAATCTCTGATCATTTTATTGTTCAAAATGCAGACATACAGAACCACCTTGTAACTGCAGATATTGAATAATCCCATTTATGAACCACTTGTCATGTTTTCTTAATAATAATGCTGATAGATACAGAAGATACCGGGCTTCTTTTTCTGTGGGGTCAGGCCAAGTAAGAACCACTGGAGAAAAAATAAAAATAGTTTGGCAGGGTGGATGTCAGTCAGCTAATGATGACTTAATAATAGGTTCCAGCTACACCTCTAATGCCTTGTGTATGAATGGATATTTAATGGGATTCTATGAATTTGCTTTGGCACTAATCATTGTACCTCCATGTTCAATTCAGCAAACATTCATTGCATGTCTGCTCTGTCCTGCTGTTAGGAGTAGAGGAACAAGTAACTAAAGGGCTCGTCAGCGATCACCCATATACTCCATTCCAGACTTTCGTCCTCATTGACACAACTACAGAGCTGGAATTTATAGAATTCATAGAATTTAGCCCAATCTCTCTCTCTCTTGATTCTACGTCCTCAACATATTATGGATGAGGAAACTGAGGCCCACAAGCACAGAGTTCTGAGTCAGAATCCCTACGTGTGTGTGTATATCTTTCAGTGGCTTACTTAAGCTTTCTTAATCTCAGTTTCTTCATCTGTAAAGGTGAGCTTCAGGCCCTCCCTTTGTTCTGAAATATTGTCTCCACACAGCTTGTGTGACACTATACCTTTCAGATTTTCTTTTTCTCTGGTTATTTATTCTCTTCTTTCAAAGTCCCTCCTCCTTTACTTGTCTCTTAAATATTGGAATTCTTAGAACTCTGCCTTGGGCCTTCTTCTCTTCTTCCTCTGTACTGTTTCCTTGAGCAATCTCATCTATCCCCATCTATGGTAACCTCTAAATACGTATCTCCTGCCCTGATATTTCTCCTGAGCTCCACACCAATATACCCATTTATGTGCTTGATCTCTCTGCAGGGGTCCCTCAGGCAGTTCAACTCCACATGACCAAAATGGGGCTCAGGATTTCCCCCATGCCTGCTCCTCCTCCTATATTTTCTATTTTAAGAAAAGCCACCACAGTTCCCTGAGGTTTCCAAGTCAGAAACTGAGGGAACTTTTATATCCAATCAAATTGCCAAGTTGTTTCTACCTACTGACTATATCCATCTTGTATCCATCTCCATCTCCATCTGTACCAACACTTTATTGCCACGATCCTTATTCAGATTCCCATCATTTCTTACCTAGACAACTACCACTGTCTCCTAAATGATCTTTCTGCTTCAAATCTCACTCCCCACCAATCCATTCTCCACACTATACTCAGAGTTATCTGTCACTCAAACACATCTGATCTATCACTCAAACACATTAAATAAAGAAGAACCTCTATTTAAAACCCTCCAATGGGCTCCAGTTGCCCTTAGACAATACCCAAACCTCTAAACCTATGTAGCAGAGTAGAACATTTATTATCCTAACAACGGGAACTAGAATTTTTCTTATTAGGGAGAAAATGGTTTTGTTAAGAAAAATACTTTAATGTGTTACTGGGGATGAGCTGAGAAAAGTTCTAATGACATGAGATGCCAAAAACTAAGGTAACAAAATAATTGTCAGGCAAAATAAATAGAAATATGAAGTTGGTGAAAGTCCTGATGGTGAAGAGGCTAAGGACTTTGGAGAACCAGAATTCTAGTATTCACTTTAATTTTTATGTTGCAATGTTATAACCCTCTCATACACTCTGTAAAATCTGCTACTTACACAAATTACCTGGGAGTGTTGGTGATAGTGTGTGTGCATATGTGGGTGAGTGAGTGTTTGTGTGTAAAAGAAAAGAAAGGGCTGGTTCCATGTCCTAGTCAACATTGTGTAGGGATAGGACTAGTCCTCATTCATGACAGTGATAATCCTTTAACTGAATTAAGCAGGAATTCACATTCAGTAATATAAACCTATTAGAAATTTGATGGAAGGCTTTGGACCTTCTGAATTCCGGTGGAATGAGGTTTTAGATCTGGCTTATCTAGGTCTTTACGTAGCTGACCGTGTGTTGCACTTGATTACATTACCTTCCATTATTTCTCCATTGCCTTTCTTTTCAGATTCATCTCTCATTTCTCTTCCTCCTGGACTTTACACTCCAGACATGCTCAACTTCTTCCATTTACTCAAACTTGACATAAATCATCTCTAACCTCCTTGCCTTTGCAAATGAAGCACTGCTCTTCCCATTTTTAACTGGCCTACTTCTATTTTTCCTTCACATTGCAGCTTATATGTCATTTTGTCAGGAAACTTTGCCTCATCTTTATCTAATTCTGTTTATAAGGTAGGCTGCGGATTGATTTAGTACATAACCTGAATGGGAAAGGTAAAACTATAAAGTTAATAGAAATAATGTTAAAAAAATATCTTTAATGACCTAGGTTGGGGAAGCAAAAATCATAAGGAGAAACACTGATGACCTTAATTCTATCAAGATTGTTTCATTCAACAAATGAAAATATGGAAAAAGGAAACAGATGTGATAAATTTGGAGAAAATACTTGAAAGGACCTAATATAAGGTATTACTACAAACCAACAAGGAAAGAGCAGAAACTACAACAGAAAAATGGGCAAAGGTCATGAATAACTAATCCACAGAAAAAAAAATCAAAATGTTAACAAGCATGTGACAAGAGCTCAAACATTAGTTAATTAGAAAAGTGGGCATGAAAATAACAAGGAGAGAGCACTTTACATGCATAGAAAAGGCAACAATTAGCCAGTTAGTTGAGGTCAAGTGCTGTCAGAGAGTGAGGATAGAGGAAGCTTCATGCCCTGCTTAGCACCTTTTTTAGAGAGCAGTTTGGTGCTCTACGGTCAAATTAAGTGCACCTATTCCCTATGAGCCACCAGGTCCTTCCTAGGTATGTAACAGGGAAGAGCCAAATCTGACTACATGTTGGATCTGTTTCTTTTACTTTAACCTTTGCTTCCCGTAGCTTTTGTTCACTAAAAGGATACTGTCTATACATACTGGCCTGCCCTGGGGAACCCTGCTCCTCTGCCTGAATGTTAAACCAAAGTGCTTTTGTTCAGGGAAGCATCCAGACAGTGTCCACCTGTGGATGGCTGCAAGAAAGAAGAAATTAACATATCCCCTCCCCCAGGCTGGCCATTCCAAGAGATATTTGCAAAACTTTTGGCCTTTTCACTTTATTTCCTCATCTCCTCCCCTTCTCTGTGCTATAAAAGAAACTGGCATCCAATCCCTGATAAGATGGTTTTTCGGAGACACTAGTCTGCCATCTTCTCAGTCTGCCAGCTTTCTGAATAAAGTCATATTCCTTTCCTCAACACCTTGTCTCCAATTCATTGGCCTGTTGTGCGGCGAGCAGGGCGAGCTTGGACTCGGTAACAGGTACATATTCCAGGGAAATTCCTCCACAGGTCCATAAGGAAACATATTTGCAGATGTTAATTCTTGAGTTGTTTGTGTACTGGGAAACTGAGAGCAAATTAGGTGTCCCTTACTAGGAGAGTAGAGATGAAAAAAGTGTGGTAGATACACACTGTGGAATACCATACTAAAGTGGTTAAGAAGTGATGAACTAGATAGATGTTCACTCAGCAACATGGAAAGCTGTTATAAATATGATGCTGAATGAAAAAGTAAGAAATAGGATGAAGTCTAGCACAGGATGACTTAAGAAAATAAAAATATAAACTAAACACCACATGCTTTATAAAAACACATATGAAAGGACTTCTGGTTTCCAGTCCTACATACAGATAAAGAGCTTGGAGATTGTTACTCCCATCGTCACAATAAGAAAAAAGCTGAACAAACTGAAAATCAACAACTCTTAGATTCATCAGATAATTGAGGCCACAGGGTAGACTGCTGCCCCCAAACCACAGAGACAGATGGGTGGATAAAGGGAATCACAGCTTAACAGGGGCAGAAGCCCGAAGCTGAAGCTAGTATCAGTAGCAGCACTTTAAATTTTACGTGACCAATTGCTGAGGTGTCAATGTAGACTAACTTGAGAGTTAAAAACTCTGAGGGGTCCCAGTCTTAGGAGGCTACACTTTCACGAGTTTTACCTCCAGAAGCCCCCACCAGCTTCTCAAAGTATAGACTGGAGAAAAAAATCCCCTAGTGCTTCTGGCAGGGGGAGGGGAAGAGTAACCATTTTGAAATATGGTCACTCTTAGAGCTCTCTGTTCTTCTTAACAAGGGCTGCCCTAAAGGGAAACTATTTTACCAGAACCTAACCGACTGGCACTTTACCAAAGTCTAACCAATCAGGGAAAGGGAAATACCCAACTCCAGCCTACACTAACCTTTGACTTAGAAGAAGAAAAATACCCAGCTCAAGTTCACTAAAGGACTGAGGCCTAATCACAGGACTGTAGAACACTTCCCTTCCTGGACACCTCAGCAGGGCTCCCGTGTAACAGGGGATTACAACTAAAAGAACTGAAAGCTTCAGACCCTATTTAAGGAGTCCTTAGGGAAACTCAAAGACAACAGAGGAGACAAAAACAAGGATACTGGAGGAAATTTTAGCCCCTGAAACAACAGCCACAGCCAAGAGTAATTATAATCTAACTCTTAGTGAGATAGGCTAGGGTATACAAAATGGTACAGCCCCTTTGGAAGACAGCTTGGTGGTTTCTCACAAAGTCAAGCATAGTCTTACCATACACTCCAGCAATTGTACTGCTAGATATTTACCCAAGTGAGTTAAAAACGTACACCCACATAAAAACCTGCACACAGATATTTAGAGCAGCTTTATTCAAAATTATTAAAACTCGGAAGCATCCAAGATGTCCTTCAATAGGTAAATGGATAAACAAACGATAGTATATACATGGTATAGAATATTATTCAGTAATAAGAAGAAATAAACTATCAAATTGTGAAGAGATATAGAGGAAACATATTACCAAGTGAAAGAAACCAGTCTGAAAAACTGCATACTGTATAACTCCAAGCATATGACATTCTGAAAAAAGCCAAATGTATGGAGGCAGTAAAAAGATCAGTGGTTGGGCTTCCCTGGTGGCGCAGTGGTTGAGAGTCCGCCTGCCAATGCAGGGGACACGGGTTTGTACCCCAGTCCGGGAAGATCCCACATGCTGTGGAGCAGCTAGGCCCGTGAGCCATGGCCGCTGAGCCTGCGCATTCAGAGCCTGTGCTCCGCAACGGGAGAGGCCACAACAGTGAGAGGCCCGCGTACCGCAAAAAAAAAAAAAAAAAAAAAAAAGAATTAAATGATAGTGTAATGGTGGATATATGTCATAATGCATTTGTTAAAACTCAATATACAACACAGTGTCATGTAAAATATGGACTTTAATTAATAATAATGTATCACTATAGGTTCATCAGTTGTAACAGTTGTACCGCGCCAATGTAAGATGTTAATAATAGAAGAAACTGAAACTGATGGTGGTAGTGGGGCAGAGAGAATATATAGAATATATGGGAACTCTGTATTTTTTATTCACTTTTTCTGCAAACCTAAAACAGCTCTAAGAAATGAAATATATTAATTTTTTAAATGTCTTTCTTTAAAAAAAGCATGTACAAGTCCCAGCACAGGGAAATAGAAAAGCCAATACGCTTGGGAGCTTTTATTTTAAGCTCTTTCCACTTGGAGGTCCTGAGGTTGATTGTGATAACCTAGAAGATACTAAAGAGGCAGGTGGTGCCAAAAGACACCTCCTTGCCCATTCTGGGTAGATAAGTAACAATGTTGTATCCAAAATCTCTGGGGGAAGTGTTCCAAACCAAAAGCTGACAGTATCTGGGAGATTCCCAAGGGAGGGCCAAGTAGGTGGCTGAAGTCAGGTGGCTGGATGAGAATCAAATCTGTGGATTTGAACCTGTATCCACTGAAGTATATGAAGATATAATGATAAAAAAGAAGTTCCCAAGATTCCAACTGTAGTCTGTGATAAGGAGATGATGAGATGATAAGAGATGGTTAAATCCCTGGAGGCCATTCTGCCCCTTCCCAGTTATTGATACTCATCTTCAGAGCCAGAGGATTCTGCAAAGGAACATGAGGTTTGTGGCAACTAAAATACACTCTTCTCCTCTTAGAATTTGTTCTCATTTTGAAATACTTTAAAAATATGTTTTGCTGGACTTCCTGTTGGTCCAGTGGTTAAGACTCTGTGCTCCCAAGGCAGGGGGCATAGGTTCAATCCCTGGTCGGGGTAGATCCCCAATGCCATGTAGTTCGGCCAAAATAAATGGTTTTGCTTTAATAAGTGATTTTATAAGTTTGAAATATATATTATCCTTCATGTGACACCTACAGAAAAATTCTTTTTAATGCTTTATTAATAATAATTGATTAAATCTTCAACTAAAAAAACTTCCCACCCACCTGTGATTATAACATATCAACACATTAGAATAATTACCTATTGGCAGAGAGGGGAATGGAAGTAAGGAATGGGAATAAAGTGTCTAAATAAATAAAACTAGAGATGACCTTACCCACACCAATAATAGTGGTGTGTTCTGAACAGAGGATGATTCCATTAACCCTCTACAATGGCTTTTAAAAATTATCAGTAATTCTCATTTGGGGTGGAGAGTGGCATATCAAAATCTCTCAGGTATGTTAGAGTGGATCAAAAGCTAAAAAGAAATGAGTTAGATGGTCTTTTCAAGCTTGTTGAAAGTAGTTTGATGTAGTGAAAAGAATGCTGGATAAGGGGTCAGAAATGAGTTCTGCCTAGGCTACTTCAATGGCACAGGCAAGAGATGAAAGCCTGGATTACACAAGCGTTATCAGGGGTGGGTCAAAGATGGTTTAGAGGTCAAGCCATTAAAATAGGAGGTATTTTGGGGTGTGAGGATGAAGAGGAAGAAATCAAAGATGACTATATAACTTCTGCTTTGGGTGACTAGGAAAGTAGGGAACACAGGTGGAAAAGGAGGTTTGGCAGCTGGGTGAGATGAATTCAGTTTGGATGTATTGAGTTTGAAGTGTGTAGAGGTGAGGAAAATGCACCTTGCAGAAGTGGCTGACTAGGGGTAGCATGTTTGGTTAAGGGCCCCAGGTGCTGCTGTGTACTGACACCAATTATATCAATCAGGCCAGACCAAGCCTCCAGTGGGCAGCTCCCAGCCAGTGACTGGGTGTGGCAGGAATACTGAACAGGTCCTCCAGGTAGATTTAGAATTTCTTTCTTTACTCAGCAATATTGGCTGAGGACTCTCCACCAGCCTTGCTGAAATTTCTTAGAATTGTTACCGACCAGAGTTCTTGGCCTTTCCCAAGCAATAGAAATTGACTAGAGGCCAGACAAAAAATTCAGGCAAGGCTTTATTGGGGCCCCTGCTGTGGCAGGGGTGACCAAGAACAAACAACAGTTTCCCTTGCTTGCTTGCTCACCCTGTGGGGGGTGGGTGCAAGCTGGTTCCTTATATAGGGTGAGGGTAGGGGTGTATCCAGGGGTCGGGCCAGAGGCGTGGCTTAGGTGGTTTCCCCATCCCTTAGGTGATGTTGTGTGCAGGGGGAATGTGCAGTACTCTGCTTTTGCTCCTGACACCCCGTTTTTGCTCCAGGCTCTTCAAAAGTGGCAGTTGGGTTTTTTGGTCTCTTTGTATCTTTTGGGTCCAGAATTTGCCCCAACTGCAAAATGCACACACTTATTTTTAGTCCCATATAGTTTCTTTGTATTTTGTTGCTGGAGGAGAGGTGTGTCCAGGTGCAAACATTGCAGCAAAGGGTCCCAGGTCCCAACAAAGGGCCCCAGGTCCCAGCCTGTCTCAGAACTGCATAGCAGAGTAAGGCTCTTCCACTCAACCCCCCTTCCTTCTTTCCTTCCTTCTCCCCACACAAAGGGGCAGACTAGTCTGCCAGCTTTCACAGCCTCATGGACATCCTCTCCATTTTTCCCTTGCCAGTATCTCCCCCAATTCATCTCTTCCACGTATAATCTCATTTTGACACCTGCTTCTCAGACAACCCATGCTAACACAAGTTGTTATTGGGACATCCATTTAGAGATGCCTAGCTGACAGTAACAAATATAGGTCAAGAGCTTTAGAGAGGTTATATCAATTAGAGTGCAAGTAATAGAAAACCCAGCTCAAACTGGCTTAAATGATAAGAAAATTCATAATCTTGTAATCTCACTCGAAAGGTAGTCCATAGGGACAGTAATTTCTAGGAATGGTATGGACAGGGTTCTCCATTCCTCCCAGACTCTTTTGGTTCTTCTCAATTTTGCATATGGACTTTGTCCTCAGGTGATGGTATTAATCAAAAGATGGCTCTTCTTCCAGCCTCAGCTCAAATGTCTCATATTCTGTGGAGGCTTACTCAGTCAAGCTGGTTGGATGCTGTTTCTCTTCCTTTCAGACTTCAGTGCCTTGGTTCAGGCTGACATGACAAAAATACTGTAGACTGAGTGGTTTAGGCAACAAACATTTATTTCTCACAATTCTGAAGACTGGGAAGTCCAAGATCACCGCACTGGAAGATCCACTGTCTGATGAGAGCTTGCTTCCTGGCTTACATACAGCCACCTTCTCACTATACCCTCACTTGGCCTAGAGAGAGATCAACTCTCTTGTGTCCATTCTTACAAGGTCACTAATCCCATTCATAAGAGGTCCACCCTGATGACCTAATTGCCTCCCAAAGACCCCAAATACAATCACATAGGGGATTAGGACTTCAACATATGAATTTTGGGAGACACAAATATTCAGTCCAACACTTGAATCTATTTGGTACTATTTCAAGGTTAATGGTTTCCATGGCTGCCTCCTTCTAGACTGGAAGGGAAAGTAGAGACCGTTTTATATTTAACTTTTATCCCTATTTAATGCTTTGCCCTATAGTTGGTGTTTAGCAAATATTTATCCAACTAAATTTACTGTTGTTTCTTTGGATAAAGAAATGGAATTTGTGCTTGAATTCATTTAACATTTCAAAATAATCTAGAAAAGGAGGTACATGAGAAAGCTTGACTTTCATTCATTGCATTTAGTCTCATTAGATAGTTGAACAATGTGCTGATGTGGATAAACTGCAAGAAGATCGAATGAGGATGTGGACAGATGGGTGAAATATAAGAGTTGAAATTTGGGAATGATGCATATGGCTAATGAGTTCCAAGCTATGATTTCCAACATAGGGAAAGGATTTAGGAGTCCATCTGGATTATTTCTTAAAGGTTTTGACCTAATATGTTGCCTCAGCTAAAAAAAAAAAAAACCAAACAAACAAAAGTAGAAAGAAATACAATCGTAAATATATAGAGATGAAAGGTAAGAACAAATCCTCATCCTCAAAATCAGAAATAAAATTGAAAACATTATCCTACCAGTGAACAAACTCCTGTTTGAATTTTGAATGATGAATCTCAAATAAAGAGCTAGAAAAGACTGTAAATGCTGCTGTGAGATAATCAAGAGAATAAAAGAATTGCTTAGTGAAGATAGATTGACAACCCAGATCCTGGGTGCAGAAAAACAGTCTGAGAGAAAATATAATCAAGCAAGAGGCACAGCTTAAGATAAAAACAGGGAACTTCCCTGGTGGCGCAGTGGTTAAGAATCTGCCTGTCAATGCAGGGGACACAGGTTCGAGCCCCTGGTCCAGGGAGATCCCACATGCCACAGAGCTTCTAAGCCCATGTGCCACAACTACTGAGCCCGTGAGCCCAGAGCCTGTGCTCTGCAACAAGAGAAGCTACTGCAAAGAGAAGCCCGCACGTTGCAGTGAAGAGTGGCCCCTACTCACTGCAACTAGAGAAATCCCATGTGCAGCAATGAAGACCCAATGCAGCCAAAAATAAATAAATAAAATAAATAAGTTTATATATATTTTTAAAAAAGATAAAAACAGAGTCTTTCTATCAAATTCCAAAATTCAAAAATTTGGGGGCACACTTTAGTATTGACAAAGCAATTTTAAAAGAAGAAGAAACAACTTTTTTTAACAGGCAGTTTTTAAATTCAGTACTCCAAGAGGTGATATGAATTAAGAGTTGTATTAAATTCAGGGCTATTCAGTTCATACCAAGTTATAAAAATTGGGCTGGTTTAAAAACACGCAGAAGTATTTTGAGGTTGATGTTGGGGGGAATCATCATGCCCTTCTGCTAACTACCTTTTATGCCATGGATGGACCTGTTGCTTAAAATGAGAATTTTTCAGTGATCAGTAGCCACCTGCTTTTCTTGAGGGACTGTGAGTGGACCCAAAATTATGAGTCCACTGGCTTTCAGTTTTATATGTGTCTAAGAAACTATTTACACATAACCCACTATTATAGACGAATTGTTTCCCCACCCCCAAATTCATATGTTAAAACCCTAATCCCCAATGTGACTGTATTTGAAGATAGGGCCTTTAAGGGGATAATTAAGGTTAAATGAGGTCATAAGGATATGGCCCTAATCGGATAGGACTGGTGTTCTTATAAGAAGAGGGAGAGACACCAGACTACCATGTGAGAACACATTAAGAAAGCACTGTCTGCAAGCTGAGGAGAGAGACCTCACCAGGCACCAACCCTGCTGCAACCTTGATCTTGGACTTCCAGCCTCCAGTACTGTGAGAAAATAAAGTTCTGTTGTTTAAGGCACCCAATCTGTGGTATTTTGTTATGGCAGCCTGAATAGACTGATATACCCACTAAGTGAGACACTAAAATTAAGTGAAATAATAAAATTTGGAGTCCAAAACCAAGAAGTAGTATATTATCCAGGATATATATATGTAGTCTCTCTCTCTCTCTCTCTCTCTCTCTATATATATATACAGACTTAGTATGCGCTAGTCACTGTTCTATGTACTTTACATATAAACACCCTTTTAATCTTTACAATTACATAAGGCTGGTGCTATTATTAACTCCATTTTACAGATGATGAAATTGAGACACCCCCCCAATTAATAATTTGTCTAATGACACAGACTGGGTTTCAGACTGATTCCACACTATGCTCCTAATCACTGAATATAGTATAAAACAGTGCTGTTCAATAGAAATATGATGTGAACCATGTATGTAATTAAAATTTTTCAAAGAGCCACATTCTAAAAAGTAATGAGAAACAGGTAAAATTAATTTTAATGATATCTTTCATTTAACACAATATATCCAAAATATCATTTCAGTGTGTATTTAATATAAATAATTATTAATGATATATTTTAATTCTTTTTTAGTACTTAAGTCTTCAAAATCCAGTGTGTATTTTAAACTTACAGCACATCTCAAACTTTATATTATATTTTAAGTACTCAATAGCCGCTGTATTGGGCAGCACATGAAAAAAGGTATTATAGCTTAGAAAGAATCTTGAACAAGGTCCTTCAAAGCTCCTACTTTATATATGCACACATATTTGGAATTCTTCCAGTTTTTTGGAAGGAAGTTTTCTTATCACAGTATACCATTTGTGTTGTCTTGAGTTGGTTGTGGTTTTAAATTGCTCCTATTGGAGTATGAATGAAAATATAGAATTGCTGTTATTTTTTCTTGTAAATTTATGTGTGGTTGAAATTTTGTTATTATCAAGTTCTTTTTTCCCTAGAAAGTGGGAACAGGTAGAGTAGAAGGACTTCCTGGCCTTTTCCCCACCTAAATAGTTTATATAGTTAGAAAAAAAGAAAAACTACTGGGGTAGATGGATTATTGGCCTGACGTGGACCAGCACTGTTTTATTTTATTTTTTTATAACAAGTAAGACACAATTGTGAGATATGGTTAAAGGAGCTTCTATGACGGTGAAATAGAGTGATGCTAACCAGTTTACATAAATCCTTTATGTCAAGTGCAGTAGAACTGTAGGCCTTCTTGTTACCTTACCATACAGGTTTGGTTTAGAAGTGTTTCTGAAGGGGTCTTTTCTCTAACATTAGCCTAACTCCAGTGTTATAGAGAAGTGGTTATTTTTAAACCAAGTAAAAAAAGAGCTTCACCATGTTATGACGGCCACATCCCTTCAAGACTTTTAAAAAACTGATTTTAGATTATCTCCTTCTGTTTCCCTATATACACATTTATTGCCTCTAGATTCCAAGGATAAGTGGATAAATGTGATGGTTCACATTTGCCCTGTAACTAGTTAGAATTGGTTCTCTAAGGCAAATATTTCTCCTCCTTTGCTTTAGCTTTACCAAATGATCTGAGCTGAAACAATCTTTTAAAATGGCCATGATGCACTCAGTGTTTTCAAAAGCAAAGCACTGTAACCATTTAGATCTATCGTCATTATTACAATGCATCCAGTGGCTCTTCTTGTAGAATTAATGCATGGAGCTTCCATTAAGTGTTCTCAGAATCTGCTCGTAAATAGGCCAATCTATTGTCCTCTTGACTAAGTATTCATATGTGAGTTGAAAAATATTCAGAGACATCGCCAAGCAGGGAGGAAAAAACCCACAAATGTCAGTTTTGATAAGAAAGAGTTTCTCTCTAAAGGGTTCTTAGGAGGTTCAGGGGGGCTCCCAAGGGACGGTAGAATAAATAAGCTATCAGGAAAACAGCTAGGAGTCTGGGGATCGGACAGTAGCCCTCAAAAACCCCCAAATGGTTGTCAACTTAGAAAATCCATGGAGAAAAAAAGATTAAGAAAAATAAGCTGATTAGACTAATAAAAAATAACAGAAAATATTATAGCAATCTTCAAATATATGAGCTGTGCCTTAGTCAAGAAGCCTGGGTGTAAGTGAAAGAAGACTAATTCAAACTAGTTTAAGTGAAAAAGAGATTTTTAACCTGTTTACATAACTGAGGAATATCTGAGGAACATCTGCCTGTGGGTATTTCTGGATCTGGGGTCTCAAACAATGCTTTCTTGATTCTTTTTTCTTACCTGTCTCTCCTTTCTGCTTAATTTCTTGCTTTTCCATTGTATGTGGCATTCCCCCCAAGGCAGAAAGATGGCCTCTGGCAATGCAGTTGTCATTGCTCTACAGCTTGGGCTCCAAAGGGAGAGAGAAAACTGTCCCTTGGCCTCCAATTTGGAAAATTTCATGAATATTGATTGCTCTGGGTTGATTACTTGCCAGACTGGCCGCCTGGACAAATCACTGTTTCCAGGGGGCTGTAGTCCTGTGATCAGCTCAGCCTGGCTTATAGGCCTGCCCCTCCGTGGTGTGATGGGGAGGAAAGACACTGTGATTAGCAGCTCCACCAAATCCACTTGGAGATTTTATTAAAGTAGCTTCCAATTCAGTAGGTTTGAGTTGGGGGACTGAGATTCCATACTTCTAGCAAGCTTCAGGGGCCACCCTTGAGTAGCACTATTCTAGAAGACATTTGTCAATTGGGTATAATTCTATAGCATCTGGTCAGAAGAAAACTGGAGAAGGCTATGTGTGTGAGATTGAGTTTGAACGTTTTAGATTAATTACTTGAATTATTCCTTAATGGGAGCACTATTATCCAAATTTTGATGTTCTTTTGGGCCATAGAGTTTTGTTATTTGCTAAATGCTCTTGACTCGTAGGAGAGCAATGACTAGAGCACTTACTTTGAACATAGTTTTGAGAAATACAAAAGTAAGATACATATGGAATATGTTGTTCTCCTTAGGACATGAAATAATTTGAGAAAGAGAAGGCTATGGGGCCAGGGCTGGGACCGTGGTGTACAGTTGGTATGACACACTCACAGGGCAAGGCTGGAGCTAAGAGGATACTTTGCTGTGGGCAGTGCGAAGAAGTCCAGGTAGGCAGAGAATGGCTTATAGGTACTCAGCATCAGAGAGAATTGGTGACCAGTAACAGAGCTCCATCTCCAGGACTGGGGTTCAAGGGACAGTATTCAAATAATATGGGTGGGGATGGGGAATGCGAATAAAGGCTGGCATGGGGAGGTAAAAATCAAGGTAAAGTATAGAAACTGGGAGATTGGGCAAATTATCGATATAAGCATTTAAGATACTAGAAAGGGAAAGGCAAGGGCTTAATTTTAGAAGCACAATCAAACTCCAGGTACCAAATCTGAGGTATGAGATGGAAAACAGGTTGGCTTGATGTCTATTCCATTAGTGCTGAACTAGAGCTCCTCAGAGCCTATGGTGGAGAGAGTAAAAGTCTTGGAGCTGAAGGGAGTGGAGGCAATAGGGCCATGAGTCCCGATAAAATTTTCAGGTGTGAAGTCCCACAAGTACCAGGAGTCGCAGGTGTGAAGGAGGGATGTATGGATAGGAAATCACACAAGTTATTACAACTGGAAAGTGTCCTATGGCTTTTATGGATAGCTCTTTATCATGATTTTACAGTTATTGAGTCTAGTCATTGTTGATTACTTCACTAGTTGAGAAAGAACTGTGTCTGTTCACTGGAGTGGTAGTGACAGTAGGTAAACAGATTTGTAACCCAAAGCCTGTATAACTGCCCAGAGGTCCTGCAAAGAGGAGGAGTCAGTTCCATCAGACAGTTTTTTGAACCTGAGATACTTTAAAGTGTAATATTTCCTCTTGGTCCTTTGGTTAGCTGCGAAGGAAACTACCTAAGTTACAAATCAAAAGCCTTACTACTTTTTACTTCTTTGGATTTATTTCTTAAAAGAATAAGGTATTGGATCAAAAGGAGAAACCTGGTTGGTTATCTGTCTACCCAAAGTATTATGCACATAACCACAGATGAAATACATTTGTCTTCAAAATTCAGAAATTTCTATACCAAAAATATACAGAGCAAGGAAATTCTCCAACAATATAAAGGAAAGTGTGAGGAATTTACATTCCATAGGGATACTTGTTTTCTTCTCTAATTCCACCTTCAAAAGGTCTGCCGTTGCTTTCACTCTGCACATATTCACCCCTTCTCTCTAGTCATACTACGTGTGGAAGTAAGCTCCCTTGGGAAGCCTTTGGAACTTGCTCGGAGATGGGAGGGTCCCCAGAACTTCCCTCGAAGTCTGACTCTACATAATGAGGGGAAAAAAGAATCAAGAATAGTCTTTATTGCTCTATTTTACTCTCCATATAAAATAGTCATGGGTCTTGATTTCCTTAGGATAACTGCTAAACGCCTTTTGTAGAAGGAAGAGAACAAAAGAATCTTTGCAGAAGACAATAGCAGTCATGCAAGTTTTAGAAGTAATTCAGAGATTCAAAGGCAACAATATGTTATGTTTTGTGGCAGAGATTCAAGAGTAAGAAACGGATTTTTTAAAAACGTCGATTAGGGAATGCCACGTTAATGAGTAGAAGCAAATTAAAAACAGTAAGCCCGTGGTGATTCATGGTGAGTCATCTAAGGTAATTTGGTAATCATAACACAGGATGTTCTTTGATGTCTCTTTCAGTTTGGGGTTTTTCGTTTGTTTGTTTTGACTTTTTCTTTTTTTTCATCAGGGGAGGAGGAGGGAGAGAGGAAATTCATTTAGGTAAATTAAAATTATGCAAAATCACTTTTCTTGGCTTTTGCAGTTTGATTTAACAAATAAATAAGCACACATCTATTTGACACCCTTACCTGGAAGCACAAATGTGCTGGAATGCACATATCATGAAGAATGTATTGACTCCAGAAAAGGTGATGATATTTTTTTACTTTTTATTTTGTAATAATTTTAGACATAGAAAATTTGAAAAAATAGTACAAAGATGTCACATATATGCTTCACCGAGCTTCCCTTAATGTTAATTATTTACATAACTATTAATTAACAGTTAAATATGATGTTAACTATTTCCATCGTATGATGGAAGAACCAGGAAATTACTGTTATCTAAATTATGGACCTTATTGAATGTTTACCAGTTTTCCCCCAATGTCCTAATATTCTGTTTCAGTATCCAGTCTAGGATCCCACATTGCATTTGGTCTCTGACAATCTGTGACATTCTTTAGTCTTTCATAACCTTGGCACTTTTTTTGTTTAATTTATTTTTGGCTGTGTTGGGTCTTTGTTGCTGCGCAAGGGCTTTCTCTAGCTGTGGCACATGGGCTTCTCATTGTGGTGGCTTCTCTTGTTGTGGAGCACGGGCTCTAGGTGCACGGGCTTCAGTACTTGTGGCACGTGGGCTCAGTAGTTGTGGCTCACGGGCCCTAGAGTGCAGGTTCAGTGGTTTTGGTGCACGGGCTTAGTTGCTCTGCGACATGTGGGATCTTCCCGGACCAGGGCTCAAACCCATGTCCCCTGCATTGGAAGGTGGATTCTTAACCACTCCACCACAAGGGAAGCCCAACCTTCGCACTTTTGAAGAGTACTGTTTAGTTTGTAGAGTATCTCTCAATTTGGGTTTGTCTAGTGCTTTCTCATGATGGGGTTATGTATTTTTGGCAAGGATAATATACAAGTCATCTTATGTCCTCAGGGCATCATGACAGAGGTACATGATGTTGATTTGTCTCATTATTGGTGACATTAACTTTGATCACTTGGTTAAGTTGGTCATGTTGGGTTTCTTCACTGAAAAGTTCCCATTTTCCCTTTTGTAATTGATAACTATCTTGGTTATTTTGAGAGTAGGCTAATACCCTGTTTCTCCTAAAAGTTTTGCCTATTGATTTTTGCCTCCATAGGTGGATCTTGTCTGCAATAAATATGCAGTATAAATAATAAATACTGCAGTATTTGCCTAATAAGGACTTTGTATTTCTTATTATCTCTACATTTGTTAATTAGAATTCTTCTATAAGGAAGAGCTGCCCTCTCTTCTCCATTTAGTTATTTACTCAGTTATTTATATGGGTATGGACTCATGGATATTTATTTTATGGTTTATAATCTAATACTATCATTATTTTATTTAGTTGCTCAAATTGTTCCACATTTGGCCATTGTAGGGTGCCTTTGGGTTGGCTCCTGCATCCTTTGACTTGCCCCATCCTTTTTTGAAAGCTTCCTTGTTTTCTGGTACCACAAGATTACCCAGGTTCATCCTGCCCCAGCCCTGGAATCAACCACTTCGCTAAGAAGTCCTGATTCCTTCTATTGGCTTTGTCCTGAGGTCTTGCACTGCTCTGCCTGGGTGGGTAGCCTTTTGGATATGATGTTCTCCTATACTCAGTTTCTTTCTCTGACTTTGGACTTGGAAGGCCAATCCCTAGACATAAACTGTCCTGAGAAATAGCTAATGAACCTCTTCTGGTGCTTTCATTGTGCCTCTATGTTCCCCTCTGAACTATGGATTTTTTTTCTCATTTGGCTCTCGGTGTCTCCTAGAGACCTTTTGCTACTGTTTTATCTATCCTGGGACACATGGATCCCAATATTGGAGCTTACTCCTTTTTTTTACTGTACTGACTGACCCTGACACCTCCCAAACCACATCTCACTAGGTGGCATAGTTGAATGCTATGGAGGACTAAACTCATCAGCTACCTTTAACTGTGCTGATTAGACTGAGAGGTGGGGTAGGGTAAACTTTTTCCTCTCTCTGGGCTTTTTGGGGAGAGTGCAGCTTGAATTCTTAGTGGTAGAGATGTCAACGAACTCCCAGTGAATGGATGGTCCCAGCAGGTAGAGCCAGGCCAGGAACCCTACAAAAATCCTAAGCAACGGCCCAGTCCATGGGCTCTGATAATAGTCACTTCTAGTAGCAACTGTATTTCCTTCCTCATCCTTCCTTTCTGTTATTCTCTAGCCCTTAAGTACAATTTTATTCAGAAGTTGTGGCTTCACGTTAGCTGTGCTTCAGGGATTTTAGTGGTGTGTCTATCCTACATAGATGGAGATGCAAAAGGGAGAACAATACCCTCTTCTTTGAATCCAGAGAGGAAGTTACAGTGAGGGGGGTTCATAACTGGGAACAGCTGTGCTGGTGGAGTGGCAGTTTCATGTGGTAGTAGGAGTGTGGTAGTAGGAGGTGGCCATAGCAGAAAAACAACAGCACACCTGTAACACAATCTGGAGAACTTTCCAGTAGTTTCTTTCAATTGAGTCAGCAGGGTCCATTGTAACTTCCAGATTTAGTGGGAGTATGAGCTGTGACCTTATTTTGTAGTTATGGGTTATTAAAGCCTGGAAATTTGGGATAGACCTATTAAAGTTTATCTTGATAGTTTTCCCCCAATGATCCAGTAATATCATCTTGAATTTTGTTTTTATCATGCATCATATTAATTATTGTTTTTGGTTATAATTCTGTTCATTTCAAAAACATGACTTTTTTTTTAACCTTCATTCAAGTGCAGAATAAAAATGTTGACTTAGGATGGTGACTTGTGGCAGGCACTGTGGTCCTCCCTGCAGTCAGAGAACTACGGCTCAATCTATGGTTTCTAGAATCTACCCTTTTTCCTCTTTCTGAGATAAGGAGATTATCTTCCCATTCTAGGATTCTGGCACCTCTCCCATTGTCCACTGATTCTCTAAGATTTCTTGATTCAGAGACCACCTCAGCAAGTTCCTTCTGGGTCCATGAATGTAATTCATTAAGATGTAGAAATACGAAGTCATTTAATGTGGTTACATGCTCCTTTCTGATCTTTACCTATTGGTCATTTACTAATAATTAGTTAAGCTGTTAAAAGATGGAGAGATTTTTAGTGTGGGTAGAAACCTTAAAGTGTCTTGCACCACACTATATGTCCAATACATGTTGAACGATTAGATGGATGATTACAGGATGACTGAATGAGTGAATGAATTTCTGACCAGATTGCGTATCTATAATAGTGTTAGTGATACCACTGGGTGTTAACAGGGAAAGTACTTCCTCACTAGAGGAATGGGATTTCTGATTTATACAAGTTAAGATATTATAAGTTTACTAGTGAAGATATGATAAATCAAATACCACACTGCTTCCTTTAGCTAATAGGAATGTTATTTAGCTAATTTTAAATTAGCTTCTAGGTATATTGTGTGTCAAAAGATCTGACTTTTAAACTAGCGGAATAAGATTAAGACCTTTTTTTTTGTCCATAAACCTACTTAACTTTATTACTTATTAGCATTATCCATCACAGTGGTTTATATGATTTCCTTTAGGTCACAGAATCTTTCAAGATATGGGGATCCATGATTAAAAGCAAAATAGAAGGAGTCCTTGGATAAAGATTGGGGATGACTAGACAAAATCTCTAAGGTCCCTTTCAATCTAACATTTTATGTTTCACGTTTTTAAAATCAGCTTTATTGATGTATAATTTATATACAACCAAATTCACCTATCTGAAAGTGTAAATTTTAATAGGTTTTAAGAACTTTTTTTTTACTGGGAAGAAAAACACTAATTGGTAGATGGAGAATTTTGTGTTCTCTGTTGTTTTTTTTTTTTTAACATCTTTATTGGAGTCTAATTGCTTTACAATGGTGTGTTAGTTTCTGCGTTATAACAAAGTGCATCAGTTATACATATGTTCCCATATCTCTTCCCTCTTGCGTCTCCCTCCCTCCCACCCTCCCTATCCCACCCCTCTAGGTGGTCACAAACCACCGAGCTGATCTCTCTGTGCTATGTGGCTGCTTCCCACTAGCTACCCCCGTTATCTTATTTTTTGTGTGAAACAATTTTATTTGAACCTTTTGTGTTTAGCTTCAACATTGGTGTCACTATCATCACCAGGGCTGTTTACTCCATTTACTGAGACCTCTAACAGAGTTGTCCAGAGCACATCATCTTCATTTCTATATAAATTATTTGATCTGTTGCACTTTTCAAACCAGAACATGGTGCTAGCACTTCATGCATATTACATTAGGAAAGAAGGTTCTTCCTTTCATGTTGTAGGTGAATGATCGCTATAACAAAACCACTTTATTTAGAGTTTATTTTATTCCTTTAGTTTGAATTATCCTTAAATAAACAATGAATCACCTGGTTAAAAAATTAAAGTATACAGTGAAAAGTCTCCCTCTTATCTGTGAGCCCCATCTGCTCAGTTGCTCCCCCGAATTTGAAATCACTTTACAGTTTCTTGTGTATCATCCAAGAGTTTATTTATTCATATATAAATAAATATAAATGTAGGTCTCACTTACCCATCTTTTAAAAAACACTGGCACCCTTTAACATTCACCATTTTCCCCTAGAAATCAGTGAGCCATTTTTTTCTTTTGGAAAAAAGTACTTTTTATTATTTTTAGAACTTATTATTCAGACTGAAATTTCCTGAAATGAAACATAGAGATTCCATATATCCCTTTGTTATGTTCATTCATCTGTTTAATTCATCCCTTCAACAAAAATCTACTGATTTTCTGCTGTGTCAAAAGATCCTGTACTCAGTTCTCAGGATTCAAAGATTATGGATCTTGCCTTTGAAGAACATATAGTATAGTAGAAGCTATAAGACATAAAGCTAAATAACCATGAGAGACATATGAAATGCCACAGCAGTTCAGAAAAGGAAGAGATTAATCAAATCCTATGGATCAAGGAAGGCTCTGGGAAGAAAATGACCTTTGAGCTGAGCCATGAAAATTTGAGTCTATGTACCTGTGGAGATGGGGTGGGAGAAAAGGAAGAACAAAAAGAACAAAATTGGGTCATTTGTAGAGATGTGGATGGACCTAGAGTCTCTCATACAGAGTGAAGTTAGTCAGAAAGAGAAAAACAAATATCATATATTAATGTATATATGTGGAATCTAGAAAAATGGTATGGATGAACCTATTTGCAAGGCAGGAATAAAAACACAGGTGTAGAGAATGGACGTGTGGAAACAGGGTGGGGGGGAAGGGGAGATGAATCGGGAGATTGTGATTGACGTATATACACCACCATGTGTAAAACAGATAGCTAGTGGGAACCTGCTGTATATAGTGCAGGGAGCTCAGCTCAGTGCTCTGTGGTGACCTAGATGGGTGGGATGGAGGGGGATGGGAGGGAGGTCCAAGAGGGAGGGGATATATGTATACATATAGCTGATTCACTTTGTTGTACAGCAGAAACTAACACAACATTGTAAAGGAACTATACCCCCCCCCAAAAAAAAAGTGACAGGAACTTAAAGAAAAAGTAGGAAGGTAACGTATTAGCTTCTGTAAACAAAACTAGAAAAGACAAGGCTGCAGCTAGCATCAGTGTCAACAGCATACAAAGACTTTATTAAGTTAGACTTTTCTGTCTCTCCTCCCTCCATAGTGCTTCTTCTCCTCGAGGATCCTTCTTGTAACAGGTGGTATGGTTGCCAATAACTTTGGCACCATATCCTTACTGGTCTCAATCCAAGAGTAAAGAGACAGTTGCCCCTTTGCTTCCAATTCAGAAATTTTGGGAAAGAACTTGTCCAACTTGGTGATTATACCCCACTGTGAGTTGGGGAGGGAGGTCTTGTGTTTGGCAGCCCCACTAGAAACACATTGAATTGGGGAGCAGTGCTCTAAGAGTGCTGCTACCAGAGGAAGGTAGGAAGGGTGCAGGGCAGGTACAAAGCATGGAGGTTCATTTACCTCTGTAGCATGAGCAAAGGCATGAAGGCAGAAAAATTACAGGCTGTGCTTTGAGTATGGTAAGAAGCTCAGTTAATGTTTCAGAAGCAGGACTGAGACTAGTATGAGGGAAGTGAGGCATCTCTGGTGCAAAATTTAAGGAGGTACTAGCTCTCAGATGCCAATCCTGAACTTGTAAAACTCTGAGTGAGTGCCTTCTTAAATTTTGTACTTTAGGCAGGTTGCTTTCCTCAACCTAATCCTGGCCCTGTTTAGAAGGAAGGGATGCTCAACAGTGTTGAAAATGAACAGGCTGAGTTGTTTGAGGACCAAGTAGAGTGACCTTTGAGGGAACAGTTTTGATGGAATGGTGCAAGTAAAAGCCAGACTGCAGGAGATTGAGGTATAATCTTAAAAATGGAGGCAAAGAATGTAGGCTGCTCTCTCATGCAGTTTGGTGGTGAAGGGAATGATAAGGAAGGAAGTGCAACTTGAGGGGAAAGCTGGGGAACCAGCAAGTTTATTTTCATTTTATTTTTGATATTGGCAGTATCTGACCCCAAAATCAGTCATCTGCTTCCATGGAATGACTTGAAGTGTTCCTGGCTCTCTTCCAACCGAAACTAATTTTCTACTGGCCTATGAGCGATGTCTGAATTGCTACCATTAGTGATTTGGGGTTATTAAATTAAAGGATTATCTCCTAGCAGTTAGTAAGTACCCTCCCAGGCCCCCATCTGTAAGTAATTCATTAAGCTTTTAGCAGCTATTTGTGTGTTGATGTGAATTGGTTTATCTGATATTTTGGTGACAACTGAAAATAGATTTTGATAAAGGGAGAGTGAAGAACCCTGAAGAGTTTTTGACAGTTTGGGATGCAGCACCTGTAAAAAGGCAAGGTGAAGATGCCCCCAAAAGGAAAGGTAACCAGGTTCTAAGGGGTAACCTGTCTACCTCAATTCTACCCAAGGTCAGCTTTGCATTTGCAATCTTAAGCTCTCCCTTCCTCCATCAATGGATCATTTTTAAAGACAGCTTTTGAGTAGAACCTTGTCAAAAGTTTCTTGGAAAATACAATTTTGTCCCAGATAATAGAAAAGAGTACTGAACTTGGAGTCAGAAAACCTTTTTGTCAAACTCTCACTGGGCACGTGCAGAGGCAGAATTACCTTGAAGCAAATGATGCTTGGGTTTCAAGATACCTCACCTGCACATGCCCCTTTCAAGGCCCTGGGAGGGATTCTAGCAATCTGTTCCCATGATCATGCATTTTAAAAAAATTAGCAAAATAAGATGATGTAACTACGATAGACCACAGTCTGTTTCCACTCTTATTTTCTCTTTGTCACATTTCCCCTAAGTTCTGGGTGGCACCTGGGTAATTACAGTCATCTTTGTGATCCAGTAGCTAAAGGGAAGTTGAGTTGCAGATGCAGGTAGTTTGGATTTAGTAGTATAAATTGTTACGGTTTGCTGTCACTTCTGTGTATTGCTGGGTTATTGCTAGCTGCTTCAGTGCAAGGCTGTCGTGCAGGAATATTCCTACTGCCCACTGTGCTGCTTTATGTGTCACAACATGAATGTTTAAGGCCTTTGATCACAAAATTGTTAATGAGTGTTACCAATGCAAAGATTATTTAAGGTGGATCACTGTTCAAGGAAACTTGAAATATCATGAAACCTTACTGCTCATATATGACAGAAACTTTATAGAGGCCTTCCCAAATTTAATACCAAATTGTATATGGCATTACCAGTCATGAGCTATGAAGCTGAAAGAAACCTTTCTAAACCATAAATAATAAAAAAACATTGAAATCAACCCATACTACAGGAAAGACTGAATTATCTTTCTATTTGGGATTGTACTATAAAATTGTTGTCATATAAAGAAGGAAACAGGGCTTCCCTGGTGGCGCAGTGGTTAAGAATCCGCCTGCTAATGCAGGAGACACAGGTTCGAGCTGTGGCCTGGGAAGATCCCACATGCCGCGGAGCAACTAAGCCCGTGCACCACAAGTACTGAGCCTGTGCTCTAGAGCCCGTGAGCCACAACTTCTGAGCCTCCGAACTACAACTATTGAAGCCTGTGCGCCTAGAGCCCGTGTTCCGTAACAAGAGAAGCCACCACAATGAGAAGCCTGCACACCGCAACTAGAGAAAGCCTGTGCATAGCAACAAAGACCCAATGCAGCCAAAAATAACTAACTAAATACATTTTTAAAAAATCATTAAAAAAAGAGAAGCAATCAAAGAACATAACAGAGGAAAAAAGGGAGAAACTATTCTAAAGGTTTATACAACAGTTAATTAATAAAATGATTTTGTTAGTGTTTGAATTTTGTGATGTTTGTTGTATTTGCCAGGTTTGAAAATTTTGTAATTGTTATCACTTCTTTTCTTATATCCAATTTTTTACTCACAGTCTGGTATCTTTTATCTTACAGAGTATCCTCCTCTCCAAACTGTTAATTTCAAGTCCTACAAAATCTGGATTCTTCCCCCATCCTGTGACTTTGAGCAAGTAATGTGAGCCCCAGTTTTCTTATCTGGAAGGTGGGAATCACCATATCTGCTGACTTACCATACAGGGTTCTTGTGAGGAAGTGAGATGATGCAGGTGAAAGGACTTTATTATTAGCTCTAAGAGCCATACAAATGTAAATAAAGTGGGATCTCTGCTTCCTCCTCAAAGAAATGCACCTTGCCTTTTCTCCCAGAGGTTATGTTATCTTTTCAGGATCAAACGTTACATTTGGGGTTATCCTGACTTGCAGGATGGGGCAGGATCTTTTGGAGAGTTTCACATAGATGACAAGCAGCCCCAAGCAGAGTAAAAAGCCTAGGAAAGAATGATGGTGTGTTAGCCTAAGCCCATGCATTACCACTGCTGGAAAACCAACATGCTAGGTTCTCCCTGCTGAGTGTGGTGAGCAGAGCTGCTTCTGATACTAAGGACAGCATTTAGCATTTACATTCAACAATATTCCAAATATGTAGATGACAGCTATTTAAAAAACAAATTTAAGGGGAGTTGTACAGCCTATTTCTTTGCCCTGGCATTTAACCAGGAAAAATGGGAAAGGGGAAGTTCCATTCACTCAACACCGATTATATGTGTATTATTATGTGTGGTTCTGTGCTAGGTGCTTTAAATACATTATCCCAGACACCTAGCACGGAACCATACATATAACAGGTGTTCAGTGAATTTATAGACAATATCTCCGGATATTGTCAACCGCTTTTTGCAAAAGTAAAAACCAAGGCTTAAAGAATTGAGTGACTTGCCCACATTCACAGCGATTTGGTATTTTAAGCAAGGTGTGTTTGATTCCACCCTCCTCAGGTACCAGCTCATTGCTACATCCTGCTTACAGTCTAGTTTTCCTTTTCCTATTTGCTTGTCTGTTTTTTTAAATTTTAATTAATTAATTAATTATTTTTGGCTGTGTTGGGTCTTCGTTTCTGTGCGAGGGCTTTCTCTAGTTGCAGCGAGTGGGAGCCACTCTTCATCGCAGTGCACGGGCCTCTCACTGTCGCAGCCTCTCTTGTTGCGGAGCACAAGCTCCAGACGCGCAGGCTCAGTAGTTGTGGCACACGGGCCTAGTTGCTCTGCGGGATGTGGGATCTTCCCAGAACAGGGCTTGAACCCGTGTCCCCTGCATTGGCAGGCGGATTCTCAACCACTGCGCTACCAGGGAAGCCCGCTTGTCTGTTTTAAATTGATGAATCCAGCTCAGTCACAATTGCCTGCAAAAATAATTTTATAGATCAGATGTCTAGTATATACACATAGGTCTTTTGTTGAAATATATACTTTATCATGAATTTATGGAAAATCAAGCATATATCCAATGCAATAGACTATGCTTTATATATATATTTTTTGATGTGGACCATTTTTAAAGTCTTTATTGAATTTGTTACAATATTGCTTCTGTTTTACATTTTGGTCTTTTGGCCATGAGGCATATGGGATCTTAGCTCCCTGACCAGGGATCAAACCTGAACACCCTGCATTGGAAGGCGAAGTCTTAACCACTGGACCTCCCTAGAATATGCTTTAAATGGTGCTTAATTTAAACATAAAATATGATTTAAATGGACAAATCTTTATTAGGAATTTTAAATACCTGAAAATGTTTGAGATGCACAATAAACTAGTTTACCACCAACCACGATTTTCATATATCAATTTAATATGCACCACCTCACAACACTGTAAAGCAATTATACTCCAATAAAGATGTTAAAAAATATATATATACAGAAAAAAATGCACCACCTAAACTCAGATATTTGATTTCATGCTAGAAAATTCAAGATTAATCTCTTCATCCAGGAAAAAAAGAAAAAAAAAAAAAGGAAACCAGCATCCTCAGGTTGCAGATTGACAGTACCAGGCTAAAATGACTTTCCTCTTGGCAGCTTTATATATATTTTATCAGAATTCAAAATTAGACACAGTTCACTTGCTTCTTTCCATTAAATTTTAAAATTGAGATGAGTTGGGTAGCCAGTAGTTATTCACAGGGCTTTTGTGATTTACGATCTTAATGAAAACTGTGCCCCCTACCTCATCCCCCAGGTGAGCCTAAGCGTGGGGTGGAATGCCAACACACTTTCAAAATTAGACACCTCGTCTGATTTGTGATTTTTTTTTTTTTTCGGTATGCGGGCCTCTCACTGTTGTGGCCTCTCCCATTGCGGAGCACAGGCTCCGGACGCGCAGGCTCAGCGGCCATGGCTCACGGGCCCAGTCACTCCGCAGCATGTGGGATCTTCCCAGACCAGGGCACGAACCCGTCTCCCCTGCATTGGCAGGCGGACGCTTAACCACTGCGCCACCAGGGAAGCCCGTGATTTGTGATTTTTTGTGTGTACTTACTTTTAAATTTGTAGGTCAAAACTAAAATTGGGAAGGGAATGAGAGAGAGAGAGAGAAGAAGAGAGGTGTTATCTTGGAAGGGGAAACTTCTATCATCTTATCATAGACAAAAACTATTAGGAATTATATTCTACAGGGTTCAGAGAGTGTAACAGCTAGAATTTTCAAAACCTAACGGAATGACTTGTACCTTTCTATTTGGGAAAATATGTTTGTGAGAAGATAATGTTCATGTTATGAATCCAAAACCACAGGATTCTGAAAAACTGTATGTCTAAAGGGAGAATCATCTCAGAGAACCTGAGAAGTAGGTACGAGCCATTAACCTGAGCTGGGAGGATTCAAGTGAACTTTGGGTCCCGTCAACATAAGTCATCTTTGCTGTTCAAATGAGCACAGAGCTGCCAAAACTCCTCCATTAATTCAGAACACAGAGGGCTTCAAGGAAGATCCATTAATTCATTCAATTAAAAAATATTTATTGAGGGCTTCCCTGGTGGCACAGTGGTTAAGAATGCGCCTGCCAATGCAGGGGACTCGGCCCAGCTCTGGTCGGGGAAGATCCCGCATGCCACGGAGCAACTAAGACCACGTGCCACAACTACTGAAGCCCGGGCACCTAGAGCCGGTGCTCTGCAATAATAGAAGCCACTGCAATGAGAAGCCAGCACACCGCAAGGAAGAGTAGCCTACCACTCGCTGCAGCTAGAGAAAGCCCGCATAGCAACGAAGAGCGAACGCAGCCAAAAAAAAAAAAAAAAAAAGAAAAAAAAAAAGACACCTGTTTCACCTTTATTGCTCTGAAACCGTTTCTGGAACCAGGGACAGAAACCAAATTATATATATATATATATGTATTTATTGAGCACCTACTGCTTAGGCGAGGCGCTGGGAATATACAGATGAGTAACATTCAGTCCTTGCCCTTAAGGAGCTTACACTCTGGTGGGGGGGATGGGTGAGTCCAACATACAGATAAATAAATGCACAAATGTATTACGAACTTTAAAACAGACGTTTAGATAAGGTACGGCGGCAGCATTACAAAGGAAGTGGAGAAGTCTCTGTGGGGAGCCCAATGATTCAAGAAAGACTCCTTCGAGGAGGGGCAGGACTGATGGATTGACAGGTTAACCATCGAGGTAGGGGGCGACGTTCTGGGCAGAGGAAACCACTGGGCAAGCGGAAACAGCTAGAAGAGAGGCACCGAGGCGTGAAGCTGCTTGTTCTGCCCTGGGATCGCCCTTACACCCCTTTGTCTCCAGACAAGGAGTTCGATCCCTCCCGGTAGGGTATGTCTAAAGAAGTTTGGGACTAAAAATCCTAGCAAGTAGGGCTGCGAGGCAGGATCTAGCCTGAGGAGATTTCTAAGAGCTGAAACGAAAGCGGCCAAGTTTGCAAAAGAAGGGGGCTCCGGTGGCGGCTTGCCAGAGTTTAATTGTGTGGTCGCGGACATTTAGTTCTCAGGGAGCCCTGCTCTGGGTCTCCGCCCCGACGGCTGACCCTGTGGATCTGCCGGGTGCGCAAATTGCGCTTCCTGAGCCTGGAGCCCCCCTGCTCTCCCGTCCCTGCTCGGAGACTAGCTCGGAGCCGCCGAGAGACGGCGGTGGCAAATTCTACTCTCCTCCCCGGCCACGCCAAGCTGCTCTGGGCGGCGTGTCCAGGTCCGACGCTCGCGGCCCGCCTGCGCAGGCCCTTTGCGCAGGGGCCCGACGCACGCGGCAGCAACTTGCGCAGGCCCAGACCCGCGCGACAGTCCTGCGGCGCTCGCCGCCTCCTCCCGCTCTAGGCTCACGAACCGCCGCGCTGTCAGAGGCTCGAGGGCGGGCAAGCGCTTCAGCTGCTGCCAGAGTGCACCTGTGGGTGTTTATCCCCTCACCTCGGTTTTTATTTAATTCTTCCCCATCCCCCGATTTTGAGAGGTTTCTTTCTTCGATCTGTATGTCAGGCAGTCTAACAATAGGAGTGGCTCGAGGCCTACATGTCTGAGAGCTTCCAGGGCGCCGGACGGAAAAGGTGGGTGTGTGGAGTTGTCACCTCACAGAGTCGCGACCCGGAGCCTGGAGGAAGGACCCACCTTCCCGGGTACTGCGGGCCCACTCTAGGCTTCTCCTGGGGAGCAAAGTTCGGGCTCCACTTCCTCGCTCCAGTCTGCCTCCCCTAGGAGACCCACGCGCCCACCGCTCCGGCCGCCATTTCCCACCAGGCCTCCAGGGGGCCTCCCCGCCGCGGTCTTCTCGTCGGCTGCTCCGGGCATGGGGGCGGCCGCGCGGCAGAGGGACGCGCCTCGGCGCCCGGGCCAGTGCGCGGACAATGACTCCTTCTCCCCTCGCCGCCTCCTCCTCCCGACACCGCCCCCCTCGCAGCCCCCAGGCAAACCTATTAGCCATTCAGACCCACAAAACCCAGCGGCCCCGCGCATTGTCCCGCGGAGCGCCCGGCCACCGTCATTAGCCCTGATTACGCTGAGCCGCCTGACAGCCCCGCGGGCCGCTCGGCGGACCACCTCCCCATTCACCGCCGACCCCCGGCCCCGCCTCACAATAGGAGCGGAAATCGTCGGCGCTCCCGCGTCCCGGATGAATAGAGCGAAAAGCTGCTTCTCTTCTCCACCCGCCCCATTCACTCTGTCGTTGGATACAATATTTTTTTTCCTTTTTGTTAAAATTGGGGAGAAGGAACGAGGTCAAGGAAGATTTTGCTTGAGCTCTTTGCCTGTCATTTGTTTAATGTAAACAAAGAGCAAGTCCTCCCCCACCCCCAGCCTCTCATCCCCTCCCTCCCAGATTTTTATAAACAAACTGGTGTTGGGAAAGGCGGCGCGGGGAGTGGGGGTGGGATGGGGTACGAGGGCGGCCGTGGAAACCGAGTGGGTCATTAAAGTGGAGGACAGAGGAACTGCGGCATTTGGGGCGCAGGAGCTGTCGCGCTTTTGGTTTAACTGGCGGGTGGTTGAAATATTTATTTCCCGTAAAGGAGCCCGAGCTGGGGCTGAGGGTTAAATCCTCACACTGGTCAGATCTGTTGAAATGTAAAAATGCAGCTTCTTTCTACTCTGCTGCAGTAACTGCTTTTGGGGAAATTGTTATAGGAAAAGAATTTTAAGAAAAGAAAGAAAAGAAACCCATGATCATAAGTATCTCTCCAGATTCAGAAACCTTCAGCACTGCTAGTAACTGGAATTAAAAACAAAAACAACAACAACAAACCCTTTCTAGACCAGGATAAAGCTGATAAGGAAAAAATATCTTAAAAAGAAAACGAAAAACTTTACAATACCTGTCCATGGGCAGATTTGGACCAATTAAAATAAAGTAAATCTGTGTGAAGATTTGGACCAATTTCCAACAAGTAATCATCAATGAATTGATTATCCACAAAGAATGATTATTCATAGTTAGGTGCCACCAGATTTCAGATAAACATTAAAAAAATCTTTTAAATAATGTGTCACCTCTTAAGATGCTAAAGTGAAATTATATAAATAAATCAACAAATTGGTGAAACAATAGTTACTTTATAATGTAACGCTTAGGCAGCATGTTACTTTAAGCAAATTAGATGTACTTTAAAGGCTTTCACCAAAGAAGGAAGAAAAATCCTCCATCACTGTTTGGCCTTCTCTTTTTTGCCACACAATTAAGCATTATTTAAAAATTATTTGTAAAAAGAAAGTTTAGTTCTTGCTAAGAACTATGTTTATGTTATGTTACCCCCCCTTTTTTTCCCCTTGAGAATGCAGAATGGACACTTCCTTCTGCTCTTAGGCATCATTTGAACTGCCGAGTGGCGTGGGATTTTTAGAATCTTAAATTCCTTCACATTGTTCCACTAATTCGTCCTTTTCCTTCCCTCTTAGACCTGGAAGCATCAGCTTAAGAGATAAAATTTGCCAGCTATTTTCTCCAAATGCTGGTCTAGACAGCTGTGTAGTTAGGATGGAGTCTGACTGGGGAACAAAACTGGAAATCTGTTGATTTTTCGTTGAAGTGCGATACTCCTTAGCAGATTCAGGGCTAGGGTGAGGCAAGGGAGGCACCTAGAGTGCAAAATTTAAGGAGGTACTCACTCCCAGATGCTGTGCACTTGCTTGACCTTGAGAGTGAATGCCTCTTTAAATTTTGTAGTCTAGATGCCTCCCTTCTCTTTGGAATCCTGGTCCTGCTTCTTGGCATTCTAGGAAGTACCAGGGGCTCTAGGAAATAAAATAGAGCCTTGAGGAAGCTCTACCATCCTAGCCTTTCAGGACCCGCAGAAGGGCATTTGGTTGCTTTCCGGAAGAACACCAGCTTGATCACAAAGACTTTCCCACTCCTTCCATGTAGAGCCCTTGTGCAAGAGAGTTTTGATTGTCAACAATTCTCTGGATAAGGGCCCCGGTATACAAAGACAACCATTTATAAAGCCCAAACGAGGCCAAATCTGTTTAAGTGATTTAGAAATTAAAAATCAGCCCTTATTCATGTCCTGGGCTTTCCCCATATATCTTGCCATTTGACTGCTTTTTGTCTTCCATGACTTCACTTATTTTTGTTTGGTTTGCACATTGGCACTTCTACCCAAATAAGTTAGCAGGCTTCTGAACCAAAGAGCATCTGCTAAGGACAGAGAGGCAAATTGAAAGAAGTCCAACGGCGGAAGTGAGGGCGGGTGCTCCAGGAGGAGGTTCAGCTCAAGTGATTTAAAGATCAATGTCAAATTTTATAATATGCAATCCATTTCACTAGGAAGAAAGCTTGGAGACTCTTCCAGGTAGCATTTACTTTTTTAGTGCTAGGACAGTAGGTGGTTTGTTTTGTTTTGTTTTTGGTATGTGTGTGTCTATGTGCCTGTGTGCACCTGCACACTTTGGGAGGACAAATTTAATTCTGAGAATATTTGATATTTTTAATAGAGGCCATTACAGGACAACGAGGCTCTAGATAACTTGTTTTGTGTTCAATACAACGATCAGATTTTTAAAATGCCAGTCCTTTCTCTGCCGCCTTCTATTTGACCTCACTATGTGACATGATTACATCCTTTCCCCCATCTCAGTATCCGTTTTGTTGAAAACAATGCATTTGATTAAAACCTGCTTCTGCGTTGAGAAGATGCTAGTCTAGTTATTACAACCTCTCCTATCTTCTTTTGTCTTATTTTAGTACAAGTTCAATACTAAATGCAGTATGTGCTCACTTGCATGATTATGGGTACCTACTGCTTTTGTATGGGTGGGGAGCCTCAAAGGAGATGGAAAACCTTTCTCATTGCAGAGCCTCTGTTGGAATAGTCTTGTATTTTCATAAAATAGAACTCACTATTGAGTTCCAGAGTTTGGCTTCCAAAATTGTTCCTGAAAGCCGAGTGAGTATCAAGTGGACAAGCCATAGTTAGTTATCTGTGCTGGGGATGCGGGGAGTTGCCTTATAGGGGATGATCATGTTGCCAATTTCTAGGTTTAAATATATCACACATGCACGCATATGTATGTACATACATACACACATGCATACAATTTGACAAGGAAGTGGTTATGGACCTACCTTGGGCTGTTTTAAAAATATACCAGGAGACATTAGAAAAAGGCAAAAGATACAGAGAAGACTCTCCTGAGACCATTTGCACAAGGACCCCTATCTGGGGTCCCAAGAGAAAGATCTCTCTGTTTTCTTTTTAGGAATCTGAGAGCAGCTCTCTTAATTAAGAAAGGTTGCTCACCAGGTTTTTATTGTTTGGCTTCTTCACACAGAACCCATCGGCTTCACCCTGCACCTTTAGAAACAGCAAGTTCTCTGGATACAGAGAAACCTACCACGCAGTCTCTTAAATAAGTAAATAAACAACATATATATGTTTTGTTAAAAAAAACCTTTAAAGCAAAAGTTATACATATGTAACAGCGTCCTTTCGACGTGAAATACCCACGGGAGATTCAGGGCAGACTCTCAGCGTGCAGTTCGGGTTCCGGAGGCATCTTTGCAGCAAAATCCTTGGGAAAAAGCAAAGCAAGGAGAACGTGGAGCTGGGTCTGGCCTCACCGCGGGCCCCTGTGGTAGCAGCCGGAGGGCGCCAGTGGAACGGGTCAGGCCGCGGGGTGGACACGGCAACCCGAGCCCGCGGGTCCCTGGCCACCTGGATTCGCAAGCGCTGGGTTGCTTGGTCTCTCGTCCTTTCTCTCTCCTTCATTTTGTTTGTCTCGTTTTTTACACCGAATTCTGTTTCTGAGCGTGCTGGGCGGGCAGCTCAGATGTCGCACTCGCTGTCGCTGGACGTGATGGAGATGGCCGAAGTGGCTGCCTTGCTGGATAGGCTGGCGGCCGGGCTGGCGGCGGTGCCCAGCACCTCGGGCGTGCCCTCTTCCTCGGCCCTTAGCGCCCGGCCGGGGCCCTGCGACAGGACCTGCTGCTGAAGCCTACGGGGAAGGAAAGGAAACGAGTCACTGTGTGTAACATAGCCGCCGGTACCCCCGTCCCCCGGTCCGCATCCCTTAAGCCCAGCAGTCAGCGACTCTCCCTCAGACCCGGGCAGTTAAAGCGGGTAAGACGAGGCAAGAGAGGCCGGGCAGGAGGCGTGCGGCGGCTGGTCTGTGGAGCCCTGCGGTTGCCCCTCCTCCTTCTTAGTCCTTTCTTGGCTCCCTATCTCCCCAATCTTTGGGATGCTGTGCTCGCAAGGTCGTTCCTGGTATTGGACACCTTTGGGAGATTTACAATGCTCTCAGGATAAATGAGGTGTGGGTGACAAGGAGAGGTCAGGCTCTGGGACAGGAGACCCCTTTCCCAGCCTGCGTCTGCCTAGGGCATATGCTTGTGTGAGTGCCCCCGAGGCCGGCAAAAAGGGCGGCCTGACGGTTGCACAGAAGCTTTGGACCTGGGAGAAAAGTCTGGGTTCTTGGTCAGAATATTTGGCTGATTGAGAGCCACATGCTGGGGAATGAAAAACCTCTGCCAACTAGTTTGCTGTTTTGAGACAGGGCTGCCCACACGTGGGAAGAGTAGAACTCGACTTTCCACTTCTTACAGACATAAGTTAGAAATTTCAAAGCATTAGAGAAGGATGCATCTGGGCTTTAAAAATGACAACACTGGGCTTCCCTGGTGGCGCAGTGGTTGAGAGTCCGCCTGCCGATGCAGGGGACACGGGTTCCTGCCCCGGTCCGGGAGGATCCTGCATGCCGCGGAGCGGCTGGGCCCGTGAGCCATGGCCACTGGGCCTGCGTGTCCGGAGCCTGTGCTCCGCAACGGGAGAGGCCACAACAGTGAGAGGCCCGCGTACCGCAAAAAAAAAAAAAAAAAAAAAATGACAACACTAAACTGCCACACTGCTAATAAGCCAGGCTTCACTTAATAATAGGAGCCTGGGCCCAGGCTGACAATAATTAGCTTTGGGCCTTGGGGTCTGTAATTGTTTATGGGATTTTAATTTTTCTTTCTTTCCCCCTCTCAATGTAGCCTTGGTTTGGTGACTAGAACCAGCTGCTGGAGCGACCCTCAGGCACCGAGAACCAAAAAGAGAGGGTGGGGAATCAAAAGCCCGGAAGGAAACCCCGACCCAGGATCCCAGAACGCAGTGGGCTCAAAACCGAAGACCTCAATCCCATCCCAATTCCTACGAAATCCAAGTCTCCAGGCCTTCGGTAAGGGCGCCGGGGGTGCGGTCACTCCCTCCCTCCCTGGTGAGTTCATGGCTTGGAGAAGGCCTTTAGGTACCGACCTGTTCTTGGCTGCAGCCGCCCGGTCCCTTTGTCGGCGGTTTTTGAACCAGTTGCCCACCTGCGTAGGGGTCAGTCCAGTTGCCTGGGCGAGCTCACGCTTTTTGCTGGGGTTAGGGTATGGGTCCTGCAGGTACCATTCCCGAAGCAGGTGCCGCGTGCGCTCCTTGAAGCAGTGTGTCTTCTGTTCGCCATCCCAGATGGTGCGCGGCAGCGGGAACTTCTTCCTTACGCGGTACTTGTCCACAGGCCCCAAGGGCCGTCCTCGCAGCTTCTCAGCCTCCTGGTAATGCGCTTCGAGCCACAGCGCCTGCAGTTTGGCGTGCGACTCCTTGGTGAACTTGTGGTTTTCCAGGATATGGTAGAGCTCGCGGTAGTTGCCACCGTGGAAGGCCACGATGGCTCTCGCGCGCAGCACGGATTCATTCTTGTTGAGCGCCTCGCAGGCCGCAGGGGCCACAGGCAGCGACCAGAGGAAGCGACCCAGGCGCTCCACGTCGCCGCTCTCCTCTAGAGTCTCGCATACCCCGGCCACTTGCTGGGGACTGAAATTCAAGATAGGCAGCTGGAACATCGAGGCAGTGCCGGCGGCAGCGGAGGCGCTGAGTCCGCAGCGGGACACGCAGCAGATGCCCGCGGGCGCTGCCGGGTGCGCCAGACTCTCCTTGGTGGAGCGGCTCGGGGCCACCAGGACGCACGGCCGGGGCAGCGGCGGCGGCGGGGCAACAGCGGGGAGCGAGAGAGCGGAAGGGATTGGAGGAGGTGCCGGCTCCGCAGCTCGGGTTCGGCTCGGCTCCGTTAGGGCATGCAGGCCAGCTAGCGGGCGCCGCTACTGGGGTGGGCGGATTGGCGGCGCGGGCGCCATGGAGACCCCCTGTCAGTCACTGGCCGGCTCTGCCAATCAAGACTGAGACCGGAGCGCCCCGGCCATTTCAGCACCTCCCCGCTCTCGACAGCGCCCGCCGTTCTCCGGTAGATTTAGTATTTTGCAGAACTTGGAGGAGGAAAAGACGGGCGAGAGCCGCAGCGTTTCACTACCACCCCCAGCCTTGTTCCTCTCTCTTCCCCCGCAACCCTGCCCCAGCGCACCCCCCCCCCCACCAAGAGGCAGTGATGCTACAGAAATCCACTTTGGGGCGAGGCGCTGCCTGGGTCAAGAGGCCTCCAGAGGACAAAGAGGACTGGGCCAAATCGAAATCCTCCAAGAGAACTCACCAAGTTTAGTTGTAACGAAACAGAAAACCTTGAGGGAGAGCACGAATGGGGAGGGAGGGGAAGTGGATCACCTCTCTTCTTGCCAGCACCCATCCCTGCATGCCTTGCCGGCTGCCAAAGCAGCCGAGTGGGAATCGAATGTGAAGCAGAAGGAACAGGACCCAGGATCTGTAGAAGAGGTCAGTTTGGACTCTACCCCCATCACCTTCAAAAGTCTCCTGATATCATTTAAAATACGAGCTAGGACACTCTCATTCCTGATAACACAGGTGCTGACCATGAAGTAAAACACTCTCAACAAAAGCGGCACCGCAAACCCCAAGTTTATGCTTTTCAGTTTTTTCTCCCCAGTTTAATGGACTTCAACAAATGTGCAGCATAGCCACATCTAGAGTGAGAAGTCACTGGTAGGTCAGGACAGCAACTTAAAAGCTTCTTTCAAAGACCTTTTTAAAGAAGTATCGATTTGCTCTTCTTGCAGGCTAATTTTGCCATACCCTGTGTTAGAATGTTTAACTCTTGAGCTGGGGATAGAAACTCTAACCTTGGCCTTTGGACCCAAAAGTAATTCAATAAAAGTAAAATAGAGAAGGGGGAACCACACCAATAGAGAAGGGGGTGTAGAAAGCACTTCTTAAGCCCCTGAGCCCTGACCCCTCCTGAAGAGAGAAAGGGCCTTCTTGGCGGCTCTGCCTTGGGGCCAGCAGTTGAATTGGCAACTTTATTGATTCTCAGTTGACATTCTCATCATACCGTTTTCTGAGACCTAGGTCAAAAGTAACTACGATATCACCTGGGCTTTTGATAGGGGTTTATTTAGTTTGAAGAAAATAATTGGAGGAGGGGACTCCAACGAAGACGCCAGGAAAAATATCGTTGGAGGTCCTATCTCCAGAAAGGAATCAGATGGGAATGTTCGCCCCAGAACTGGACTGGGCCCGGCTGTCTTTTCTTTAGTATCAAATACAATTTGTATGTGGCTTGTACAGCTCTGGTAAGTCAGAAGGCAGATAGATAGCACAGATGGTTGGAGGTGTCGGGTCAGATCATGCTATGCCTGAATGCAGGGCAAAGCTCATTCTGATGGAAAACCCTGATATTATTTTCGCAGATCTTCACAGTTCACTCAAAAAAAAAAAAAAAGAAAATAGCAGAGAGGAAGAAAAAAGCCCTGCAACCATTTACATCATTTCTGTGAGTTTGCTGCCGCCTCAACAGAGAGACTTTCTTTTCTAAGAGCTTATTTTCATGAAATGCGACAGGCAGAGGCAAAATGGAGAGGGTGATGAGGATAATGTCAAAGCACAAACCTTCTCTAGCTTGTGCAGACTTCCGAATCCGCCTCAAGGACAACTTTTAGTGAGAAACATCACAAACGAGGGCCAACAATGCACGGTGTAGAAAACCCGGCAGGCGGGGAAGGGGTGAAGAGGGATCCCAGGAGGGTTGCGTTCCCGGCACCCCTGGCCAAGGAAGGAAAGCACCCCCTTGCTCCAATTTACAGAGGTTTCCTAATTTTCCCTCTCGGGGTGTCTCCCCTTTGGGCTCTCCCTAGCCCAATAGCTTCTTGATTGCCCTCCGCGAGCAGAAGCAGCCGCGGGTCCGCGGGACCTTACAGCCCTCGAGCGCAGAGAGGACCCCCAACCTCTGCTCCTAGCCGCCGGAGGTGAGGAGAAGTTGTCGGTGCCCCAGGGGACCGCGCCTCCGCACGCCTTTTTGCTGCACAATTTGAAAGTGGTGAATTCCGGCTTCTTACCCTAAGCAAGTCGTGTAATTTTCCGAGTCTAGGTGCCCTATGCAAGAAATGGGAATGTTTCTTTCCAGATGTCCCCTTTGGCTTCTGCGTGTCTGGGGCTCTCCGGCGACTGAGACCAAAAGCCTAGGTTGGCCTTGGTGGAATCGCGGGAAAAGGGCTCTGGCTGCTGCCGCCGAGTCCGAACCCCGCCGGACGCTGTGTCTGGGCGCCGGGGCGGGCGGGTTCTGAGAGGTGTCTAGAGGCCCGGGTCTACTGTCAGGATATCCTGTCTTCACCATCGCAGGGGGCTTGGCTTAATTTTATTAACTCAAAGGGAATAAACTTCTCCGAGGCACACTGAGGTAGCGCATTCTTTCATCAGCTTCACTCTGGGAAGGGACAGAGAGAAGAAATTTGTGAGCCCCCGTCCCTGAGAATGAGGAGCTTCGAGGGTTTCCTTAGAGATAATTCCACTGTGAAGGAGATGGCCCCCCACCCCACGGCTGAAGCGCACTTTTCTGGGTTTGCCAGGCGAAGGCTGGAGCTTTTCTTAATTTTACGGAGGGATAGATTTTTACCAGTTTTGGAACGTTGCGCCAACCTTGCAGAGAACTCACTACACCCGACTTCATTTTTCTTATGTGTCTGACCAGGTAACCTGGAAAGCGCAGCGGCAGCCTTTGGCCTCGGCCCATCTGGGCAGGTCTGCAACTTTCTGTGGTTGGTTTGCAGCTACTAGTAGATTTGGGAGGCCTTAGATTCTCACTGGGAATACGTAGATGGCTATTCTTTCTGCAAACTCAAGACTTTTATTTTATGGAGAAAAATATGGAGAAAAAGCGGGTAGAAGACAATGCCCTCCCGGGAAAAAATGTGTCTAATTGTTCATTGCAGAGGCGCCAGGGCAAAGTGCCTCCAGGGAGTTGTGAGGTTCATACCAGAAATCTTGAGTTCAGTCTAGGACTTCTTGCACATATCAATCTCTCTCCTCATTTTGCCCCTTCTGATTTTGCTCTCTAGAGTAGAGGGACACTTGGAGCCCAGGTTACACTCTGCTGAAAGATTTGCCAGTGGAGAGCACTTTGTAGAGGTCAATACATTCTTATGTCTACTTTCCAGTCTCTTGTCTTGTTTTGTCTTTCTTTTCTTTGACTTCTCCTAAATCAAGCCGTAAAATAAATGATGTGTCTTTGTTTTCTTTCCTATACAATTCACATAGTCAGGGATTTTAAAGATATAATTGAATGCATCTGAATTCCTTGATAAAGATGTTTGTGCTGCACGTGAGAGTCACAGCCTGGAAGACAGTGAGGTCCCAGCCTTTTGTGTATGTCCATTTTGACTTTGTGGGGGAGAGATCTTTGTTGTCCTTTCCTGGGCCTCAAAGCCATGTGTTGCGAATAGGTGAGAAAAATGTAAAAAAAAAAAAAAAAAAAAAATCCAAGATTAGAAGGGCGTTTTACTGCCTTTGAAATTACAGTATTAAAATTTCACACTCTCATTTATTCATGAATTTAGAATTCTGATTTTTAGATAATACTGTATAAATATAAATATATATTTGTTTATGAATTTGGTGGTCCAGCTCTTCAGATTATGAAATTAATTCAATATCCTAGTTTTAAAGTACCAACTATCCTAATAAGTTCCCAAAATAGATTGCTGTCTTTCATGCATTCTTCCCCTGACTGTATGTATGCACCTTGTAACAAAGAACAGAGATGCCTCTTTGAGAAATGTTTTGTAGATTTCTTGGTGCTGTAAAATTAACTGGCAAAAAAGTATTACAATCAAAATATTGATCTAACTTTAATAGATTAGATATTTTTGTTATTATTTGCAAAATTATTTACCATCTATTTTTTAAATGATGCAAAATTGCTTCTGTTGTTAATTGGAGGAAATGTTTATAAGTTTAAATGTGAGGAAATGTACTATTTGAAAGTATTGGTTAATTAGCAGTAATGTTTTTTTAAAATGTTAGGCTGACTATGTAACTTTGTTTTGACCTCCAGTTTGTGGCTGCTTCTAGGCATTTGGATGATAATTTGTATTTAAGCCAAAGACTATATTGCAAGTTATACCCCTTATTTAAACTATGGTTTTAAATTCACTTTTCTCTCTCTCTTCTGCTTCTGTGACGGTAACTCTAAATCTTCAGAGGGCTAACCACACCACAGCATAGCTTGCTTAGGGCTACGTATCAATGGGTTCTTATGTGAAGGATTAACTCTTAAAAATGTAACCAGCATGTCATTTATAAACACTTTATTATCAGTAATGAAACATTAGTTGAATGACTGAAAGAATAATTAATTCATAATTCTCTACTAGAACCTTGTTTTTTTCCACTAGCAGGTTATTCTTGACCATTTTCAAATCTAAGATCAAAGTATCTTTCTAGAATACACCTAGACACCTTATAATTCAATGAAGTGAAAGAGTGTAAATTTGTTTATGTCTTCTGGCATGAGTCAAACATTATTCACATTTGATTTTATGTATTGTATGCCATATATATGCATTAATTACATGTATTATATGTGTAATAAATGATCATTTCCTTCCAAGTAGTGTAAAATCAAAGAGAAACATTAGCCTCCAATAAATACCTTAAATTCTGCATTAATCCAGTTCATTAACAGAAAATACTTTTAAAGAATTACATTAAAAGATATAATTTTCATGGCATCTTACCCTTCAAAGTAGCAAATCTCAGGAGGGCAATTATACCCCCTCCTTCCAGGGGACATTTGGCAATGTCTGAAGACATTGTTGGTTGTCACAACTGGCACTGAATGCATGGAGGCAGAGATGCCGCTAAACATCTTACAGGGAATCGCCACAGAGGCCCCCACCCCTAACCAAAAATGTCAGTAGCATCACTGTTAAGAAACCCTTCTTCAGAGGAGCTCAAAATAATCAGCAAGACACAGACATACAAAACCTGCTAAAATTCTGTTTATTTTGGAGTTGAAGGACTTTTAAAGGAATCATTGCCCTTTTAATTTCATCTTAGGTCTAGGCCACACCAATAAAATCTCTTCCTAAGGACACACTGTAATTTTGTTTCTTTTAAAACTTTATTGTTATTGATATTTATGGTGACTGAATACTTATAAATTTAGAAATATCTCTGGGGAAAGTGGAGTTTTGTTTCTGTCTATGTTCTTTGAGTAACTGGTGGGACAGACAACAGTGGTTGAAAGTTATTGCTCAGACCCTCTCCATTTTACAAGTGAATAAAATACGAAGACCAAGAGGTTAAATGATTACTCATATTATACAACTGGTTAGTGGCAGAGATACATTTAAAACACAGATACAATCCTCTATTTATCACATACCTTGCTTTCCCTACCTAAGGAAGATGGTATAACTCCCGTTGAGTTTGAGAGTGAGGATCTGAATCACACATGAATATTTATTGGTGGCTACCATGTGTAAGGTCCTATGCTATTTCCTGATGCTGTGACTTTCACAGTTTGATGCACACTAGTTCGTGGATCTCAGAGAGGTTGAAACTATTCTGGGTCTTGTCAAATGGTGTACCCTTGCAAACCCTAAAAAGTCCTTGAATCTCAAATGTGATTCTCAGACTTCAATTATCTTCTTTGCGGGGTGGGAATGTTGGAGTCTGGGTTTAGTGAAGACCTTTCTCTGAGTCATCACACTGTATGCTGGCAGGAAAATGGAACTGAATTCAGGCTCATTGGGGAGGAGAGATTGGACTTGAGGTGCTGTAAGGCTTGGTTTAAGTGAAAAAACCTCCGAACTCTTTTGTCAGGTCTTTCAAAAGAATAACAGTGATGCTCACTAGCATTTCTATAATTAACAAGCTGTCAACATTTCTGTTACAACCACAGAAGTCTATTACAGACAGAGAATTGTGATAAATGTTTCTTTAGGTCTGAAATGTTAGCCTTCATCTTCTTTTCAGCCTAAGGCAATTTTTGAAACCAATTTTGTTTCAATCATTTTGGATCAGTTGTGTGGTAATTTTGGAAGTGCAGATGCTCTAGGCCCACCTATTGAAATAAAGACTTTTAAATGGAAACACAGAGAGTCTGCTTAAGCCCCAGTGGGGACCAGCTGCAAAGCTCTGGCATGGAATTATATAGGCAGACAGTGACAGTAGGTTTAGAAAAAATTAAGAGGCAGAGAAATGTGTGCATGTTTCCTTAACAGTAGATTTTTCCCCCTCAGATCCTTCACACTATGGAATTTTAATCCTCTCTTTTTTCTGTTTTGTATCTTATCTGTTACTTTCCCTATTATTCCTAGGTTTTCATGAAATTAATGTAAGAGAATTTGTCTTTACAGTGATTAAAATTTGGGGCTGAACTGATTTTTTTGGAATTTTAATATTTAATTTTAACCTTCATTTAGTTAAATTTTCTTTTACCCCTCTCTTCTCCTTTCTACTTGACCATCTTTTTATCCTTGTCCTTGAAATAATAATTTAGAAGTTCTGCAGTATTTTCTAGTCCATCAATGGTTATCTTTCCTTTCCTTGCTCTCTTAATTGTTACATATGACTCTATCATTATCTATAAACAGGACACTTAGGGCTTCCCTGGTGGTGCAGTGGTTGAGAGTCCGCCTGCCGATGCAGGGGAAACGGGTTCGTGCCCCGGTCCGGGAGGATCCCACATGCCGCGGAGCGGCTGGGCCCGTGAGCCATGGCCACTGAGCCTGCGCGTCCGGAGCCTGTGCTCCGCAACGGGAGAGGCCACAACAGTGAGAGGCCCGTGTACCTCAAAAAAAACAAAAAAAAAACCAAAAAAAACACAACAGGACACTTAATATCTTCCCCATTAAGATGCACTGTTTTTCCTACCATGGCATTACTTTCCCCATTGTTCTCGCCATCCAAATAAGATTAGACTTTTACAGTATTTTCACTTCCCCACTTTCCTCCTCCTCTGTTACCCCAATCCCAAAGTTTTCTGAAATGATGTAGTACCTAGAGTTTTCCTTGTAGTATATCCCTTCTGTTTTAAAAATACTTATTTAGCAATTATGTCACACACTTCTAGACAGTCTCTTCTTATTACACACACATACAGACACATATTCCTCTCCATTCTTTCCCTCTGCTATAGTTCATTTGTTAATATTTAGATTTTTTTTTCTCATGTATTTTCCTCATCTGGGGTGTTATTTTTTCCACTACTGGAAATACCTTTTGTGTTTTTCTCTTTATAAAAGCAACACATGCTCACTGCAATAAATATCCATATACTTATGGAGTCAAAAGTGAAAGTTTTTTATAATGTCATTATTCCATAGATAAATCACTATTAGTGCTCAGTGCATATCCTTATATACTTTTATTTTCTACACACAGAGATACAGATTTTTTTCTTTTGACAGAAATGCTGTCATATTATCCATACCGTTTATAGCCTTCTTTTTTATGATAACATTTTATGAACATTTTTCCGATAATAAATACATGTTATCATTTTGAACGGCTGCACTGTATTCCACAGCATACATACCATAACTTATTTAACCAGTCCCTATTGACGATTGTTTAAATTGGTTCCAAATTTTCACCATTATAAACAATGAAACAATGAGCATCTTTATGTATTGTCCAATTTTTCCTTCAAATTCTTGGAAGTAAGATGAATGGGTTAAAGGGTTTACATATTTAAAAAGTGATATGTAGGGCTTCCCTGGTGGCGCAGTGGTTGAGAGTCCGCCTGCCAATGCAAGGGACACGGGTTCGTGCCCCGGTCCGGGAAGATCCCACATGCCGCGGAGCGGCTGGGCCCATGAGCCATGGCTGCTGAGCCTGCGCGTCCGGAGCCTGTGCTCCGCAATGGGAGAGGCCACAACAGTGAGAGGCCCGCGTACCGCAAAAAAAAAAGAAAGTGATATGTATTTCCAAATTGTCATCCAAAAGGATTTTTACCAATTTTTACTTATACCCACACCGTGTGAGTGTCATTTTCCCCGACACCCTGGCCATTGTTCTTCTTTTAAATCTTTGCCAGATTGATAGGTGAAAAATGGTTTCTTTAGGACTTCCCTGGTGGTCCAGTGGTTAAGAATCCGCCTTCCAATGCAGGGACGCGGGTTCGATCCCTGGTCGGGGAACTAAGATCCCACATGCTGCAGGGCAACTAAGCCCGTGCGCTGCAATTACTAAGCCTTCGTGCAGCAACTACAGAGCCCACACTCTCTGGAGCCTGCACGCGACAACTAGAGAAAAGCCTGTGCGACACAACGAAGAGCCCGCGCACCACAACAGAAAGATCCCATGTGTCGCAACTAAGACTCTATGCAGCCAAAAATAAAAATAAATAAATAATTGAAAAATGGTTTCTCATGTTTTCAAAATAGCCATTTCTTTGGTTATTAATAAGGTTATGCAGTTTTACATATTTACTGGTCATTTGTATTTCTTTTGAGAATTTCCCAAGTATATCCCTTGATTTGGGATGTTTATTCTTTTTATTCATTTGTAGTATTTCTTCCAACATTAAGGATACATTTTTTCCTGTCATATATTGCAAATATTTCTTCCTGCTTTTTCACTTGCTTTTTCACTTTATGGTGTTTTTTGTCCTATAGTTTTTATAATTTTCACATAGTCATATCTATGAAATCTGTTTCTGTCTCGGGTGTTATACTTAGTACAGTGTCCCTTCCATGTTATAGATAACCTGTATTTTCTTCTCCTGCTCTTTCTTTCTTTCTTTTTTTTTATTATTTTTTCTTTGCGGTACGCGGGCCTCTCACTGTTGTGGCCTCTCCCGTTGCAGACCACAGGCTCCAGAGGCACAGGCTCAGCAGCCATGGCTCACGGGCCCAGCCGCTCCGCGGCATGTGGAATCTCCCCGGACCGGGGCACGAACCCATGTCCCCTGCATCGGCAGGCGGACTCTCAACCACTGCACCACCAGGGAAGCCCTTCTCCTGCTCTTTCTAGATTAAAAAAAAAAATTAAGCCATCTGGATTTATTTTGTGGTCTCATGGAAATTTGGACTCTAACAGGGCTTTTTCCCCCTTCAAATCATTTTCTAATTCTTCTCCCTCCCTCCCTCCCTCCCCCTTCCTTCCTTTCTTCCTTTCTTCCTTCCTTCCCTGGGCCAAAAAAACTAGAAATGCATCCACTTTCATCCCTGGCCCCATTTCCTTTCTAGGCCCCTTCCTCCTTCAATCAAAAGAATGTAAACTTTTCTTTGTGACTTTTCTTCCCCCTTCTGCTTCAGCTAATTCACCCTAGGCCTCAGAATGTCCTGGAAACCTCCTTCCATTCCAGACCTGGGTTTGTCTTCTGACAGCCTGGGTTCTCTTCTTTCTCTGGCAGTCTTTCTGGGCCTGGGTGTGTCTAGACTGTGCTTGTTCTCAGAATGTTAAGAGGGTGGAAGCAGGTGAGGTTGCCTAAGGTGCCAAGAAGACTTGCGCAGCTGGAAGAAGACAGGAGCGAGTGTGTCGCCATGCAGGAGAGGGAAGCTCTTGACCTGGGCCTTAAGGACTTGTTGGGATGAGCAGAGATTCAGATTGGAGATAATGAAGTGGTTTGGTGACAGTCTGGAGATTAAAACCAGCGCTCTAAGAGATTTTTTAGACCAAAAAGTGCCTCTGTTGTATATTTCCCAGAGTTTAGTTTTACCACCTCTGAATCCTGCCATTATTTATTGATTGATAATTCTTTTCCCACAGATATGAAACTCCACTTTTATCACATATTAAATTTCTATGTATACATAGGTATTCTTTTGGACTTTCTGTTCTCTTTCACTGATATGTCTATTTATTCCTATGGTTCCCCTACTGTCGTTCAAATGCATTTTAATATTTGATAGGTCAAGTTCTTCTTCAGTATTTTTAAAGAAAAAATCTTTGGCTGTTTTGTGAATATTTTCTTCCAGATCAACTTTAAGGTAAGTTTTGTCAAGTCTTTTTCACAACCCCAGATTCCAGTGGAGTTTTCATGGAATTGTGCTGTTTTGCAAACTGGCCCCATACATGGAGGCAGGGAGAGACTGAAGAAGGAGGCAGACCACTCCAGATTGGTAGGTGGCAGGTTTAATAACCAAGGGAACTTATTTATGAGGCTTGTCTTGGTTGACCGCATGATGAGTAGATCTCTGCATCTGCCTGCCAAATCTTAAAGTTTATATAGAGACCTTAACTGGGTTCAGTCATGTATTTAGTCCAGATGGCCTCACCAGAACCTTACTCTCTTAAGTCTACATCCGTGAAAATGGCTCCCACGTGGGAATGGTGGGCAGAACATTCATTCCAAGGATGGGGAGGAGGTGAGGAGCCTCTGATTGCCTGGGTCTAGCGCATGGGTCAGCTGATTGTCATGTCCTCTTGATGACTTCCTCCAACACTCCACCCCTTGTGACTGGCTCTTATGGTCTTACACAGCCACTCTTTCCCAGTGTGCCCTGAGCGGCCAGCAAGGGGTTTCACTAGCATGGCGGTGGCTTGTTTGGCAGCTATCTGGCCATCCAGGTGAGAAGTACCATTGCAAACTATAGTAGATGACACCTTTCCCAGACATGATAGGGCCTTTGGTGTCCTCAGCAGCATAGCAGATTGATCCATGGTGAGAGTCAAGCTGTTTCCTACAACTTCCATACCTTTATGGTATTGAGTGTCTCGTCAGGGGTCCCTAGTCTGTCATATGGGGCAACAGGCCCTACTGGTTGATCGTTCAAATGTATTAAAGCCAAGGCGGTTTTACCTGTTAGTATTTTAATCTGCTGCTTTGATATCCTATTTTTCCTTTCTATCAACCTTGCTGCTTGCCAATTATAGGGGCAATGAAACCTCCATTCAGTGTCACGTTCTTTTGCCCAGTCTGCATATCATACATAACCTTTGAAATGTGACCTCCAAATTACTATCTATTTGATGAAGGTATCTGTACATGGTACTCAGCTTCTCTAATCCCCTAATGGTGGCAGCCTGGTTTGAGCCGTGGCAGGGGAAAGGTTGGGTTAGGCCAGATGCAGTGTTCACAAAAACCAAGGCATATTTAGAAGCCTTACTTGGAGGGAGGGGACCAATATAATCAATTGCCAATACTTCACTGTTTGGGAACTCCAGTATATGGCCCCAGACTCCTTTGGTAATTACCTTAGGTGTTGTTTAGAACACAAAGACATGTCGTTACTGCATTAACCAAGTCACTGTATTTCAAGGGCCATCCAGCATCCTTGACAATATGCTATTGTGGGTGGTCACTCTTTCTATGCAACCAATCTGCCATATATAGTGAAGGGTCAGTTGCTAGGGCTTGTACCTGAGCTAGGGCATTAGCTTCTTGATTGCCAGGGTGTGTCAGTGCCTTGTGAACCAGCATGTGGAAGACAGTAAGGACAGCCTGAAGCTCTTTCCAGGCGAACCTAAAAGTCTTTCCACACATCCTGACCCTACAGAGGCTTTTTCATGATCATCCACTCCTTAGCTTCCCATTGACCAAGTCATAGGGTTCATCCCTTTATAATAGCCCAACTGTCATTGCAAAGGGTTAATGACCAGGGTTCATGAGTGATCACCAGCCAAACTGCTCTGAGTTCAGCCCACTGGCTGCTGTGGTTTGTTCCTGTTTCCAGGCACCTGTTTTTCAGATATCAGCAGGAGTTTCCTCCACTCCCTCTCTATAGGCTGCAGGGGCTGCCACAGGAATAGGGGTGGAGGCATTCAGAGCATCTTCATATTCTACAGGACTTAGTAGCATCTGTATTTCTAGAGACAGTGAGCTGGCAGACAGGGTGCTCTTCTGCTGCATATAGGCATGCCACTTAGTCGAAGTGGGAATTTGAGCCACGACAGAAGTGGGTTGATGAAACATATTCTCCGTCCACCCTTTGATAGGAAGGGAAGTTCTTACCATGATATGCTGTTCTTTCGTGAGAGAATCTACCCTGAGGAGCACTGTATACACTGTCAGGAGCTGTTGCTGTATGTGTGTGTTGGGGGTGGGGTGGGTATATTGGGTTTCTGCCCCCTTCCAGGACTGGGACCAAAATCCTAGGGATACTTTCTCATTCTGTTGCCCCTGCCACAGCACCCAACCCAAAGCTTCCAGAGTCACAGATACATCTAACTCAAATGGTAGCCCTGCATGAGAGATGCCCAGAGCTTTAATCTGCTTCACTAATATTTTTGTCTTTTCAGAGATAGCTTGTTGCTCTCATTCCCAGTCCCACACGTGCCCTTTCTTCACCAGGCAGTATAAAGGATGGAGGCACTGTGCTAGGTAGGGAATAAAACCAAAACCCCCAAATTCCTACAAAACCTTGCACCTCTTTCATGTTCTTAGGGGTTGGATAGGCTTGCACCTTTTCAATCACAGCTACTAGGATAATGCACATCTTACCCAACCAAATAACTCCCCCAAACTTGATGGCCATGCCTGGGCCTTGAATTTTCTATGAGTTCACCACCCATCCTCTCCCTCACAGATGTTCCAGCAAAGTCTGCAGAGTGTCCTGCAGCAGAGGCAAGTCTTCACATGTTAACATAATATCATCAGTGTAATGGGTCCATTTTACTGTAGTGGGGAAGGAGAACAGGGACAGATCTTGGGCTACCATCCCATAAGATACTGTGGGGCTGTGCAGGTATCCTCAAGGAGATATTTGAAAGGTCTATTGTCCCTCCCACATGAAGGCAAATTGATCTTAATTATCAGAAACCTGTACTGTCAGAGTCTTTTCCTTAAAACACCTTGAAGATGAAGCACTTTTGCAGGAACATTTATATTAATAACATATATTTATACAAAATAACCTAAAGAAAGTTTAGCATCACTTCTTATTTGACAGTGCTTCCCATGTAATTTCGTATATCAAATAAGCCTAATTAATTTAATTCTCTTTTATAAGGAGAGATTACATATCTCTGAGATATTCCAGGGGCCCTCTAGAAAATCCCAGTTAGTTGAAGGTCAACAGGACTTTGTTAAGAATTTGATTTGGGGTAAGTTTGTCAAAAATATCAAAAGGTTTAAAACACTTGATTGAATAGGACCATAGGTCACTGTGAAACAGTACGTAGTTATCCAGTTAACCAAAGTGATAATTAGAGACTTCGAAGGCAAATACATAAAGTTACATAGTTGTAAAAACAAAAACACAACGTACCTCTTTTAATAGAGAAGACTCAGTTTTCTTAAGTAATCAAAGCCTGATAAAGACAACATGAAGCACAGAAAATTATTTTGATAAAACACAGAATCTCTGTTTTCTAGGCAGATTACTTAAAAGGTGAAGAAAAACCTTTTACAGTCCCACTAAGAACAGACCAACAGTCCAAAACAACTTTGTCCTTTTAGCAGACGAAAAAAATCGTTTGATTTTTACATAAGTACACTATTGATATTAAAGCTTATTTTTCTTTAAGCCAATTAAATAGAGCTCATTTACAGATTAATTTTGGCAACACCCTCCAGAGGTAGAAAAATGTCACATATATGTAACATATATTCATAGACATACATCAACATACAGACAGAGAGACCCCATAGCTTTCATTCTAAAACTTTAGCCAAGAATCAGGTACAACAATATAAAACTCACTAATTTATAAGCCAGTTGAATCCAAATGTGTTTCTGGTAGATGGAACAAGTTAAGTTTACCCACTCACATGGCTAAAGCTTTTTACTAATATTTGTGGAGAAGACTTTTAAAATTAAAATTTGTATTTGCCCTTTACCGGTAATCTTATGGAGCTATGGACTAGATTTTGAGCAAGGGAGCTTCTGTAGTCATCTGTATTTTAAATAGTCTCTTTCCCTCCTTTTTTCTATTCAGTCTCAGGCAATCATGGTCTGTTTTAGTTACCTCCTGAGGTATTTACATTTCAGATAAAATACAACTTGAAGGGACAGAAAATGAATGCAGGTTTTCTCCTGGGAGTTTTGGGGTGTATTTCTCTATTATCAAAGTCTAGGGTAATTAGTATTTAAAATTTTTCTTTGTATTAAAGGTTGGATGGCATGGGTCCACTCTGCCTATTTCATTGTCAATCACTACAATATCCTCCTCTTTGCTCTCCTCACTTTCTCAAAGATTCTACTTCTTACTGTCCTAATCAGGCTTTATCACAAGCACGTGGACTTTAATCAGTGGCAGCTTGTGATCTCCTAGCTTTCCAAAATAGCATTCTAAGGTCTCCAACTTATTATTCTGGTCTTCCAAAATTGTCTGCCGCTCCTGAAACTAGCAGAGTAGTGGATAACTGCATGTCCTTTTCTAACTTCAGCTCTTCTTCCAACTTTCTAACTCAAGTTAGTCTCTAGTTGGGCATCAATGGTCAGCCGAACTGCCCACAGTAGAGGCAAGCCCACTGTGGCATCCATTTGTTTCCCTTCTTTACTTAAATTCTCTCTTAAGTGTAGTTTCTCAAACAAGCTCATTAAAACAGCCACATTTTTGGGGTGTCCTCATACTCATGGGGTGTTCCACATGCATCTGACATATGGGCCACCTCTCCTCACATAGAGGTCAATGGCCAACTCAGGATTTCCCCCACAGATGACTCTTTCTCAAGGCCCATTTATTCTATCTTCTGGCTGGCTCACCAGTTGTTGGTTTGCAAACTGGCCCCCTGAACACAGACAGCAAGGAGAGAACAAAGAAAGAGGCAGACTACTCCAGACTGACAGCTGGCAGATTTAATAAGCAAGGGAACTTGCTTACAAGACTTGTCTTCGGTGACTGCAATTTGAGTAGGTTTCTGAACCAACCCACCAAATCTTAAAAGTTTATAATAGAGGCCATAACTGGGTTCAGTCACATATACAGTCCAGATGGTCTCAACAACACCTCACTCTCTTAAGGCTTCATCCTTGAAGATGACTCCCACTGTTGGAATGGTAAGCAAAGTGTACATTCCATGGACAGAGGAGGGGGTGAGGAGCTTCCAGTTGCCTGGGTCCAGCTCTTGGGTCAATTGGTGGTCACGTCCTCTTGATGACCTCCGGCAACAAGTTTCATTATACAGATTAATTTGGGATAAATTGCATCTTTACAATGTTGAATGCTCCCATTCAGGTACATAGACTGGCTCTCATTTATTCAAATGCTCTTTTATGTCCTTCAATAAAATTTTATACTTTCCTCATGTAGGAAAAACATACATGAGAATTGAAAAAGCATCATGGCTTCAGGTTATTATTATAAAGGTCTTAAGTCCTATACAACTCTGTGGATTTTGAAGGCATCATTGTATTACAGCATGGTACAATAATTAACATTTACTATTGTTTAAAATGAATGAGGATGTTTTTCCGTTGAGTCCCCCTGAGTTGGTAGACATAGATAATTGGAACAGGAAGAGGAGCAGAAAATGAGGTTAGAGCTTGAGGAATTGTCTAGGGCAGGGTCTTGATAATTGGCCTTTCCTATCTGCCCCCTACTCCTGTGAAAGCACCCAGACTGAAGCCTAAGAAATAGTCTTTAATGAAATTGAGTGGTTAGCCTGGGAAGGTATAGGTCTTTCAAAGTGGAGAATTTATGCTTACTCAGGGCTTAGAAATTATGCTAGTGCATTCAAAAATCAGTAAGGAGCCTGAGGGATTTAGTGATATGGTAAAGAAGACATATGGTTCTTCTGTATACAGGGGGAAAAAGTACACTTAGAAACTCTGGGGAAAACAAAATCTGTATAAGAAATCATGGATCAAATGTGAAACAAATGAAAATATGGCATGATTATAATCAATTGGTGGAGACTACACAAAGAAAATTTAATTGATTTTGATGCTTGGAAATTTTTTACTTTTAGATTTTTTTTGATGTGGACCATTTTAAAAAAAATTTTGTGACATTTTGGTTTTACTTTATTTTTTAATATTTAGTTATTTATTATTTATTTGGTTGCACTGGGTCTTAGCTGTGGCAGACGGGCTCCTTAGTTGTGGCATGTGAACCCTTAGCTGTGGCACACGAACTCTTAGTTGTGGCATGCATGTGGGATCTAGTTCCCTGACCAGGAATTGAACCCGCACCCCCTGCAATGGAAGGTGAAGTCTTAACCACTGGGCCACCAGGGAAGTCCCAATGCTTGGAAATTTGATGCAAGTAAATTTCAAATGGCATGTGTAGTGACACGAAATTTCATCATCTCTACTTTTCTGCTTTCTTTAAAAAGACTCTAAAGGTGCAGGCAATATAAACCCAACTCAGGCTATCTTGAATGAAAAGAGAATCTCTTGACTTACAGAACTGACTAGCTGACTCTTCTATATCTTGCTTATGCGTTCATCTGTGTTGCCTTCATTATAGGGCAGGTTTTTCCATGTGGTAAGAAAGATAGTTATCACCTGCTCCATCTTTACAAGGTTTTTGGAGTTCACCAGCTCAGAGAGACAATTTTCTTCTATTATTCTACATGTACCAGTTAAAGAAAGACTGGCCTCAGAGGTGGAGTGCTGTGATTGGCCAGGCCATTCCCTACCTAGTCACATGTCCATTTTTGAGATCAGAGCCCTGTGGGAGCTAGATAGTAGTGTTACTGATTACTGTTATGAAAGAGGAGTTCTGTTGTCTGAGAAGGGAGTCTTGGATGTCCTGAGACTTTAGCTCTTTATAACTGATCGAATCTTTCTTGCGAGCTTCTACCCTGCTGGATACCAGGGGCAGTCAGGGGGACAACTTTAAACTTCTGATAGGCACTGCCAGTTTAAAAGTTTCTTTTAGATAACTCAGTCTGCTTCAGAGGTATGCTAAATCTTTTAGATTTCCTTTGCCTTCCTCTCTAAAATGGCATTTTAATGTATGGGGAATGGAGTAAAAGTGACTTCATTGTGGGGTAGATGGGGCTTCAGATACATTTTGGTTTTCTTTGGATCCTTTCTGGTCTCTGCTTTGGAATGGATGGTTTTACAGTATGGATTGGCCCCATACAGCTTTTTGGAGTGTTGAACAGCCACCTGTTGCTAGAATCTGGGTTTCTAGACATTCACCTTTATGAGTGAAACACCATACACCTTGTCCTCTGCCTGTACATTTATAAGTAGTCTCTTCAGTAAAGTCTTATCACTTGAATCATCTGGGGTGATTTTTGTTTCCTGCTGGAACCCTGACTGGTACAGAGTTGCTGACTGACTTTGAATTAAAGGTCACTGAAGTCATTGATTTAATATCCCCAAACTATCATCCAATCACATATGTGTATCTCTATGATAGTAGTCATAGCTATCAATATCTGTCTTCACTGTCAAATGGTGAGGTTTTTGAGAGCAAGGACTTTCTTCATCTTTATAAAACCAGTGTTTGTTAAGTAGTACACACAGTGCCATATACTTCAGAGAAAAGGAATATCTATAATAGGGAAGGCTTTCTTGGGAATTGAACTCTGAAGAATGGGTAGATCTTGATTGAATCGAGGAAAGAAGCTTTCCAGATGGGAGGAACATTGAACACAAAGCCATGGAGGCTTAAATAAACATAGTGTCTTCATGAATCAGTGAAGGAACGGCTTAAAATAGAGAGATTTTGTTGAGAAATAAAGTTGAAGTCAAATTATAGAAGATCTTAAAATAGTGCAGAGGCATTCCAATTTGAAGCAGAGGAAAATATAATCATTAAATTCTTTGAATTATATGAGAATCATGATGAAATGCATGTAAGAAAAATCAGTATTGTTATAGGATGGAATAGGAAGAATATAGAATAGATCAAAGGGGAAGGGTTGTCCCCAGCCTGTTACAGTAATCCAGATGTGAAATGATGTAACCAGTTATTGAGCATTTATCAGTCATTCATTTATTCCTTAAGGTATCTGTTGAGTTTCTATCATGTATTAGGCACTCTGCTAGGTGCTGGGGATAAATGGTGAGCAAAAAAGAATAAAATTAAAGAACTATGTGACATAAAGGATAGTATAATGAAGAGTAAATTAAAATTTAAAATCCCACTTAATAGGATTTTAGAAGTAAGTAGACATATTTGAGGGAAATAGGCTTGCAACAAGAATAAAATCAAAGGTACATGAACAGTAAAACAATGAATGAGTCAGATTAATGTTAAATGGCATCTACAAGAACAAAAATGGCTTTTTAAAAATTTGCCTAATATAGTTTGCACACACTTGGAAACCTACTAGTGTTAGAATTACTGTCAAGAAAGATCAGCAGAGTTGTCAGACAACTACCTATATTTTATTGACTTGGTAATTCAAGGAGGTGATGAAGGTATAGACCTAATTTGACCGGGAAAGTCAACTAATTTCAACACAGGGGATCAACTGAGAAAACAAAGGAGAGGTTTTTGTTTTAATATTAAAATGTAAATTTAATCATACATATTTGAAAATCCTGGCACACTTTAATCCTGTTGTTTTTCCCACCGACCTGATTTCTATTCATGTAAATAAATTTGTGTTAGCAGATTCACGTTTCTTCACTTCCTATTTTATGACTGTTTTCCCATAAGGACTGTTCTTAGAATGAAGTGGCATTTTTCCCTTGGAATTGCTTGTGAATTGAATTAGGACTATAGCCATTATAACAAAACACTGCTGTAACCTATTCTTTGTGACTGCCAAGATATTTGTGTGTGTTGGGGGAGGGGAAAAAGGGGGGCCTGTTTTCATGGAGCCTACAGTATGGTAGATGATATAGATATTTATACAATAACTGCACAAATAATTTAGAATTATAACCATGTGAAAGGCTATGAAGGATAAGTACAAGAACTTTGAGAGTTGATAATGGGCATTGCTGAGGCTGTGATACTTTAGTTGAGATTTGAAAAATGAGTAGGAGGTTATTAAATGAGGAAGGATAGAGCATTCCAGCCTGAGGAGCCAGCAGGTGCATTGTCCCTGTGATGGAAAGAAGCATGTTAATGCTGGATTTCAGGAAGAAGATAAAGTTGGTATAATATGAAGAAGCAGAGATAGATGGGGACAGGATCATAAACGGCCCTGTAAGCCATGATAAGAATTTTGTCCCCTATTCTTAGAAGAATAGGAAGCCATTGATGTGTCTTAAGGTGTGTGTGTGTGTGTGTGTATGTGAGAGAGAGAGAGAGAGAGGGGGAGAGAGAGACAGAGAGAGAGAGAGAGTATAAAATTTGCAATTAAGAATTGCTCTGTTGAAGGATGGATGATTAATGGACCAGAGGGCCAGAGTAGATATGCAGTAAAACCATTTTGGAAGCTATTACAATAATCTAAATGAGAGAATGATGGTAACTTGGCCTAAGATGGTGGCAATTGAGATGGAGAGAAATGGGTGGATTTGAAAGATATTTAAAAGGTAAATTTGGTAGGATTTGTGATGGATTAGATATGGGGGATGATAGGAGAGGAAGGCTGTCAAGGATGATGCCTAGGTTTCTGGTATGTACAGCTGGATACTGATCCCATTCATGAAGAGAGAGATGATAAAAAAGGTTCAGGATTAGTGGGGGGAACACACAAGTTGTGTTTTGACTTATCATGTAGGCAGTTAGATATTTGGGTTTAGAATTCAGAGGTTAAATATCATGGAAAGTCGCTATTATTTTTGACTTCCCAGCATTTAAATCCACTTCTTATGTTTGGAGAAGTTCATACCTTAACAGTCTGAAAGGACAAAGAAGTGGAGTGTGGGCCTAGGCTTCTCTAATCAAATGTATCCATCCAAAATTTTGGATTGGGAATAACTGACACAAAGAAGTATGCCCTAGGAAGAACCCCCTCTGGCAGTGGTAGCAGTTGAAATAAGATCAAGTTTTTAGGGCGGTTGTGGTACTGAAGCATCTTGTGCCGGTAGTAGTGGTGTGAGCTGCAACCTGTAGCGCTTGGTTGTGATTGGGTATCTTGACCACCAGTTCTGTAGTGTGAGTTTGGGCACTGCTCCTTGCTCTGCTGCTTCCTTGCTAGAGCTTGGATCTCAAGTTATTCTGGGGATTTTGTGTTACACAGTATCCTCTTTAACAAATATGATTTTTGCTTAAATCAGCCAGAATCAACTTCTGTTATTTGCCACTAAGGACTTGAATTGATACTAGAGGTCTGTGCTAGAGATACACATTTGTGAGTCATATGTATAGCGGTAAGCTATAGACAGGGATGAGATTACTTAAACATAGAGAACAGAATGAGAGAAAAGGGCTAGGATTGAGCCTATGAAATTTATGACAGTTAATGATTGAGTAGAAGAGGATGAATCTGAAAGAGGAGATAGAAAAATTATTAGAGATAGAAGAAAAATCAAGTAAATACTGTGTCTTAGAAGCCAAGATGTAGAATTATTAATTCTCACTTTACATTTCAGGAAACCGAAGTTTAGGTTAGAAACTTGCCCAAAGTTTTGACTTAACAAATAACAGAACCAGAAGTTGAATCCATATCTAACTACAAAGACTATTTACAGAGTTGATTGGATGTATACAAGGGATATATCAAAGAAAAAAATCAACAAGGTTTTGTGAATAATTATTTATAAGAGGGAGTAATGAGTCATGTAAGATACCAACTCTTCATGTACTGATTTTGTGGAGAATTACTCTGCCACTGAGACAGGTATGTCAGAGGGAGAGGAAGAGACGACTTTGGATTTGGATCAGATTGAACCCAGATTGATGGAAAAGCATGTAAATGTAAATATTGGATAACTCTCAGATAATAGGATACAACTGGGAATATAGATTTGGGAGTTTTAAGCACATTTTGAATGAATAATCCAAAGAACGTATAGAAGGGGGTATAGTTAAAGAAAAAGCTTAGATAAGAGTCTATAGTTGGGTAGTGATGGTGAGAGGGAAAGAAGTAGAAGCCAAAATCAGAAGGGCAGGTAAGAGAAGTGGGAGAACTTTAAGAAAGTAGTGTCTTAGAAGCCAGGGTTAGTGTTGCAGAGAATTTTAATGGGACCAAGTATGGAAGAGAGTTAGGAAAAAAAGAGGGAAGGATAAGACTGAGAAAAGACCATTATATTTGGAATAAAAGTATTTTATTGATTATCTGAGAAAGCAGTTAAATGTGATGGGGTACAGTGGCTGAGTTGAAAAAGTCAATGAAGAAAGGAGTGGAAAGGAACTGTAGGTAGGAGACGTGCTTTCTATTGATAAATTTAGCGGTAAAAGTAACAGTAATACAGTGCAATTAGAATGGGCAGCAGTTTTAAACTAAGAATTTCTTTAGATTCTGATTTACATGTGTGGAGCAAGAGGGGAAATTGCTAATATTAGGTAGGGAGAGATTTTAATGAGTCATTAGGATAAATGCTTACCTGAGTCAACATTCTATAATTTTTCAAATAGAACATTATATTTCATTGAGGGGATTTAGACAAGAGAATAAAATTTATTATTTAAAACTCTCCAGTAGATGGAACATCTTCATCTTTATTGCTTTTCCAGAAGGAATTTTCACAGTGGAATAAGGGGTAGTGGAGTTGGTAGAACTCAGGTATATTTTTATGAGAGTAATTAGCATATGCATAAATGTGAATGTAATGCAAATGAATTGATTTTCAGGTCTCAGTAAGGTGGTGTTTCTAGGTTTCCACAATTTTACATAAGAGAATCTACTATTAAGTTGAAGTGGATCAGCTCTTTTGACCTGTCACATTTTCTTGACAGTCATAGCAAAGCAGTGCTAGCAAGACTAATGATAATTTAGCCTTCATATCCATTCTCTCATACCTTCCTAAAAAGGGATAGCTAATAAATATAAACAAGTATAAGAATAAAGCTTCTAAATCTCTTATGTCATCAAATTTACATTAAATTAGCCTTGATGACTCACTATCATTAATACTAATGAGCAGCATTCATCACATTATAATAAAATTGGTTATGCATATATGATCTGAAGTACTTAAGCAAAAAAATCTCTGAAAGTATCTTTTTCATTTTAATAATCTGTGAAACAGGTTGTTGGGAATTGAGGCAACTATTTACATCATTTAGTATTAAAAACATTTTCACCAGAAATATACCAATAATGAAGGCAGTTTGGGGGACTGTTTAATTATTGTGAACAAGTTATAAACCATAAATAATTTATAAATTATAAATAAAGTGAACTCTTTATTTCACCTTGTATATGCAAAGTCTAAGAGCATAAATTACCCAAAGACAGCATTTTGGACAGAAAATATTAATGTGCATTTTATTTGAAACTAAATAAATGAGTCACTCTCAAAACATTTTGTTGAATGAAAACGTATTTGAATTCTTATACTTGCTTTTCAAGAAGTTTTGAATGCTGAATGCGAAATTGAATTTTGACGATTCGAGTGGTTTTTGTTGTCATGTTAAAAGTTAATATCAATTTTAGTGCTGTTCTCCACAATATATTTTAAACTGTTATTTCACAAGCGGAATGGATAGCCTTAAAAAAAAAAAAAACAACCAGCCACTGACAGGTTCCCTAACCTGGTTCTAGGGCTTCTGATCCCAGCACACCCTTCTGGGGCGGTGGGATGCCGGGTTCTCGCTTCGCCGCGGGAGGGAGGAGGGAGCGCCGCCGCACAGATCTCGCGGGGAGTTGCGTCTTTCTCTTCAGCGTGATCTGTAGCTCCCGCCGTGCGCTTCGCCGGGCTAGGTGGGACCGAGCGGGGCCGAGCGGGGTCGAGGTGGGGCTCGGGTCGTTCTGTGTCGCGACCTGCTGTAGTGTCCTCGGCGCTCGCGACCCTGACTAGAGTCTGGGATCGGGGAAGGAAGGGTGGGCGTTCGGGTCCCAGAGGGGCCGCTGAGGTGGGTGGGAAAGAACTGCGTGTGGCGGTTATTCCTTAGGCAGGCGGCCCTGAGGGGTTTGGGGGGCTGGCGGGCCCTGTCCCCGATGTACGACCGGAGGTCGAGTTCTGGGGGCTTCCCAGCGCGTGGCTTCGCCCTCGGCCACACTGCCGCTCGAGGCTTCGGGGGCCGCCGTGTGGCCGGAGTGTCGGGGGCGGACTCGGGTGAGGAGAAGCGGGTAGGCTGTGAAAGGTAGTCGGCGAGCGAACTCCCCGCTTCAAAACGCGCGGGAAGAGTATCTCCTCGACTCTGCGGGTAACGAGTGATCCAAACCCCGCCATACGCGTATTTATTTATTTATTTTTAATGCGGCTTGGTAGTCCAGTTAATACCTCCACTTTTGGATTCTCGGTGGTAAATTCGCAAGTGTCAAATTGCACGGTTCCTGTAGGTTTTACTTCGCTGTTGGTGACTGACTTTCTCTAAGAATTTTTCTGCGTGTAGTAGTACACACATCGAGAAAGGACATATTCAGAGATACTATTTATTTTAAAGGCATATCCTTTTAAGAAATCTGGGTGTCCGTGGACTCCAGAATATCCAATGACTTATGGCACGACCATGTATAAACAATTACGAAGTTTCAGTCATGCAACGACATTCAATTTATTTTATTATAGATAACTGTATACATTTATTTTAATATATATAACGACATTCATTTATTAAATACCTGCTAGGGCTCTGCCCAGTACCGGGATGAAGGTGTCTCTTCCCTCCCCACTTCTTGCTCCACCCACATTTTTCTGTAATAATGCTATGTCAAAAGGTTGTTTTTAGAAAACCCTTCCTTATTATTATTTTTTTTTAGCAAAGTATCCAAGATGAATGACAGCCTATTTGTCAGTTTGGACAGACTTTTGCTAGAATTTGGTAGGTATAAAATGGAAATAAAAAGTAGATAACTATTTGTATTATTATTGGACATTTTAACAATGAAATGAAGTCACAAAAGAGTAATTTATTTTAGTTTTCCAGTATGAGCAAGATATAAGTACTAAAGAAGATATGATTCAACGAATTAATAGTAAGTAGTTTTGCATGACAAAGATGTTTTAATTTTTTTATGGAATATAAGATATTATGCTGTTGCCTTGTTTAGGGTAATTTATAGTTGGCAGTAGAACTTTTCCCCTGGTTCTCTCTAGTGACTAATAATGAGCTATTTACCCTAACTATTTTTTCAATAATTTTCCGTATTCAGCATTTAATTATTTTGTGTTTAAGAATTTTGTTTTAAGTAGATATCACCCTTAATTAAATACAATTGAAAATGTTAATTTTCTCAAATAACAGGTTATTTTAAACATTTGAGTGAAAAATTTAAAATATTTTTAGAAATCATCAAAAGTCAGTGGCCAGGATTAATGGAAGCCACATTTTCAGAAATGCTATTTATGAAAATTAATATTATGAGCGGAATGACAAAGCAAATTACGTAAATATAGTATTTTAAGATCCTACATAAAAACTATCAAAAGAAACTACACTCATTAATTTCTTAATAGTTCTGAAAGGTATTATAGAATTTGGTTATCTTTTCTGCAGGAAAAAAGAATATTGGATATTAAGAATTTATTTTAATCTTTTTAAGAAATTACATTTTATTTTTAGCTTGTGTTTACTCACTATAACAAAGAAATAAGTGAGTTGAAGGTGCATTAAATAATGACATGGAATTGATGAATATAAATTCCACGTTTGTCAAAAACAAAACTCTTATGTTAGTATCATATGAGTAATGTTTACATGAACTCATAGCATCATAAGACGCCGTTGATCTTAGATATTACTTAATCCAGCCCTCTTACATTAAAGATATGGGACAGGGGACGTTTATTTCTCTTCAATCTAAAACACAAATTCTTAGCTTCTGGGTCTAGGAGCAAGCCTGACTCTGGTGCTGTGCTTTTTAGTATAGGGCCCTTCCCATCTCAAGCCTCACTTCCTCTCCATTCTCTGGTTCTCCTTTTCTAGGTCAGTTGCCATACCTTTTTTTCTACTGTATTTATTTTGAATTTATGATTTCCAGAATGCTTTGAAGATATTAAAGAAAACAAAGCGACCATTTGTAAGATACATGAAACTATAAATACAACAGATGAGGAAATCGGTCATTACTGTAAACATAGTAAGGAGATCAAAGACAACTGTAGTAAGTGAGTATTTTAAAGAAACTTTCAATAGTTGTCATTAGATTCTCTTATTCAAGGTTTTTGAGTTCATAGTTGAAGACACTGTTGCTTTAAAGTAGTATTTTATATTAGGAAAATGATGAATCAAGTCTTAAATTTCCTTGTTACATGCCACTGTAAAAGGGATCACAGAAGTTTCAAAAGAAAAATAGAAGAGCTGTAAGATCTCTCTAATTCAGATCCAGTTAGTCTAAATACAGTATGTTGAATAATCTAGGCTCAGTATAGAAAATTCCGATTAGATAAATAAATTTGAAATAATTTCCATCTTCGAATTTTCAGGATCTTATTTTTGTCCAAGGGAACCTAGCCTAAAATTAGTAGCTTTTCAAAATAAAACTATTTAGTAAGTTAAGAATTCTTTCAATATAGCTTCAGGTTCCGGAGTCTAGTAGTTACATCTGTTATAAGACAAACATTTTGAAACAAAGACTTGTTAATGGAACTTAATTGTATGGACAGGTACTTACAAAAATAAAATGTTTAGTTTTCTGTATTTAATTTTATGTGGATCACTGTCTTTGTATTAAGTATTATATTAAGAATCATTTGTTTTAAAATATTTTGTTATTTAAAAATTTCATAAACTTTTTGGTTTTCCCTCATTACTTTTTTATATTGGTTTTAAAATTTTATAAAAGTAACACATGCCTAGTATAAAAATTCAAAGACTATACAAATGTATGGAGTAAAAAGTTTTTCCCTGCCTGTAGTCCCCATCCCCACCCTGTCCTCTTCCTTACAGGTGATCACTCTTAACAGTGAGTACCCTTCCAGACCTTTTAAAATATATATTCAACATCACTATTACATATGCTTATATATACATCTACCTGTATATCTGTCTTTCCTTTTTTAAAAAATGCGATCATACCATACTTATTTTTCAACTTGTTTTTTAAATTTAACAATATGTAATGTAAATGGTACTATACATGTAATGATTATGTATGCATTTCTTTTTTTTAACAGCTCCATAGTATTTTTATAGTATTGAGGTATCCTAAGTTATTTAACCATTCTCCTATTAATAGACATTTAGGTTATTTCCAGTTATTTCCTATTATAAACAACATATACAGGTATCCTTCCATATTTCTAGACTAGTTGCTATAGAATGACCTCCTGGAAGTGAAATTGCCAGGTTGAAGAGTATGCATGTTTAAATATTTGATAAGTAATGCCAAACTGCTCTCCCCCCAAAATTATACTAATTTATACTTTCACCAACAATATATGAGAGTTTCTATTCCTCACACCCTTGCTAACACTGAAATTATCAATGTTTAAATCTTTTGGCAATCTGATCAACGAAAAAACTACATATTGTTGAACTTTTTCTTTTAGTTTGATTTAGGTTTATGGTAGTTAAGTTTTACCAGTGGTTTCCCTCAAGTAGCTGCAGAGGGTGCTGGAAAAGTACTGGTAGTTTCCCCGCAGAACCTACTGTGTCCAAGATGTACTTTACTTTAAACAAGATTATTCTCTGCTGGGTTCTGAGGGCAGTTAGTAGGATCTGTTGATTTTAGGATCTGTTGATTTTAATGCATGAATACCTCTAGTTCATGATTTCAGCATGCTGGTTAAGAGGTTTAAATGTGAAATATGAATTCATGAAAGTATTAGAAGAAAATATAGGTGACTATAATCTTTGAGAGAGGAAGGCCTTTCTAAGTATGTCATCAAAGGTAGAAACCACATAGGAAACAATGGATAAATATGGCATATGCAAATTAAAAAGAAAAACACCTCAAAATGATACAAAAAGCAAAAGGATAAGGTAGGAAAATGTCAAAGAAGGGTTAATTTTTAAAATATAAAGTGCTTGTAGAAATTAATAAGAAAGAGCCAAAGTCCCATTAGAAAAATAAGCAAAGAAGGTAAACAGGTAAATACCAAAATGAAGAAATGTATGTCTAATAAATGTGAACAAATGCTCAATCTTACTAATAATCAAAGACATCCAAATTAAAGCAATAATAAAATACTATATATTCTTTTGCCTTTAAGTTTTGCAGAAATTTAAAGAAGGATAATACCCAATGTTGGCCAGGAAATAAGAAAATCACCTCTCTCATACACTGTAAGAATGTACACTGGTATATACCTTTTGGATGACATATAAGTATACTTTAAAGGCTTTAAAAATAAGCATGACTTTTGATTAAACGGTTCCATTTCTGATAATTTTTCATAAGGAAATAATTAGGCATTTTCTCAAAGATGTAATGTACAACAAGGTATTTATTTCAACTTTTTTACGGTAGGAAAACATTGCAAACAACTCAAATATTCAACATTAGGTGATTGTATAGATGAATTTTGGTATATCCATATGAATGAACAGTAGGCAGCCCATTAGTTTATGATATAAGTGAATAGTGACATGGAAAGGTGTTAACAATATATTACAAATTGAACAAAACATTAAAACAACATTCATAGAATAAACTCAATTTAGTAATTGTGTATTTATGTATAATTTAAAAAGTCTAGAAATATGTACATCAAAATGGTTACAGTGAATATCTTTTCAGTGAACATGTATTTCTTATGGAATTTAAAAAATATTCAGAATGTATGTATATATAACCTTTGACCTTATAATTCCATTTTGGGGAATATTGCCTAAGGAAATGATTGTAAACTCAGACTAGTGTTTAAGTACAAGTTCTTAAGAGAAACTTAGACTAACCAAAATGGCCAGCAATATTGGAATGGTTAGATAAATTGTGTAATATGTTGTATTTATTAAAACCTTTACAATGAATTCTTAGTGAAAAAGAAAATGTATATATTGATAGCTTAAAAGTAAGTGATAAAGGATGATATGTTGTATATGTGAATATGATCTCAAAGATGTTAAACTATATACTTATAGTAAAATCTGGAAATAATTTATTTAAAAATATCCATATTAGTAGTTATTATTCAGTGGTGAGAATATAGATGATAATTATTTTCTTATGTATACTTTTCTGTTCTTCCAAAATGGGTATACATACTTTTTGAATCTGAAAAAATAAAAAAGATTAGAAAAAAGAGCTAGAGGAAATATTTGAACAATACTTAGAATGTAAGCTGCCATGGTGTATACTTAATTTTAGATTTTTCACACTGGCAACATTTTTCAAGTCATGTAATAAAACATATGTATAAGTTGAGTATTCATTTTATTCTTACTATCTGATTTTATAATTCATTATGGTCTAGTTTCTTTCTTTCAAGTTCAGGAGGGTATAAAACCTGACTTTCTAAATTTCAAAGGAGAAAAAAGCCTCTCTTTATCCCTTAAACTAGCTCTTTAAATGTTTACTCCCAAAGAATTTCTTAGCTAAAATCTTAGAAGTATGATGAGAAACAAAGCCTGATGTTGGAGTGTTGCAGAGTATATTCCAGAAATGCCATAGTAATACACAGTCCATCCATGTCACATTTATTTCCTCCCTAGTCATGGTTCCAAAACAGGCTTTATGTAAAAATTAATCAATATTGATATTTGAACATATGTATGATTGCATGAATGGTCATAGTGGTGGTGATCGGAGATGGGAATGTTTTTCTTGATGTAAGCTTGATTTTTCCAGGAAAGGAAAGATTTGTTTATCTTTATGGTTACATTCATTTTTATTATTTCTTAAATTTGTTTATCATTCTGAGATGCTAATTACAGTATTTTTTTTCCATAGCTGGAGGCCAACATGTGATGTATTTCATAAACATGAAGACTATATGCAGGACCAGTTTACTATTTATCAAGAAACTGTTGAAAAAGACAAGTACAGTACATATATTAATTTAAGCTTATCAATTCTATAACTTAGTATTAATAAGATATTCTTTGCAAAAATATTAATTGAAAAATACACAAATGATTTTTGTTTATTTATTTATTTTTAAAGCAAATTCAGTGTTTTGGACTCTGGTTGTCACTGTTGGCCTACCTATTTGTTATAAAGCTCTATCCAACCTTTGATATGTTTAAATATGTCCTTAGATAGAAACTATTTATCAGTAGCAGTTATAAGGCAGAGTGCTTCAATTAATATTTTTTATGACTGAATTGCTATAGTCAAACATCTGGGGGAGTAGTTAGCTGTATAATTAGCTTATAAAAAATTTGGTGTATTGACTTTTGAAGGGTATTTTTATATTGAACTTGCTTTTCAGAGTGCTGAGTTAGTGGGGTGTTATATTCTGACAGAGAAATACTATTGGGTTGGCCAAAAATTAAGATGTTATGGAGAAATCCGAATGAACTTATTGGCCAAGCCAATAATATTTGTGTGGGCTTATTTTATTATGTGTTAAATCACCTGGTTTGGGGGAGTAAATGTAATTAATGAATATAATGAAACAAGGTGAGGAACTTTGAACACGTTATATAGCATTATAATTTTGCTTAATTTAAAAAATTGAAATGTTTTTATTTCTAACATAACTGGACAAGAACAGTGTTGATTTAATTTTTAATTTTTATTTATTTATCTTACTACTTTCCCCCCAGCTTTATTGAGGTATAATTGACACATAGCAGTAAGTCTGAGGTGTAAAACGTTATTTAATACATGTGTGTATTGTGAAATGATTACCACAATAAGGTTAGGTAAGACATCTATCGCTCTATTATATTTTTTGTAGTGAGAATATTTAAAATTTACTCTTTTAACAACTTTCAAGTATATAATATAGTATTATTATATTCACCATGCTTTATATTAGATCCTCAGAACTTATTCAGCTTTTAACTGGAAGCTTGTACTCTCTGACCAACATCTTTTCATTTCCTCTACCCGTCAGCCCCTGGAAACCACCATTATACTCTCTGCTTCTATGAATTCAGCTTTTTTAAAAGATTTTACATATAAATGAGATCATAACAGTATTTGTCTTTGTCTGACTTATTCAGTTAGCATAACACTCTCAAGGTCCATCTGTGTTGTCACAAATGGCAGGATTTCCTTCTTTTTTAGTGGCTAAATAACATTCCATTTATATATATATATATCACATTCAAAAAATCTATTCATCTGTCAGTGGACACTTAGATTGTTTCCATGTCTTGGCCATTGTGAATAATGCTTCAATGAACATGGTGCAGATATCTCTTTGGGATAGTGATTTTATTTCCTTTGAATATATAACTAGAAGTGGGATTACTGGATCATATGGCTTTTCTATTTTTAATTTTTTGAGGTGCCTCCATACTGTTTTCCATAGTGGCTGTATCAGTTTACATTCCCACCACCAGTATACAAGGGTTCCCTTTTCTCTACATCCTTGCCAACACCTATCTTTTGTCTTTCAGTAATAGCCATTCCACACATATGAGGTACTATCTCATTGTGGTTTTGATTTGTATTTCTCTGATAATTGGTGGTGTTGAGCATCTTTTCATGTACCTGTTGACTATTTGTCTTCTTTGGAAAAATGTCTTTCAGCCCTTTGCCCATTTTTAACTTGGATTATTAGTCTTTTTGCTATTCAGTTGTATGAGTTCCTTATGTATTTTGGACATTAACCCCTTATTGGATATATGGTTTGCAAACATTTTCTCCCATTCTATAGTCTGCCTCTTCATTTTGTTGACTGATTCTTTTGCTGTGCAGAAGCTTTTATAGTTTGATGTAGTCCCACTTGTTTATTTTTGCTTTTGTTCCTTGTGCTTTTGGTATCATATCCCCAAAAATCATTGCCAAAACCAACATCAAGGAGATTTTTTCCCTAGGAGTTTTATGATTTCAGGTCTTACATTTAATTTAACTCTTTAATCCATTTTGAGTTCATCTTTATGAGTGGTGTAAGATAGGGGTCCAATTCCATTCTTTTGCATGTGGCTATCCAGTTTTCTCAGCACTGTTTATTGCAGACTATCCTTTCCCCATTGAGTATTCTTGGCTTCCTTTCCAAATATTGGTTGACTATATATGCATGGATTTATTTCTGGACTCTTGATTCTGTTTCATTGGTTTATCTGTCTGTTTTTATGCCAATACCATGCTGTTTTGATTACTATATCTTTGTAGCATAGTTTGAAATGAGGAAGTGTGATGCTTCCACCTTTGTTCTTTTTTGAGATTTCCAGAAATTGACTATTTGGGGTCTTTTGTGGTTCCATACAAATTTTGGGATTTTTTTTCTATTTCTGTGAAAAATGCTATTGTGATTTTGATGGGATTGCATTGAATTTATAGATGGCTTTGGGTAGTATGGATATTATAACAGTATTAATTCTTATGATCTGTGAGCACAGAATATCTTTCCATATTTATGTCTTCTTCAGTTTTTTTTCACAGTGTCTTATAGTTTTCAGTGTACAAATCTTTCACCTTCTTGGTTAAATTTATTCCTAAGTTTTTAAATATGTTTGATGCTACTGTAAATGGGATTGTTTTCTTTATTTTTTTTTTCAGGTAGTTCATTGTTTGTGTATAGAAGTGCAACTGATTTTTGTATGTTGATTTTGTATCCTGAAACTTTATTGAATTTGTTGATTAGTTCTAATAGGTTTTTGGTGGAGTCTTAGAATTTTCTATATATTGATATAAGGATATACTGTTTACAAACAGACCATTTTACTTTTTCCTTTCCTATTTGGATGCCTTTTATTTCTTTTTCTTGCCTAATTGCTTTAGCTAGCTCTTCCAGTATTATATTGAATAAGAGTGGTGAGAATGGCACGTTTGTCTTGTTTCTGATTTTGGAGGAAAAGCTTTTAGCTATTTACCATTGAGTATGATATTAGTTATGGACTTGTCATATATAGCCTTTATTATGTTGAGGTATACCCAATTTATTGAAAGTTTTTATCATGAAAAGGTGTCAGATTTTGCCAAATACTTTTTCTACATCTACTGAGATCATATGATTTTTATCCTTCTTTCTATTAATGTGGTATTTCATGTTTAATTATTTGTGTATATTGAACCATCCTTGCATCTAAGGATAAATCCCACTTCGTATTCGTGTATGATTCTTTTAAAGTGCTGTTGAATTTGTTTGCTAGTATTTTTTTTGAGAATGTTTTCATCCATATTCATCAGAATATTGGCTTGTAGTTTTCTTTTCTTGTAGTGTTCTTATTTGGCTTTTTATCAGGGTAATGCTGGCCTCATAAAATGAATTGGAGAGTGTTTTCCCCTCTTCCATTTTTTGGGAAGAGTTTGAGAAGGATTGATGTTAATTCTTCTTTAAATGTTTGGTACAGTTTACCAGTGAAACCATCTGGTCCTGGGCTTTTCTTTGTTGGGAGGGTTTTGATTACTGCTTCTATCTCCTTACTAGGAATTAACCTGTTCAGATGTTTAATTTTTTCATAATTCAGTCTTGGTAGGTTGTATGTTTCTAGAAATTAATCCATTTCTTTTAGGTTATCTAATTTGTTGTCCTATAATTGTTAATACTAGCTTCTTTAAGAGCTTTTGTATTTCTTTGGTGTCAGGTATAGTATCTCCTCTTTCATTTATAACTTTGTTTGAGTCCTCTCTCTTTCCCTTGGTTAGTCTAGCTAAAGGTTTGTAAATTTTGTTTAGCTTTTTTTTTTTTTTGCGGTACGCAGGCCTCTCACCGCTGTGGCCTCTCCCATTGCGGAGCACAGGCTACGGACGTGCAGGCCCAGCGGCCATGGCTCACGGGCCCAGCCGCTCCGCGGCATGTGGGATCTTCCCGGACTGGGGCACGAACCTGTGTCCCCTGCATCGGCAGGCAGACTCTCAACCACTGCGCCACCAGGGAAGCCCCAATTTTGTTTATCTTTTCAAAAAAGCAACTTTTTGTTTCATTGATGTTTTCCTGTTGTCTTTCATGTCTCTAGTCCATTTATTTCTGCTCTAACCTTTGTTATTTCCTTCTTTCTGCTATCTTTATGGTTAGATTGTTCTTCTTTTTCCTAATTCCTTGGGAAGTGACCTTCTTTGTCTCTTGTGACTGATTTTGACTGAAAGTCTTATCTTATCTGATATAAGTATAAGCACTTCTGATCTCCTTTGGTTACATTTATATGGAATATCTTTTTCTATCCCTTCACTTTCAGTTCATATGTTTCATTAAAGCTAAAGTGAGTTTCTTGCAGGCTGCGTATTGTTGGGCCTTGTTTTTTTTAATCCACTCAGCCACTCTTTGTCTTTTGAATTTAGTCTATTTACATTTAAAGTAATTACTGATAGGTATGGACTTACTATTGCCATTTAATTAATCGTTTTCTGAGTGTATTTTTAGTCCTTTTGTTCCTTTCTTCCTCTCTTGCTGTCTTCCTTTGTGATTTATTTTTTGTAGTGGTATGCTTTAATTCCTTTCTCTTTCTTTTTTGTGTATCTACTATAAATTTTTTCTCTGTGGTTACCATGATGCTTACATAAAACATCTTATAGATAAAACAGACTTACTGATAACAAGTAACCTTCAATTGCTTACAAAAACTGCACTTTTACTTCTCCTCCCCCCACATTTAATGCTATCGATGTCATACTTAATATTGTGCATCCATTAACAAATTACTGTAGCTATAATTTTAATAATATTTTAAACTTTCATACTAGAGATTAAAGTGATTTGCATACTATCATTACAGTATTATGGTATTCTGAATTTGAGTATGTATTCACCTTTACCATTAAGTTTTATTCTTTTATATGTTTTCATGTTGTTACTTAGCATCCTTTTATTTCAGCTTGAAAAACTCCCCTTAATATTTTCTAAAAGGCAGTAGTAATGAACTCCCTTAGTGGTAATGAGCTCCCTTAGCCTTTGTCTTTCTGGGAATGTTCTTATTTTTCCTTCATTTCTAAAGGACAGTTTTGCTGGGTGTAGTATTTTTGGTTGGCAGTTTTTTCTTTCAGTACTTTGAATATGTGATCCCATTCTCTTCTGGCCTGGAAGGTTTGTGCAGAGAAATCTTCTGATGACATTACAGGGGTTCCCTTGTGATGAGTTATTTTTCTCTTGATGCTTTCAAAATTCTTTTTGTCTTTGCATTTTAACATTTTGATTATAATGCGTCTTGGAGTAATCTTCTTTGGGTTGATCTTGCTTGGGGTCTTTTGGGCTTCCCATACCCAGATGTCTATCTCTTTCCGAATATTTGGGAAATTTTCAGCTATTATTTCTTTTCTTTTTAAAAAATTTTTGTTGGGGTATAATCAGTTTACAATGTTGTGTTAGTTTCAGGTATACAGCAAAGTGAATCTGTTATACAAATACAGATATCCACTCTTTTTTAGATTCTTTTCCCATATAGGCCATTACAGAGTATTGAGTAGAGTTCCTTGTGCTGTACAGTAGGTCCTTATTAGTTATCTGTTTTTTAAAAAATAAATTTATTTATTTATATGTTTATCTTTGGCTGTGTTGGGTCTTCGTTGCTGCGCACAGGCTTTCTCTAGTTGCAGCAAGCAGGGGCTACTCTTCGTTGTGGTGTGCGGGCTTCTTATTGTGGTGGCTTCTCTTGTTGTGGAGCATAGACTCTAGGTGCGTGGGCTTCAGTAATTGTGGCACATGGGCTCAGTAGTTGTGGCTTGCGGGCTCTAGAGTGCACACTCAGTAGTTGTGGTGCATGGGCTTAGTTGCTCTGTGGCATGTGGGATCTTCCCAGACCAGGGCTCGAACCCATGTCCCCATGCAGGTGGATTCTTGACCACTGTGCCCCCAGGGAAGCCCTAGTTATCTGTTTTATATATAGTAGTGTGTATGTGTCAATTCCAATCTTCCACTTTATCCCTCCTCCCCCAACCCCTGGTAACCATAAGTTTATTTTCTATATCTGTAACTCTATTTCTGTTTTGTAGATAAGTTCATTTGTAGCCTTTTTTAAGATTCCACATATAAGTGATATCATATGGTATTTGTCTTTCTCTGTCTGACTTACTTGACTCAGTATGAGAATCTCTAGGTCCATCCATGTTGCCGCAAATGGCATTATTTTGTTCTTTTTTATAACTGAGTAATCAGCTATTATTTCTTTAAATAAGCTTTCTGCCTCTTTCTCTCTTTCTTTTCTCCTTCTGGGACTTCTGTGATGCAAATATTTGTTCACTTTGCAGTGTTCCATAATTTATGTAGATTTTCTTCACTCTTTTTCATTCTTTTTCTTTTTGTTCCTCTAAGTAGCTAATTTCAAATGAATAGTCTTTGGGTTTGCCGATTCTTTCTTTTATATGATCAAGTCTGTTATTGATGCTCTCTATTGAATATTTCAGTCCTGCTATTGTGTTCTTTAGCTCCACAGTTTCTGTTTGGTTCTATTTTATGGTTTCTATTTCTTTATTAAACTTCTCATTTTGTACATGCATTGTTTTCCTGATTTCGTTTAGTTGTCTGTGTTCTCTTGTATTTTATTGAGTTTCTTTAAGATGATTACTTTGAATTCTTTGCAAGGCAAACTGTAGATCTCCATTTCTTTGGGGTCAGTTACTGAAGATTTATTACTTTTCTTTTGATGGTGTCATGTTTGCCTAATTCTTTGTGATACGCTTAGTCTTGCATTGGTGTCTGTGCACTTGAACGAACAAACACTTCTTCCAGTCTTTACAGTCTGGTTTTGGGAGGTAAAGACCTTCTCTTGTTGGTTTCCTGGGCTGATGGGATTACCTATAGAACTGCAGTTGTGCTGGGTTGGAGCTGATTTTCAACCTGTCATTGAGTTTGTAGTGGGATCCATGGTTGGTGTGCTTCTTACCAGGGGCTCAGACAGGTATGGATCCTGTCTGGTCCCTGGGTGGGTGAGACTTCCTCCAGTACTTTGTTTAGTAGGATAGTACTGGGACAAAGGTCTGATTCAGGTTCCACAGTTGGGTCCTTAGTCAGCAGGCATATTACCAAGTGTGTAGACAAGTTTGCCTCCCAGCAAGTCCCTGGCAGAGTTCTTACCTAGTCACTGAATGGATTCATGGGTGGTCAGGACTGGCCCTGGACTGTGGCTGAGAGGGGCTAGAACTGAGTCTCAGGGCTGTTTCAGATTCTACAAACAAAATTGAGGTCTACAGTCCTGGTTCTCAAGGCACAGATAGGCATGTCTCCAACGAGGTCCCTCTGTGGGCTGGACTGCTCCCTGATTGTGGCTAGAGGGGCTGGAGCCAAGTATAGGGCCCTTTCAAGATCCCCAGGGGAGCATATAGCAGTATCTCTTTGGGTCCCTGGGCCAGAAGTTCTGTTAGTGCTAGACTGCTTGATATCTAGAATCAAGTATGGGTCCTTTAATGATCTGTGTGGTACAGACAGGAGTGTCTCTTGCTTGAACCCTGGACCCTCAGTACTGTGGACAAACTGCTGTGAGAGGGCTGGAACCAACTATAGGGTGCTTTAGGATCTTTAGGGGCATAGACAGGAGTGTCTCCTGCTGGGTCTCTGTGCCAGCAGGATTCTTCAGTGACTGTGGCTGGGACAGGTTGGAATCCAGTTACAGGGCCCTTTCAGAATCTACAGTCTCACTGAGCTTGACAGGTTTATCTCCTGGTATTCCCAGACCATGGCCATGAAGGGCTGGAACTGGTTCACCTGCCACTTCTGAGACCACGGCCAGGACCAGGGTCTGTATGCCTATTGCCTGACACACAGGTGGGTGTGACTTCTCCCAGGTCCCTTGGTTTATGGGACTGGTTACAGACTCAAAGCTAGATAGGCCTGTAGCTGAGTTCTCAGGGGTACAGAGATGTTTTCTGGGTCTGTATCCAGGACCACAGTCAGCAAGTTAAACGACCAAGATGTGAGTCCATCTTCTCAAAATGGCTCTCCTCAGTCTTGGACTGCACCAGGATTTCACAGTCTGCTACCTGGATTCCAAAGCTTCCACAAAGGCACTTTTGTCCATGGTTGGATGGCAAACTTTTATTGCTGAGGGGGGTGATATGCTCAAGGGACATTTTATTCTGCCATCTTGCCGATGTCACTCCTCTTCTAATATTCTAATTAAAAACATCCACACAAAATCTAGAATGCAATACATTTCATATTAAAAAATGGGTCTTAAGGTAGGGACTGAGATATAGATTTGGACTTCATTGGCATTTGAAATCATAAAGATAGATGAGATTGCCCAGGGAAAGTATATAGCAAAAAGAAGAGAAAGCTGGAGTACATGATCATCCAAGAAATAGGCAGAGGGTAGAATTAACAAAGGAGACTTACTTTGCCATTTATAGGCCCCACTTCAATTCAAAAAGAATTTGAAATGATTTATATAAATAATACCATAGTGTTAAAATAAAGTTAGACATACAAATTGAGGCTATAGGGAAATAAGGGTAATATAGGAAGATGAAGCCTTTGATCTGGATAGAAATTCATACTATATGGTCTTACACATTTGTTAGATATAGGCAAAATTAGGCTTTGAAATTCCCAATAGTAGTCAAAGCATTGTGGAAGTGTGATCAGTCTGGAATTCAGAATATTCGTTTAAAAAACAGTTCAGTTGCTTAGGATAAGCAGAGGTTTTTTCCCTAGTACTCAGACTTGAGAGAAATTTGTTCCCTGGATTCTCATGAAGGGGAAATTGTGTGATATGGTAGTCAGTATCTTCAGTGGCCTCCCCCAAATAAAAACAATATGTATTACTGCCTCTTATAACATCTCTCAGTGCAAGCTATAGCTATAAAATATTATTTAAAATGATTCTATGAGGGGCTAAAGCAAACCAGTCCAATAAGTACCTCTCTGATAATGTTTGTTGTGGATGACTTCTCTTAGCTAGCCAGAGGTATGGAAGTGAAAACAACTATCTCTTTCTTTCTTAAACCAGCCACATAGGTTGATTGACTTGATGACTCAATACTATGTATTTATAAGAGGAAAAGAGTCCATTTGTTGGTATCATGGGTAATGAAGGAAGTAGAGGCACCCGCTACTTACTTCTCCTAATCTCCCATCCCTGTCCCAGACATTCACAAAGACTAGCATTGCTGGCAAGAGATGAGATAGTAATGGCTCTTCTTGAATCATGGCTTGGGCTAGCAAGGTTCTTGTATGGAATATATTAGAAGAGTTGCTGTGAATATGCAGTCTGAACAGGGTAGATGGGGTATGCTAATCTCATCTGAAACTGGTGTCCCAGACTCAGTTTTCTGATAGGTATTTCCCTCCTTTTGGACTATTTTCCCAAGAAGTGAAGGCTTAATTAGCAAATATGCATTTAGAAGAATAGGAAGAAACTTGTTTTGGGCTAAACTACTTTATCTTGTGTAGGGGGACAGAGTTTAGTAATATTAAGAAATTAAAACATTCTTAAGATTCAGGCCTGCTGACCAGTAGAAGGCTGTTATCCTTACTTTTCTTCTTACTATACAAGCAGTTTATGAATACTTCTCATCTGCTAAGGTGAGATAATCATTGAAGTATCTTTTAAGAAATTCCCCTATATAGTATGGCTTGATTTAGAAAATTTATAAAATTTTGAGGAATATAAGGACTATATATTTTTAGAAAATTTTCTATGAATGTTATTTTTTGAAAGTATGTATTTGTTAATAACTGGGTAAAAAAAGGATCCAAGAATATATTTTCTTTTTTTAAATTGAAGTATAGTTGACTTACAATATTTACAATATTGTGTTAGTTTCAGTGTACAGCAAAGTGATCAGTTATATATACATATATATAAATACATATATTTATATATACATATACACATTTTCTGATTGTTTTCCATTAAGGTTATTATAAGATATTGAATACAGTTCCCTGTGCTATACAGTAAAGCTTTGTTGTTTATCTGTTTTATATATGGTAGTGCGTATCTGTTAATCCCATACTTCTTATTTATTCCTCCCCCTCTTTGGTAACCATAAGTTTGCTTTCTATGTCTATGAGTCTGTTTCTGTTTTGTAAATAAGTTCATTTGTACTATCTTTTTTTTTTAGATTCCACATATAAGTGATATCATATGGTATTTGTCTTTCTCTGTCTGACTTACTTCACTTAGCATGATAATCTCTAGGTCCATCCCTATTGCCGCAAAAGGCATTATTTCATTTTCTTTATATCGGAGTAATATTCTAATATATATATATATATATATATGCCACGTCTTCTTTATCCATTCATCTGTTGATGGACACTTAGGTTGCTTCTATATCTTGCCTATTGTAAACAGTGCTGTTATGATCATTGGGATGCATGTATCTTTTCAAATTAGAGTTTTTATCTTTTACAGATATACGCCCAGTAGTGGTAACTCTATTTTTAGTTTTTTAAGGAACCTCCATATTGTTTTCCATAGTGGCTGCACCAATTTACATTCCCACCAACAGTGTAGGAAGGTACCCTTTTCTCCACACCCTATCCAGCATTTATTATTTGTAGACTGTGAGGTGATACCTCATTGTAGTTTTGCTTTGCATTTCTCTAATAATTAGTAATGTTGAGCATCTTTTCATGTGTCTGTTGGCCATCTGTATGTCTTCTTTCGAGAAATGTCTATTTAGTCTTCTGCCCGTTTTTTGATTGGGTTGTTTGTTTCTCTGATATTGAGTTGTATGAGCTCTTTGTATGTTTTGGAAATTAAGCCCCTGTCAGCTGCAGTCTTTGCAAATATTTTCTCCCAGTCCGTAAGTTGTCTTTTTGTTTTGCTTATGGTTTCCTTTGCTGTGTGAAAGCTGTGAAGTTTGATTAGGTCCCATTTGTTTATTTTTGCTTTTATTTATTTTGCCTTGAGAGACTGACCCAAGAAAACGTTGGTACGATTTATGTCAGAGAATGTTTTGCCTATGTTCTCTTCTAGGAGTTTTATGGTGTCATGGTTTCTATTTAAGTCTTTAAACCATTTTGAATTTATTTTTATGTGTGGTATGAGGGAGTGTTCTGACTTCATTGATTTACATGATTCTGTCCAGCTTTCCCAACACCACTTGCTGAAGAGACTGTCTTTTCTTTATTGTATATTCTTGCCTCCTTGGTCGAAGATTAATTGGCCATAGGTGTGGGGGTTTATTTCTGGGTCCTCTATTCTGTTGCATCTCTATATGTCTGTTTTTGTGTCAGTACCACCCTGTTTTGATTACTGTAGCTTTGTAATATTGCCTGAAGTCTAGAAGGGTTATGCCCCCAGCTTTGTTCTTTTCCCTCAGGATTGCTTTGGCAATTCTGAGTCTTTTATGGTTCCATATAAATTTTAGAATTATTTGTTCTAGTTCTGTGAAAAATGTCATGGGTAATTTGATAGGGATTGCATTAAATCTGTAGATTCGTTTGGGTAGTATGGCTATTTTAGCTATATTCTTCCAACCCAAGACCATGGGATATCTTTTCATTTCTTTGACTCATCTTCAGTTTCCTTTATCAGTGTTTTATAGTTCTCAGCATATAAATCTTTCACCTCCTCGGTTAGGTTTATTCCTAGGTTTTTTTTTTTTTTGATGCAATGTGATTTTAAACAGGATTGCTTTTTTACTTTCTCTTTCTGATACTTCATTGTTAGTGTAAAGAAGTGCAACAGATTTCTGTATATTAATCTTGTATCCTGATACCTTGCTGAATTCGTTTATCAGTTCTGGTAGTTTTTTTGTGGAGTCTTAAGGGTTTTCAGTAGAGTATCATGTTATCTGCATATAATGACAATTTTACCTCTTTCCTTCTAATTTGGATGCCTTTTATTTCTTTTTCTTGCCTGATTGCTGTGGCTAGGACTTCCAATAGTATGTTGAATAAAAGTGGTGAGAGTGGGCATCCTTGTCTTATTCCAGCACTTAGCGGGAAGGCTTTCAACTTTCCACCATTTAGTATCATGTAAGCTGTGGGTTTGTCATAAATGGCTTTTATTATGTTATGTTCCCTTTATACCCACTTTGGTGAGAGTTTTTATCATGAATAGATGTTGAATTTTATCAAATGCTTTTTCTGCATCTATTGAGATGATCATGTGGTTTTTGTATTTTCTTTTGTTGTGGTGGTGTATCACATTGATTGATTTGTGTTTGTTGAACCATCCTTGTGACTCTGGGATGAATCCAATTTGATTATGGTGTATGGCCCTTTTTATGTGTTGTTGGACTTGGTTTGCTAATATTTTGTTGAGGATTTTTGTGTCTACATTCATCAAAGATATTGGCCTGTAATTTTCTTTTTTGGTAGTGTCTTTTTCTGGTTTTGGTATCAGGGTGATGGTGACTTCGTAGAATGACTTTGGGAGTGTTCTCTCCTCTTCAGTCTTTTGGAAGAGTTTGAGAAGGATAGATACAAGTTTTTCTTTGTATGTTTGGTAGAATAACCCAGTGAAGTCATCCAGTCCTGGACTTTTGTTTGCAGGGAGCCTTTTTTATTACAGATTCTATTTTGCTTCTAGTGATCAGTCTGTTCAACTTCTCTGTTTCTTCTTGATTCAGTTTTGGCAGGCTGTATGTTTCTAGCAACTTGTCCATTTCTTCTAGGTTGTCAAATTTGTTGGCATATAACTGTTCATAATATTTTCTTAGTAATTTTTTGTGTTTCTATGGTATTGTTACTGAGTCCAAGCTCACTCTGCTTGCCACATGGCAGGCCAATAAATCGGGAGAAGAGGTGTCGAGGCAAGGAATAGTGACTTTATTTGGAGAGCCAGCAGACCAAGAAGATGGCAGACTAGTGTCTTAGAAGAACCATCTTATTGGGGTCTGTATGCCAGTTTCTTCTATAGAACAGAGAGGGGGCAGAGGTGAGGAAATAAGTAAAAAGGCCATAAGTCTTGAAAATATCTCCTGGAATAGCCAGCCTTGGGAAGGGGATGTGTTAATTTATTCTTTCTTGCAGCCATTCACAGGTGGACAGGGTCAGGATGTTTCCCTGAACAAAGGCACTTTGGTTTAACATTCAGGCAGAGGGGCAGGTTCCCTGAAGCAGACCATTATGTATAGACAGTAACCTTTTAGTGAACAAAAGTAGCAGGAAGCAAAGGTTAAAGTAAGAGAAACAGATCCAACATGTAGTCAGATTTGTTCTTCCCTGTAACAATATCGGTTGTTATTTCTCCTCTTCCATTTCTTATTTCAGTTATTGGTATCCTGTCTCTTTTCTTCTTGGTGAGCTTGGCTAGAGGCTTGTCAATTTCATTTATCCTTTCAACTATCTCTTGGTTTTATTGATTTTTTTTCTATTTTTTAAATCTCCATTTATTTATTTCCTCTCTGGTCTTTATTATTTCCTTCCTTCTGCTGAACTTAGGTTTTGTTTGTTTTTCTAATTCTTTTAGGTGGTAGGTTAGGTTGTTTATTTAAGATTTTTCTTTTTTTGGAAGAAGGCCTGTATTGCTATGAACTTCTCTCTTAGAACTTTTTTTCTGCATCCCATAGATTTTGTATGGTTGTGTTTTCATTGTTGTTTGTTTCGAGGTATTTTTAAATTTCCTCTTTGATTTCATCACTGACCCATTGGTTTTTTAGTGGCATGTTGTTTAGTCTCCATGTAATCATTTTTTTTTCTCATTTCTCTTTCTGGTGGTTGATATCTAGTTTCATACCGTTGCACTCAGAAGAGTTGCTTGAAATAATTTCTGTCCTCTTAAATTTGTTGAGGCTTGTTTTGTGTCCTAGTATGTGGTTTATCCTAGGGAATGTTCCATGTGCTCTTGAAAAGAATGTGTATTCTGGTTTTTTTGGATGTAGTGTCCTGTAGATATCAATTAAGTCTAACTGTTCTATTGTGTCATTTAGGATTTCTGTTGCCTTATTGATCTTCTGTCTGGAAGATCTGTCCATTGATATCAGTAGGGTGTTAAACTCTCCTACTATTGTTGTATTCCCATCAATTTCTCCCTTTTTGTCTCTTGATATTTGTGTTATGTATTTTGGTCCTCCTATATTGGGTGCATATGTGTTAATGAGTGTGATATCCTCTTCTTGTATTGATCATCTTATTATATGTTGACCTTCATTGTCTTTCTTTGTGGCCTTCATTTTAAAGTCTATTTTGTCTGATGTGAGTATTGCTACCCCCACTTTCTTGTCATTTCCTTTTGCATGAAATATCTTTTTCCATCCCCTCACTTTCAATCTATATTTGTCTTTCACCCTGAAGTGGGCCTCTTGTAGGCAGCATATTGTGGATTCTTGTTTTATTATCTAACCTGCCACTCTATGTATTTGATTGGTGCATTTAGTCCATTTATATATAAAGTAATTATTGCTAATATGTATTTATTGCCCTTTTTTTTTTTTTTGGTGGTATGCGGGCCTCTCACTGTTGTGGCCTCTCCAGTTGTGGAGCACAGGCTCAGCAGCCATGGCTCACAGGCCCAGCCGCTCCACGGCATGTGGGATCTTCCTGGACCGGGGCACGAACCTATGTCCCCTGCATCGGCCGGCGGACTCTCAACCACTGCGCCACCAGGGAAGCCCTATTTATTGCCCTTTTAAACCTTGTTTTCCAGTTCATTTTGCACATCTTTGTTCCTTTCTCCCCTTTTTGTTTTTCCGTTTGTGGTTTGTATTATGCTTGAGTTCCTTTCTTTTTCGTTTTTGTGAATCTATTTTATGTTTTTGATTTGTGATTACCCTGGTTTTCAAGTATGTTATCTCATAACTGTATCTACTTCCTTTAGATTCATAGTCATATAAGCTCAAACACATTCTAAAAGATCTGCATTTTCTTACTCCCCTCCCCCACATTTTGTGATTTTGATGTCCTGTTTTACATCTTCATGTTTATCTTTTTGCTGTTCATTGTATTTATAATAGCTTTCACAGAATTTTTTTGATTGTTTTTTAATCCATGTACTGGCTTATTTAAGTGATATTCAATCCTTTTATTTATTTGCCTTTCCTGTTGTGAGTTTACCTTTTTTATTGAATCCTGCTTCTTTTCTATTTAGAGAAGATCTCTCAATATTTCTTTTAGGATAGATTTAGTATTGCTGTCTTCTTTTAGTTTTTGCTTGTCTGAGAAATTGTTTATCTCTCCTTCTATTCTAAATGACAGTCTGGCCAGGTAGAGTATCCTAGGTTGCAGGTTGTTGTTTTTCAGGACTTTGGATATATCTTGCCCCTCCTTTATGGCCTACAAAGTTTCTTTAGAGAAATTAGCTGGTAGCCTTATGGGGGTTCCCTTGTAACTTGACTCTTTGTTTTTTCTCTTGCTGCCTTTAGAATCCTCTCTTTATCTTTCACTTTTGCCATTTTAATTATGATATGTCTTGGATTTGGACTATTTGGGTTCATCTTGTTTGGGAACCTCTGTGCTTCCTGTACCTGGATTGCTGTTTCCTTCCTTAGGTTTGGGAAGTTTTCAGCCATAATTTCTTTGAAAGCATTTTTGATCCCCCTTTCTCTTCTTTTTTTCCTGGGATTCCTATTATGCGTAGATTGGCTTGCTTTTATTATTCCATAGAGCTCGTATGTTGCTTTCTTTCTTTTTTTCATTTGTCTTTCTGTCTGCTGTTCTGCTTGGGTGATTTCAGTTATTCTGTCTTCCAGATCACTTCTTATTCTGCATTATTTAGTTCACTATTTATGCCTTTTGCTCAGTTTTCATTTTGGCAATTGAGTTGTCTAATTTCAATTGGCTTCTTTTTATAGTTTCTAATTCCTTGTTACAGTGATCTGCATTTCTATTGATAGTCTTTCTTAGTTCCTTCAGCATTTTTATTACCTCCGTTTTGAACTCAGGGTCTGGTAGATTGGAGAGGTCTCTTTCATTGTTCTTTCAGGGAATTTCTCTGGTTCTTTTAATTCAGAGTAGTTCCTCTGCTTTTTTCTTTTACTTATATTTCTCCAACTCTATGAATTTTGGAGAAACAGTTGTCTACTGTGGTCTTGAAGGTCTGTTTTTATGTGGGAGTGACCCTTGTGTAGACTGTGTGAGTGCAGTATTTTCGATGTGAGGGCTGTTTGTGGTATGGATGCTTGCCAAGACTTTCCTCAGGTTGTGCTGGCCCTTGTCCCCTTGATAAGGGATGTGTTTGGTGTTGTGGTGACCAGAGCCTGCACTGGATGTTGGGTGGGGCCTCCTCTTTGCTCTGGTGGTTGTCACAGCCCTGTCAGGGTCAGGGTCTGCTCCCCAGTTGTTGGAGTAGAAGCCCCCACATCCGGTTCTAAGCTGTGATGTGAGGTAGGTGGGACTGGGAGCACTCCCTCTGAGAAAGGAGCCACTGCATGTTCTTCCCCAGGAGCTGTCCACTGGGACATACAACTCTGTGATGCTGCCTGCCACTTGGGGTGCACACCCACAAAGAAATCTGTTGTTGGCGCTGCCCTCGAGGGGCCACATCCACTGCAGAAGTGCTCATAATGAGCTCAGAGGTCCTTTAGGCATGCATGTGTGCTCGCAAATCTGCCTGCACAAGAACCTGCTCAAGCCTCACCCCCATGCCAAAGGGGAAGTGCAGGTAATTGGCTCAGATTTCAGCCCTTCTGCAGGAGCAGTGGTTACATGGGAATTTTTCTTGTAGCTTTGGTTGTATGAGATCTTCTGCAAGCTTTCAGTAGGTATTCTGTGAGAATTGTTCCACTTGTAGATGTAGTTGTGATGTGTTTGTGGAGGAGGTAAGCTCCACGTCCCTCTACTCTGCCATCTTTTTCTCCTCCCAAGAATATGTTTTTTGCAATGAACCTGGATTGAACATGTTCAGTGTTGTAGATGAGGATTGACAAACTTTTTTTTGTAAAGGGCCATATAGTAAATGTTCCAGGCTTTGTGGGAGTATACAGTCTTTGTCACAGCTACTCAAGTCTGATACTGTGGTACAAGAGCAACTTTAGGCAGTACGTAAGTGATTGACTGTGTTCTAATAAAATTTTATTTATGGACATTACAGTTTGATTTTCATATAATTTTAATATGCCATGAAACATTATTATTCTTTTGATTTTTTTAATCATTTAAAAATGTAAAAATTGTTCTTAGCTCATAGGCTGTACAAAAACGGTGGCAGATTAGATTTGGCCCATAGATCATAGTAACTGACCCCTATTATAGATCAAGCAAAGTTCAAATGAGAAGGAAGAGTTAATATCCTTTTGCAAGAATTGACCATCTCATTCAAGACTGGTTCCGAAATATATGACCATGCACCTCTACCTTAGTTGTACTTGAAGGAGTTCCTCCAAACAGTGCTGAAATTTTCTTATAAAATAGTTCTGGAGTATACAAGAATGATTGTGAACCCAGAGTTCTATCACCTAGAACATGATAACTTTAGCTTAGAAAACTGAAGGAGATTTAATAGCATAGTTATAGAGGTAGCTAAACTGGGAAGAATAGAGATTCAGAACTCAGGGAGGATAGAGATTCAAGAAGTCATCAAAAGAACCAGGTTCTACAGTGTCATTTAGGATGAAAAGTGAATAGAGATCACTAAGGTGGACAAATTAGATCATTGATAACCTTGGGAAGGGTAGTTTCATTAAACTGGTGGAAGTGGAAGTTTAATTGAAGATGATTAAGGAGTGAGTAACTCAGGTAGTGAAGAAAAAGAGTAGGGAATTGAAAAGTGTAATAGAGTTAAGAAAAGTTTGAAGGACAGACAGTATTGAGGGAAGCAGAATAAGTAGATTTTTAACTTGTCTGTTATGCTTAATTTTGTAGACTTTAACAAGTGATTTTAGATATACTTTTGTTGTATTGACATCATTTCTTTTAATTTTAACAGAAAAATGTACCACAGTTATATATGTCAGTATAAAGATGTTTTAAAGCAATACCAACAAAAATACTCAGAAACACCTCTTTCACATGAATATTATGAGAAGAAAAGAGAACATGAAGAAATTCAAAACAGAGTGTTGGCATGTACTGAACAACTAAAAATGAATGAAACTATTTTTATGGAATTTTTAGGTATTAATGGTTTTGTTACATACTGTTTTAATAACATTATCTTTGTAATAAAAAAATATAGTAAATTAGTCTAAAATATGACTTTGTTTTTCAGTGCCTGCTCCCTTTCCATCACTTACCAGTTGGACATTACATATGTATCCACAGTAGTATTTCTACTTAGAATTTTTATTGGATAAGTATTATTTCTGTATTTTAATTGTTATTGCATTTCCCTGTGAGAATCACATTGATTTGATATTTTGTTTAATTAAAAAATTTAGAGATTACTTTAAAGATCATCTGGGATTAGTTTTCATACATGTGCATGTCATCAGAAGCAAGAAATTTTAATGCCAATAAGTGGTATATGTGTCTATCTTTAAGTGGCATATCTTATCAACCAAACCAATGAAAAAGTCATCTTGCTCTGTCTTACCAAAGAGTTCGAATTAAATCAATTGATTATTACTTGTTAAGATGGAAGATGGTAAGGAGGTGAGTCACAATTCATTGGGTACCTACTTTGTGCCAGACAATACTCAAGAAGATACAGAACTTTCTTATAAGGAGCTCACAGTTTAGTAGAGGAAACAGACATGTAAACAAGTAATACAGTGGCATTGTATTAGATGCTTAAGTAATTCTTAATTAGTCTAAGTCTCATCTGTTTGTCAAGGAGACCTTCCCTGATGATGAACTTGGAACTTTAATCCTCTTCCAACCTCCACAATCCTTCATATGCTTTCCTATCAGATTATAACTCCACTGTTTGTACTAAGTCTTCTTTATCCCTGCAGTCTACCTTGCTTCATTCTACTTCATCCCAAATCATCCTTTTAACTCCTTTGCTGCTTGCTCTCTCCATGTTTGGGTTTTAGCTTATTCTATACTTAGTTGTTCATTTGCTGCCCATCTGTGTTTAGGAAGAGGCAGAGGTTGGTAGATGCATAAGGCACAGCAGGGATTTAGGGAGTTGGATGTAGAAACGGATGAGACATAAGATTACCTGACAAACATGAAGAGGTGATGGAGGTAGGGAGAATTGAAGATTAGGATTTAAATGTCTATATCTAAAATTTTAAATTGATACTTTTGATAACAGCATAGCATTATAAATAATGTTCATCTGAAATTTCATGTGCTAGCATATAAATCATAAGTTTTAGCGAAATAGAAAAGGTCTGATAAAGATTTTCTCTGGAATTCTTGTTCATTAACACTGTTTTATTCATTTTTAAATTCTCCTAAATGGATTGTAGAGTAACTTAGGAAATGGTAGGAGCTAATAACCATTCAGGGTGTCTGTTAACAGCTGAGAAATTCTCTACTTGAAATTGGGTATAAATCCAGTTCAAGCAGAAAGTTCAGATAGAAGATGCAGCTCTCTTCTGAGTTCTGCAGGGTGCACTGATGGACCTTAAAGAGCAAGAAAAGGAAAATTGAGTGGATTTTTAATGTTGACTTTGGAACAAACAAATTATAGAAACACAAGACGTTAAGTTTGGACCTGAATTGATTATGTTCATCATGCCAAATGACATGATAAAGTTGGGTAAAAAGCAAAAGTGAAAAACCACCCTGTGAAAATATTTAACTGAAAGAAAAAATCCTGACACATATTTTTGAAGAAATGTTATTTTTAAGCTAAATATATAACATAGACGAACAATAAATTGTCTTTTCAGTTTGCCAAATGTTTGTACTAGTCTCACAGCTATTTTCAGATATTGTTATTAATATTGCTTATATGGTACATATACAAATAATGTTACATAATACTAATTATTTTTTATATAGTGTATGTAAGTGTGAAAGTTACTTGTATAACATAGTTCCTTAACATAAAAGGGTTAATTTGAGATGTAAAACACAAGATACTCTTAAACATGCCAACAAATTTTCCAAAAGATCGTATGAATTGAAGAAAGAAGTAGATGATGTGGAAATAGAAATTAATTATTTAAACCAGGTATTAATTTTGTTATATGTTTCTAATATATGTGTTAATGTATAAGTGTAATGGTGTGTTAGATGAACGTCTAAGAAGAGCTATTTCTAAAGATCCTCGATATGGAGAAAAGCTTATAGTAATTTATTAGCCTCAGATTACCATTGAATCAAAAATGTGTTTTAGGTATTGAATGTATTCAGCTCTGAGTTTTGGGGAATAGTTTAACTTTCTTTGGGTGCTAAGGAAAGAAGATAGGAAGGAATAAGATGGGGCTTAATAATAGGTATTTAAAGGCATTAGCAGAGCTTACAACAGTGTTGTCAAAAAAGAGAACAAGGCAGTAAATAATTTAAAAGACTTAATCTAGAAAATTTATGACTATAATCTTTATAAAGCTAGTTTAGCCTTTAATACTGATGGTGCATGATATCTTCATGAATACATTTTTAGTATTGTATTGAAATGTGGCTTTCATTGATGGGTATGAGAACCCATCAAAGTCACTTTAAATTTTGAAAAAAAGTTGAATAGCTGATTTTCTAAATTTTCTAAAAACTGGGGCTTCCCTGGTGGCACAGTGGTTGGGAATCCGCCTGCCGGTGCAGGGGATGCGGGTTCATGCCCCGGTCTGGGAAGATCCCACATGCCGCGGAGCAGCTGGGCCCGTGAGCCATGGCTGCTGAGCCTGTGCGTCCAGAGGCTGTGCTCCACAACGGGAGAGGCCACAGCAGTGAGAGGCCCGCGTACCGAAAAAAAAAAAAAAAAAAAAACTATGTAAAGATGGTGTATTCATCATTCATAGGCATGAGGTTGCAAGTAGTATTAACATCATTTTAGTAATGAGAAGAAAGTGGATGCCACTTTCTTTAAAATATATGGTAACTACATCTCTATGTAGGGAATCAATGTCTACTTTGCTTCTGACTGTCCTTTTTAAAAAAGAAGATGAAAGTTCATTGAAATCTAATAGGTTTGCTAATGGAGTTGTAAGAAAAAATAAAAGGAGTATGATTTATTGTTAATTTTGACTCTTTTCACTAAAAGATTGCTAATACTACCAAAAATATGTCTTGTGATTATGTAGAAAAAATCATATTCATTAGTTAGGATAAACCATATGTTTATCCTTAATGCTTTGCAGGTAATTGTTTTGCTTTATCATTTTTCCTTTTAGCAGATTGCAAGACTTTATGAGATGAAGAATCTTTCAGAAACTCTGGAAGAAAAAAACAAAAATATAGAAAAGAGAAAGGAATCGAAAGAAAGGTATAAGTAAACTTTAAAATGGGATTTTATGTGAACAGATATTCTGCATTTAAAATTTGATTACATACTCTAGCCCAAGCCACTAATACTTACATAGTATCTATAAATATTTATTGTGTAGGCTGTTTTCTATTCATTTCTTATGAAAAATATTAATTTATACATTTAAACATTGTAGACTAATATTCAAATTTGCTTATTATTTAGTAAGGTAAAGGATAATGTGTAGAGAGAAATAGGGTAGCAGCAGCCCATTTGCTGTTCTGTAACCTGTCAGTTGTACATTTCATCCAGTTTTCCATTATGGGTCACCAAAAGGAGTAAAACAAGAGGAAAAATGATGGGAACAGCAATGTATTTGCCTTTTTATCATCCTGTCACCAGCTTGACCAGTTCTCCTTTGCCACAGAGAGTGAAGATGAATCAAAATGTTGCTGAATCTGTGGCATCATATGTTTCCTTGTCTTTCATCCTAATGGTGATAAAATAGATATCAGTGGTGGAGGCACTTAAAAAGAAAAGATTGATTTTGTCTGTTATTGTGTGACAGGAAAATAGATGTATTACTGTTGCTGTTTTTGATAAACTTTCTACTTTTTCTTTTTCTGCCTATACCCTTTTAAAATCTTAAATTCCTCTTCTCAGGCTATGTTGCTCTTAATCTGATTTTTCAACACACTCTTCTCCCAAGTTAACTTCCCTTATCCTATTTCCTTGGATCTGTTATTTTTATTGATTTCCCCACTCCCACGTCTTACATCCATGGTAATGTGTCTTTAATTTTATAATGAAATTGATTAGAAAAATACATAAATGTACAGAATTTCACTTTATTGATAACTTTTTAATATAAAAATTCTCTGTTGAGAGAAACTTATATAATTATTTAGTTATTTTTACTTATATTTTGATAGTTATTATCAAATAATACCAGTATTTAAATTATTATTTAACTATCAATAATATAAATTATTTCTCTAATTTAGGAAAAATTCAATGAAATTATTCTTCCAGTAAAATACTTAAGAGATCCATTAATGATTGTAATATTGCTTTAATGATGTCTGTGTTCATGCTAGTTGAATTTTTTCTGAATAAATCTTTTTAAAGTTTGAAGTAGTACTTCAAAATCTAAAGCATGCTATTTGCAAATACAGTTTTGGTTTAAAATGTTTTTCACAGGTTTAGAAAGTCTTTTAAAATGATTATGTTTTAAAAATGAGGGTGTGGTACATTGAGAAGAGCACTGGACTTAATCAGGAAAAGTGTATTTTAGTTGTGACACTAGTAGGTAATTTAATAATATTGGGCAGATTTGTTAAATTCTCTGGAACTTCTTTTCATTATCTTCAAATTGAGGAGTTTTAACTATATAATATCTAAATATCTCTTCTAGCTTTAAAATATGTTAATTTTTTACTTAGCTAATATTTATAATTCACTCTTTAGAATTTTTGAAAAAGATGAACAGCATGTACTTATGTTGAATAAAACCCCTCAAAACAGTCAATTATTTCTTCCATATGAATCTCAGAAATTAGTCAAACCAATAAAGATGCATCCTTCAGAACCAAGAGTTAAAGGTACAGTATCTGTTTATTATTCAAAAACTTAGTTTTCTTTGAAAACACATAAAGGAAGAAATAGAAAGGAGCAACTTTAGTTATCATTTGGTGTAAGCAAGAGCAAACAATACTGGAGACCTATAGACTCAGTAAAGTGCCACTTAGATTTTTTCTGAGAGCAAACAAGATGTGCCTTCTATACATAACATTTTTCTCTTTGAGAAAGAAATCACTCATACAATATTTTTTTAAAAAGTGTTTCAGCCTGGTTTCCAGCTGTCAGGGGAGGATGAATAATTATATATTTTTCATTTGAGAGGTTGTATTATCAGTATGTATGGTTAAAGTGGGTGGCAGACTTGTGATAATGATATTTATGACTTAGTCACTGAGATATTTGAATGTTTCATTCAATGGATAGATTAACTACATTGTATTAGGTTAACTGCATTGGCTGTTTTAGTCCCCCAATCATTAATATCACCACTCTTTGTTCTTTGGTTCCCCATTATAAAGATGTAGTCCCATTATAAAGATGTAGTTTTGTCAGCTGTTTTTTTAAATTTAATTTAATTAATTTATTTTTGTCAGCTGTTTTTCATTTTACATTCATGGTTATTGTAATAGCTACTGTATATTGAGGAATTAAGAATATATAGTGATTCATAATTATTTTAATTTAAATTAAATATCAATGTAACTTGATTTTTTAAAATTACAAGGTTAGGTTAAATATTGGGCATGCTATTTGATTCTATTTCTGGAATTGATTTGAAGTAGTACCATTTAATAACCTAGATAAAAAAGAAGAAAGTTCTGTGAAGCAGTCAAAACTTGCCAATATTGACTTCAGACAAAAAGAAAGTGATACTCAGGTAGGTATTTCTTTTTTAATAGTGCAAATTAAGTGCTTGCATTAAATGAGATAGTGAATGTATTGCATTTAGGACGTGTGTGTGTGTGTGTGTGTGTGTGTGTTTTATAAATATATACCGCAAAAAAATAAAATCAAAACTGTAACAACACTTGTTCTTTAAGGGCCAAGTGTTCTTTGAGGGACAAGGTCTTTTTCTTATGATCTAAATGCACATAAGATGACAGAATTAAGACCAGTGGCTGTTATAACAAATAAAAATGGATAAACTTTCCTATTAAAGGTATTTTAATTTCAGGTCAAATAAGAAAAATCAGTGACTCTTCAAAATGAGTGACTCAGGGAGAATGAAAGACTTGAAACAGACAATACAAACATTAGTAAAGTAGCAATTTAAATATTAGTATTAGTGCTTTGTGACCACCTAGAGGGGTGGGATAGGGAGGGTGGGAGGGAGGGAGACACAAGAGGGAAGAGATATGGGAACATATATATATGTATAACTGATTCGCTTTGCTATAAAGCAGAAACGAACACACCATTGTAAAGCAATAATACTCCAATAAAGATATTAAAATAATAAATAAATATTAGTATTAAAATTTAATTAAAGTTAAAAATGAAATATTAGCTTTGTCATACATATCATACATATTTTAAAAAGAAAGTTTCAGGCTTTAATCTTTTAACCTACTGTTTTCCTTTCCTATAGTCAATTTGTGAGATTATAGGGGATGGAGAGACACAGACATCAGGTTATTAGTTGAGAAAATGGTAAGATTCACGTGATTAATCATGAATAAGGAAGAAAAATTTTAAAGTTTACCTTAAATGAAGAAATGCTATCAGGCATAGTTATTATACTTGTCAAAAACACCAAATTCCTTGAGAGTTAAACCTTTTTTATTTCCCAGTGTTTGACTTAATGTTTTGTATGTAGTTGTTTCATTTAATTTAATGTTTTGTTTGTAGTTGATGTTGATAACAGCAGTGAGGATGAGGAAGGTGACAGTGTTCTTGGAGAGCCCTGAGTATCCATGGCAAGCAAAACATTTTATTGTTTTGTGTAGTCAATTCTAATGCTTAATTTCTTTTGTTCAGGTATTGAATGACTCTGCTGTGAATAACCATTCAAAGTGTTCACATGTTACGGCTTTTAAAAGTTCACAAAATTTTATGCAGTTCAGGTAACCTTTAAAAGTAAGAAAATGCTTTAATTTCTGAAATAATTTATCAGCTCAGTAAATAATGTAAAAATTTTGTTTATTGTATTTTAGATTGTTAACTCCACAGAAACAATCAAATTGCAATCAGTGGTTGGAAAAGGGAGATACAGGTATTTGCTGTTTATATTTTTCCTAAGAAATGTGAGTAACAAGTTATATCAGGTTTTTATACTAGTCAAATAAATTATTTGCATTGGTTGCATCTCTGGTTAACTGACCATGCATGCCTGGTTTTTAAATGCATTTTTCTTAAATATAAAACAAATACATTTTATTGTAGAAAATTTGGAAAATGGAGAAAAATATAAAAGAAACAAAAATACGACCACCCAGATATAACTGACACTACATAATGCTGTTGTATATTCTTATATTTTTTCTATGCATATCTGTGTTTTGTTCTTTTAGTTTATTCCTCCAAATTTGAAGCATACTATGTATATTATTTTGTATCCTTTTCTTTCCACTTGATGTACTGTTGAGGATATTTTTCCATGCCATTAAATAGATTTTATTTGTGATGACTTATAATAGGTCTTTGCATCGGTATGCTGTAATTTATTTAGCCATTCTCTCACAGTGAATATTTTGTTATTTCCAGGTTTTTTGCTGTTATAAATAACGCTACTATATTCTTTTATATAAATATTTTATTATCTTGGATTATTTTCTTTGAATAAAATCATAGAAAGGTCACAGAATATATACGTATGAGTTTATTATCCTAGAATCAACTAGCTATTGGAACTTTGATGCAACCTTAAGAGACAGAGACTCATTCTCTGTCTATGTATATATGTGTATGTATATGTATACATGTATGTATATGTATATATAAAATATATAATATATCATAGAGACACATAGATATATATGTATATATATATATATATATATATTTGGTAGCCCAATAACGAATAGTAATTATTCCATTCATTAGGCTATATAAAAGTCTTTACCTCTTCTTGTCTATAGCATGTGGATTACTGACTTATTTTGAAATTTAAAAAATGGCTCATTCTGGCAGTGTAAAATTCTGCAAATGTATGCACATTCAGAATGGTCATATAATATACTATGAGTCTATTCCTCTCACTCTCAATATAGGATTCAACCAAGACAATATGCTTATTTAATGCAGATGGATATTCTTCCTGCTTTCTTCTGGAAAAAAGAATTATATCTTATCTGCCCAGGTGATATATTTCACCTGTTTATAATCCTCTATATCTGCTAAGCTGACAGAGTGTTAGACAAGGGAGGAACGGATAATCTCTAGGAACAATATACCCCCTAATACAGATATATGGGGAAATGCATGTATCTGGCATAGTCCTGGTTGCCGTTGAGCATGTATGGTGAGGCTTCACACCCAAGAAGGCATATAATTATCTTGGAAGAAGAAAAGACTCTCTTCAACAATCTCCAACCCTATCTTTTGAAGAAGTTAATATGTGGTGAAAATAGTAGTGTGACTGAACTCGAGACAAAACTATAAAGCATTCAGATGACCAAATAGGGAAACATTTATTCAAGATAGGAAAGAATTTCTTAAAAAAATTAAAAAGCCCAATCATAAAAGAAAAATTGATAAATTTGGCTATATTAAACTTAAGAATTTCTGTTCATCAAAAGACACTATGAAAAGAATGGGAGGCAAGAGAATATATTTCCAATACATAAAACTGTCAAAGGACTCGTTTCCAAAAATGTATAAAAAACTTCTACAAACCAAGAATAAAAATACGGACAACCCAATAAGAAATATGTGCAAAATAAATGAATAGGCACTTCAAATAGAGAAACTTTTGTGGCAGATAAACATACGAAAAGATGTTCAACAAATCAGGAAACTGAAAAATAAACCCACAATGAGATATTATACACCCATCAGATGAGCAAAATTCGGAAAGTCTGACAATACTAGATGTTGATGAGAATGTAGGACAGTTAGAACTCTCATAACTATTGGTAGAGACTGTCATTTATAAATGAAATATATTGTCATATAACTAAATTATAATTGGAACTAGTAATTTTGTCTGGTGAAATCGAATGATTTCCTAGGGTAGCTCAGGATGGCTAGCTGCCACAACAAAAATTGGTGAATAGTTTCAAAACTAAAGTTTGGAAAATAGGTTAACATCTGGTAAAATGAAAGAAACACTACCCTGTATTTTGTAATTCCACTCCTAGGTATATACCTAGAGAAATACAAGTACATATATACAAGTATATATGTAGAAGAATGTTAACAACATTGTAATAGCCTCAAAGCAGAAACACCCCAAATGTCCATTTGCAATAGAATGGATAGATATATTGTGTTGTGTTTGTACATTGGAATACTTTACATCCGTAAAAGGAAGCAAACTATGTCTATATGCAACAATACATATGAATCTCATAAGTGTATACTAAACAAAAAAAAGCATGACAAATGTATTATTATTTCATCATACAACATTTTAAAACAGGAGAAAAAAACTATATTGCTTAGGTGATAAAACTGTATAAAGCAAATCAGGGTATTGATTATTACAGAAGTCAGGATAGTGTTTACCAATGAGGAGGAAGATATGTGGAATATGAGGCCTTATGGAGAACTCATTATGTTCTATTTCTTTACCTAGGTGGTGGTTACATGGGGTGTTCTCTTTATAATTTTGTTTGTTAAACTGTTCATATAGGTTTTATTCTCTTATCTTTATGTATTGGGTTGAACTATCTAAAATTTCCATTTTTATAGACCCAGAATAGTTAAATATTGGCAATTTCATATGGTTTGGCTAATATGTTTTATTTACAATTAAATTACAAACAGAAAATATATTTTGTTCTCATATAACAAACAGATGCTGAGTGTGGTGATAAAGGGATGGTAAAACAATTGAAAGAGTCAAAATGTACTTCACAAGTAAGTCAAATGTTTGGTTTCTAATTTCTAAGCAAAATATTACAATTTAAAATATTCTGTTTCCGTTTTAATTTCAGTTTGGTATAATGAAGATTATTTATGTGAGGTCTAGATCTTATTAGTTTGGTAATCAAGTTGCTGTGATGTTACAGATTCTATCCCTTGGAGGAGTTATAGATTTAAAAATGAAGCCACAAAAAGTTTACATGAAAATTTACACAAAAAATTGTCATTAATAATTGACTATATATAATTGATACCACAACAACTAAATCATAACTGAAGAAAACAATTTTGTTTGGTAAGATTGAATTATTTGCCCAGGCTGCCACAAAAGTATCTTCAAAATATTTTTTAATAGTGGAAAGCTTTAGCGATGATAGGTGTAGGCAGTGTACCGTAGCTACTAAGGGATAAGACAGGAGAAACAAGAGTAGTATTCTGCTGTAAAGAAATACAGGTAAAAAGCGCATTTTCATTTTTTTGCTGGAGGGACCCAAACTGTTTCCGTAATGGGATTTGGTAACAAAACGTTTGAGAAATCATATTCCTAGCCTACAAAATGATATAAAGGAAAATTAGTATTCAAGTTCTCAATCTTTGCAGGGAAAGTAGTATAATGAATTTATTAGGGCAAAAAGTGCAAAGAACATAACAAGTGAGAGCAAGATTGCTCTTTTCTTTCAAGGGGATATCGTATACAAATCTTGACCCAGAGCATGATGTGGAAATTTTAAAAGAAAAATCATTCCTAACCATTTTTCTTCATCAATCTGAGTATGTCCTGGTTATGAGTTACTTTTTCAGGTAGGCGTAGGTGAGATAGAGCTGGGAAGAAAAGAAAAATTGGAAAATTAAAAATAATTATTTTCCTGTTTTTTGAAGATATATTTTGGTATCACTTTCACCAATTATTCTTATTTTACTTATTTTTTCTATGAAATGATAACATCATATGTTAATATGATGTTTTTAACCTCATATTTTTACATATATGAGTTTATTAATGCAATAACAGTCATTTTTATAGTTTTCTGTTACTTTGAATTTGCAGGTTACATATGCCGAACATTTGGGGAAGCCAATAGAAAGTAATAGTGATGAAGTAGAAGAAAGGGCTGAGATTCTTCCACGAACTCCTGAAATTCCTTTATTTCTAAGGACTCCTGAAGCTGTGAGAACACTTGACTCTGTGGAGAAATTACCTAAAACCCCCTTATTTGAAATGTAAGATTTTAATTAGTAATTATAATGAAAGAATCTACATATTGAGTTATGTAAGTCATTGATAGGAATAGTAAAATGCCTAATACCTGTAACTTTAAAAAGTTTTTATTATGGAATATTTCAAATATACAAAGGAGAGAGAGAGTAGTATAATGAACTCTCATGTACCTATCACTCTGTTGGAACAGTTATAAACATTCTGCCATCTCGTTTCATAGATCCTCTTCCCCATTTTCCCTGAAACATTTAGCTGAAGGTGGACTAGATCCTGAGTACTTATCAAGTTCAATAGTATAAGATTTAAGATTTTCAGAAGAATAAAAAATGTATGGAAAAATTTTAAATGTCAAGCTAAAAAGTTACTATCACATTTGGTAGGTTGTGGACATCATTGAATAATGTTCCAGCAGTCATTTTTCCTTAATGTTATAGTGTCTAAAACAAGAGATACCATTCTTTTAAGTAACCTTGGTAGGCATAAATATCTGTAACATCATTATTTAACTTTGGAAAATACAGGTTTGTAGTTTACAGCCAAGAAAATAGTGCTGCATTCAAGCTCTCTGTTTAGTTCAATCTTTTCTTAAATCTGAACGCTGAGATTCTTCTAAAATATATGTCAAACAGATTTCACTTCATCAGGAATCTCTCACCTGTGTTCTACTCTCTTTTTTAAATTGCTACTAAGATTTTTATATATGAATGTCATGCTGTTGACTCAAACACAGCATGTTCAAAGTAGAACTCATCATCAAATCTGAGAACTGTAAAAGGATGTGGCAATTGTATACTAAAACCTCTCATATTTATGGATGAGAAAACCAATCTGTAAAGTGACTCATTAATGATCATGGAGAGAGTTATAGAAGTATCTTCAGACTTCTATTATTTAACATGCACTTAATAGCACTATGTGTAAGCATTTAATAAATATTGCTCCTTTCATATTCACAACAGCTTTATGAGATGTAAGTACATTATTATCCTTATTTTATAGATGAAGAAACAGAATCACAGGTGATACAACTCGTTGCTGACAGAGTTGAGATTTAAACCCAGGCAGTTCTGCCTCCAGAATTCATGTTTTAACCACGTGTTATATACTGTCCTGTCTAGTTATTTTCCCCAAATCATTTTATAACTTAACTCCCTTATGAAACAATCTGTCATGGCTGGCTTCTCATTAAGACTAAAATTTTGTGACTGCTCTCAAGATCTTGGGGACAGTATAGCATCAGGCTTAAGAGCTTAGACTTTGAATCTTTGTTGCTAGCTACACTCAAATCCCAACTCTGGCACTTACATTCTTTTGAGCAAATCATTTAATCTTCCTATGCTTCAAAATCCTCTTCTCTGAAATGGAGGTGATAATAATGGTAGCTATCTCATAGGGTTATTGTGAGGAATAAGTAAATTAATGATGATGAAAATACATAGAATAGAGACTGACAGTATATTCTTAGTAGGAATTCTTTATTATCAATTCATAATTGATTATTCTACTTTAGTTAATATTATTCTCCACCCAAAACCATAGGTTTGTTTTTTTCTCCATAGGTTTGTCACTTCAATAACTACTTCCTCCCTTTTCCTGCTATGCTAATTCTTACCTCTCTGCCATTGCCTATGGTGCTTACCAGTCTGCAATATTTAATAATATGTATTTAACATTTTGATGATTTCTTATTTCTCTGTATCAGAAATAGAAATACAGCTACTGAATGTCAAACACAAAAGGAATCCCCTGGATTTTCTTTTCTTATGAGTTATACTTCTAGATCTCCTGGATTGAATTTATTTGATTCTTCTGCATTTGATTCAGAAATCTCATCACATCAGGTAATATGAGAAGCTAAAGTTTTATTTCTAAAAAAATTGTACACTGAAACCTCAAAAAGTTTAATTGTTTAATACTAAACTTCCTTGGAGCACAGTACAAAACAGAGGCAATTTATTTTATTAAAAAAAATTTTTATTGATGTATAGTTGATTCACAATGTTGTGTTCATTTCTGCTGTACAGCAAAGTGAGTCAGTTATATATATATATATTCTTTTTCATATTCTTTTCCATTATGGTTCGCCACAGGATATTGAATATAGTTCCCTGTGCTGTACAGCCAGAACTTGTTGTTTATCCATCCTATATACAAAGTCTGCCTTTGCTAATCCTAGACTCCCAATACTTCCCTCCCCTCCCCACTCCTTGGCAACCACAAGTCCATTCTCTATATCTGTGAGTCTGTTTTTGTTTTGTAGATACGTTGACTTGTGTCATATTTTAGATTCCACATGTAAGTGATATCATATGGTATTTGTATTTCTCTTTCTGACTTACTTCGCTTAGTATGATAATTTTTAGGTTCATCCATGTTGCTGCAACATGGCACCATTTCATTCTTTTTAATGACTGAGTAACATTCCATTGTATATATATATGCCACATCTTCTTTATCCATTCATCTGTCGATAAACATTTAGGTTGTTTCCACATATTGGCTATTATAAGTAGTGCTGCTGTGAACACAGGGGTGTATGTATTTTTTAGAATTATAATTTTGTCTGGATATATGTCCAGGACTGGGATTGCTGGATCATATGACAACTCTATGTTTAGTTTTTTGAGGAACCTCCATACTTTCCATTGTGGCTGCACCAATTTACATTCCCACCAACAGTGTAGGAGGGTTCCCTTTTCTCCACACCCTCTCCAGCATTTGTTATTGGTAAACTTTTTAATTATGGCCACTCTGACTGGTGTGAGGTGGTATCTCATTGTACTTTTGATTTGTATTTCTCTAATGATTAGCGATATTAAGCATCTTTTCATGTGCCTATTGGCCATCTGTATGTCTTCTTTGGAGAAATGTCTGTTTAATTCTTCTGCCCATTTTTTGATTGGGTTGTTTGTTTTGTTGTTGTTGTTGAGTTGTATGAGCTGTTTGTATGTTTTGGAAATTAAGCCCTGTCGGTCACATCATTTGAAAATATTTTCTCCCAGTCTGTAGGTTGTCTTTTCGTTTTGTTTAAGGTTTCTTTTGCTGTGCAAAAGCTTGTAAGTTTGATTAGGTTCTATTTGTTTATTTTTGCTTTTATTTCTGTTGCATTGGGAGACTGACCTAAGAAAACATTGGTATGATTTATGTCAGAGAATGTTTCGCCTATGTTCTCTTCTAGGAGTTTTATGGTGTTTTGTTTTATATTTAAGTCTTTAAGCCATTTTGAGTTTATTTTTGTGTATGGCATGAAGGTGTGTTCTAACTTCGTTGACTTACATGTAGCTCTCCAACTTTCCCAATACCACTTGCAGAGGCAATTTTTTAAAAGATTCTGAGTATTGATAGCATAACAACGTTTCCCCATTATCTTTATGTTTTCAACTTCAGGTGGCTCAAATTGACATCTGTTGATAAAACAGAATCTCAGGATAGCAATGATTTAAATTGCAGTTAAAGGCAGTTTAAAAATTAATTTGGCTTTGTAATTCTAAACAAACTTCATATATTCTCAGTGTGAAAAAATTTTCAGGTAGGTAGTTGGTCTTTTCAACTACATGTGTATGTAGAAACAAAAATTGACAGGATTAAAGGGAGAAAGAGACAAAAACACAAACTTAGTTGGAGATTTTTAATACCCCTTTCTCAGCAATTGATAGAATTAGGCAGCACCATCAAGAAAGATCTTATATAAAATCTGAACAACCCCATCGACCCCCTTGACTTAACAGACATTTATAGAATACCACATCTAACAACTGCAGCATATTTATTCTTTTCAAGCACTGATGGTACATTCACCAAGATAGACCATATTCTGGGCCATTAAATGGCTCCTAATAAATTTAAAAGGATAGAAATTATATGGAGTATGTTATCTCATCATAATGGAATTAAAATTGGAAATCAATAAGATATTAGGAAAGTCCTAAATATTTAGGCCATGGATCAAAGAAGAAATTAGAAAAGATTTTGAAATGAATGGTTATGAAAATTCAGCATATCAGAAACTGTAGGTTGCTGCCAAAGCCAGAGCAAAATAACTTTAAATAATTTAATTAACCATTTAAATAATTAAATTAATAGAAAAGAAGAAAGGTCTGTAATCGGTGACCTAAAATTCCACCTTGAAAAGCTAAAAAAAGAAGAAAAATAGAAATAGAAATAGAAATTTCTATAGAAATAGAAATAGAAAACAAACAATAGAGAAAATTAGCAAAGCCAGAGTTGGTTGTTTGAAAAAAATTGACAAAATATGTAAACCTACTAGATTGACAAATAAAAAGATAAAATTTACCTATATTAGGAATGAAAGAGAGGCTATTATTATGGCTCCTACTGGTTTTAATAATAAGAGAATATTATGAAATAGAAGACTGATAAGGGGGAACTTCACTTTTACATATTAAAATATCCTATAAACCTAGAGCAATCAAAATAGTGTGGTAAAAGTACAAGGATTGATTGATTGATCAATGGCATGGGAAATGTCTTGAAACAAAAGAATTTAGAATGCGATATAGATAGGACCACAAATTAGTGGGGATAAATTAGGCATTTGTCTTACACTGTACACCAATAGATATTATAGATGCATTACATTTTAAAATGTTAACCATAAAATATTTCAGAAGAAATATAGGTGAATATTTACCAGATCTTAAGAGAAGGAAGTATTCTCTAAGCATAAAAACAGTGGAAGAAGAGACAAAAGAAAATAAAGAGGGTTTTGGTTTGGTTACATATAAAATTTTATATGTTAAAAAAATTTTAAGGCAAAATGATAATGTGTTATAAAATATTTGCAATAATATGACAAACAGTTAAGATCTTTATTATATAAAGAGCTTATATGTACCAGCAAGAAAATTGCTGCCTCAGTAGAGGTATGGACAGAGTCTATTTGGTGAATAGATAATTCACCGAAAAAGAAATTCAAGTGCCTTATAAAATCTCTGGGAAAGACAGCTTTCCTTATTAATTGTCAAAGAAGTATAAATCTGTGCATAATAGTATATATTCAACTGTGATTTATATTAGAAAAAAATAGAAACAACCTAAATGTTTTAAACAAAAGCATGATTGAAACTATATTGTATGTCCATATTAGAGGAATATTAAAATGCCATAAAAAGAATAAGGTTTTGGAAGAATAGTTATTTGGAAAAATGCTCATAATGCAATGTTAAGACCAAAAAAAAGAGGACAGAAAACTGTTTCATGATCCCATTTTTTGAAAACCCTGTTTTACAGAGAAAATGGACTCTTTTGGCAGCAAAACTTTATTTGAACTGACATGAAGCTGTAATACTTTGTATTATTTTTATAGTCAGGAAAGCAGTAACAACAACCTGATTTGTAAAAGGCCTTCAGAATAAAACAAAGTTAATTAGAATTTTAGGTTATATTAATATTCCAAAGTAGGAAGTATCCTTGGTATAATATATATATATAGCCTATTAATATTTTATCTATTGCCAGAGTCAAATCAATAAACCTTATTTTAATATAAGTCAATGATAGTTTTGAAGATAGGTCTCTTTTTAATTACAATAAAGCACTATATAGAATGTTGCAATTTTGTCTACCCTAATTATGCTTATTAGAAGAACTAGGCTTTAGAGTCTAATATAAATGCTATACCTACTGTTCTACTGATTTCATAATATTTAATGAAAATTATTTTTCAGTTTAATGAACATTATTCTGCGGGAAATTTAAATCTTCTCTCATCACAACAAGAAAATGGTAAGTGATTTGAAGTTTGCTATATATAAAACCATGTTAACTCTCACCATTTGTGTTTAGTTTGTCTCTGATTTTCTTAGGCACTCAGTTTATTCTTTAAAAATATCCGTTACTTCTGCACCATTCACTAATTATTATTATTTTTTAGCAATTTAGCTTCTTCTCTCACTACTCTACCAAAACTTGCTTTTTCCAATATTACTAATGACTTACTAATTATCAAACATTATGAGTATTTTATTTTTATTATCATATTCAGTCACTTTGCAGCATTTGATATTGTTGACTATTCCCATCTCCCTTCTGGAGTTTTTGGATTTCTTCTTGTCTCGCTGGGGCTTACTTTTTATTGGACCTTCTTTCTTCATTTATCCGTTGATTAGTTCATTTATTCAACATATAAAAATAAATGTATGTATATATAGTATATTTTATATCAGGTACTGCTTCTGGCTCTGGTGATAGAATAGTGGACAAGAATGCAAAATTCTCATAGGGTTTATGTTCTAGTGGGAGAAACTGAAAATAGACAATGATTATATGTAAGGTAATGCACTAAAAAACAGTTGACATGGATTTGAATTGGCAGTCAGACTCACTGTCACAATTTTTAGTCTTAGATTTACTTAACTTTATAGAAAGATACAGGATAGGAGATAACAGCATGTACAGCATGTTTATCTTATTGAGAGGCCCACTGGCAACCCAAATAATAAGCTTTCTTTGGCTACCTCATCTACATGGGATATGTAAAGCTGCTATGGACAAAAGACATGATGCAGGTAAATCACCTTGACACACAAAAGCTGCAGCCTTGGTTTCCCACCTGAGAGCTAGGAAGGACTATATACCAAGTCACAGGTCCTCTAATTCAGGTGTAGTGCCACCCAGTACACTACTCAAACACATCATTATACATTTACCTTAATTCTTATTTTCTAAGAAAACAGTGCTGTGATGAGTCAGACTCCAACGTCATTCTTCCAGGTGGGCCTGGATCAGCACAGGCCTGATGTTAACTCTACTCACTTGTGGGGATAAATATTATGAAGAAAACTAAAGCAGAGTAAGGGAAGTAGGGAGTACTTGCATTGGGAAGATAGTTGCTGTGTTCCAAGGGAATCAGAGAAGGCATCACTAAAAGGCAGCATTTGAGCAGAGACCTGAAGGAGGTGCAGGTACAAGCTACTGGGATAACTGTTCTAGGCAGAGGGTTCAAAGGCCTTGAGATGGGAGTGTGCTCAGCATGTTCATTGAACAGCAGCTTAATTGATATGATTGGAATCAAATAATGAAGGAAAAACTGGTAAGAAATTAAATCAGAGAAGTTGGAGGGAGAGCAAACCATAGGGGACACTTAGACCATTTAAGGACTTTGGGGTGTTTTTTTTTCTGTTTGAGATGGGAAGCTATTGGACAGTTTTCAGCAAGGACTGAAATGATCTGACAGGTTTTAAAAGAATTGTTTGGCTCCTATACAGAGAACAGACCATATGGAAACGTGGGGGAGATCAGGGAGATTGATCAGGGAGCTATTGAAATAGTACAGGTGAGAACTGATAATGGTGCGGATGATGTCAGTGGAAGTGGTGAGAAAGGTCAGATTTTGGTTATTAAGTTTTCTGAAGGTAGAGTTGTAAGGATCTGCTTATGGACTGGATGTAAGGATTAAGAGAAAGAAGGATGATGCCAAGATTTTGACCTGAATAATTTTAAGAATGGAATTAACATCTGTTGAAATATAGAAGGCTGTAGAAGTTAATTTGAGATTGACAGGAGTTTAATTTTAGAAGTGTTATCACTGAAAAGCCTATATTAGATATCTGAGTGAAAGTAAGTAGGAAATTTTATATATGAACCTGGAATTCATTGGGGTGAGACATAAATTTTGGAATTGTCATAAATGGTTATTAAATGCCACAAGACCAGAACAAATCCAGCAATTGTAGACATTCTTTAAATGCGACTATCTAAAATATTAAATCTATTTACATTCTCCCCTTTGACATTCTCATTTGACACTCATTCACTTCAGCATTTTCAAATATTATAATACATATCTTCCCTCCCTGACTTCTCCTAATTCTCTTAAACTCCTGGACCTTACTTTTCTTAGCCTCCCCCCACGTTTTACTGAGATAAAATTGTCATATACCACTGTATAAATTTAAGGTGTGTTACATAATGGTTTGAAGTACTTATATTGTGAAATGATTCCTGCAGTAAATTTAGTTAGCATCCATCATCAAATATAGATACAATTAAAAAAATTTTTTTTCTTCTTTGTTATGAGAACTTTTAGGATTTTGTCCTTAACAATTTTCATATATATAACACAGTAACGTTAACTATGGCATCATGTTGTACATTACATCCCTAGTACTTATTTATCTTATAACTGGAAGTTTGTACCTTTTCACCACCTTCTCCCAATTTCCCCTCTCCATACTCTCACCTCTGGCAACCACAAATCTGATCTCTTTTTCTGGGAGTTTGGTTTCTTTCTTTTCTAATTTTTTAGTTTCTACTTATAAGTGAGATCATACAGGTCTGACACTTATTTCACTTAGTATAATGCCCTCAAGGTCCATCCATGTTGTTGTAAGTGACAGGATTTTCTCCTTTTTTATGGCTGAGTAGTATTTGTATATGTACGAATACATATTTAGATATCTCACAACTTCTTTATCCATTCATGCATCATTTCACACACAGGTTATTTCCATATCTTGGTTATTATAAATAATGCTGCTATGAACATAGGGGCACAGATATCTTTTCAAGTTAGTGTTTCATTTCTTTTGGATATATTCCCAGAAGTGGAATTGCTGGATCATATAGTGGTTCTATTTTTAATTTTGTGAGGAACTTCCATACTGTTTTCCATAGTGGCTTTAACAGTCTGTAATCCCACCAATAGTGCACAAGAGTTCCTTTTTCTTTTTTTTTTTTGAATTTTATTTGTTTATTTATTTATTTTTGGCTGTGTTGGGTCTTCGTTTCTGTGCGAGGGCTTTCTCTAGTTGCGGCAAGTGGGGGCCACTCTTCATCACGGTGCGTGGGCCTCTCACTGTCACGGCCTCTCTTGTTGCGGAGCACAAGCTCCAGACGCACAGGCTCAGTAGTTGTGGCTCACGGGTCTAGTTGCTCTGCGGCATGTGGGACCTTCCTAGACCAGGGCTTGAACCCGTGTCCCCCGCACTGGCAGGCAGACTCTCAACCACTGCACCACCAGGGAAGCCCAAGAGTTCCTTTTTCTGTACATCCTCTACAACATTTGTTATTTCTTGTCTTTCTGATGATGGCCATTCTAACAGGTATGAGAAGATATCTCATTGTGTTTCTGTTGTTGTTTTTTGCTGCACTAGGTCTTCATTGATGCACGCAGGCTTTTTGTAGTTGTGGCAAGCGGGGGCTATTTGTTGTGGTGTGCAGGCTTCTCATTGCAGTAGCTTTTACTGTTGTGGAACATGGGCTCTAGGTGCACGGGCTTCAGTAGTTGTGGCCCATGGGCTCAGTAGTTGCAGTGTGCAGGCTCTAAAGTGCATGGGCTTCGGTAGTTGTGGTGCACGGGCTCTAGAACATGAGCTCAGTAGTTGTGGTGCACGGGCTTAGTTGCCCCACAGCATGTGGGATCTTCCTGGATGAGGGATTGAACCCATGTCCCCTGCATTGACAGGCAGATTCTTAACCACTGGACCACCAGGGAAGTCCCTCATTGTGTTTTTAATTTGCATTTTCCTGGTGACTAGTGATGTTGAGCATCTTTTCATGTACCTGTTGGCCATTTTTGGAAAAATGCCCATTCAGATTGTTTGCCCATTTTTTAATTGAATTATTTGTTTGTTTGCTGTGTGTTGTATAATTTCTTTATATATTTTGGATGTTAACCCTTTATTGGATATATGGTTTACAAATATATTTTCCCATTTTGTAAGTTGTCTTTTCACATTGTTGATTGTTTCTTTTGTTGTGCAGAAGCTTCTTAGTTTGATGCAATCCCATTTATTTTTCATTCTGTTGCTTGTGCTTTAGGTGTCATATCCAATATTGTTGCCAAGACTCATATCAAGGGTCTTTTTTCCTATATTTTCTTCTAGGAGTTTCGTGGTGTCAGGTCTTACATTTAAGTCTTTACTCTGTTTTGAGTTAATTTTTGTGAGTGATGTAAGGTAGTGGGTCTAGTTTCATTCTTTTACATATGAATATCCTATTTTCCCAACACCATTTATTGAAGAGACTTTCTTTTCTCCGTTGAGTATTCTTGGCTCCCCTGTCAAATATCAGTTAATTGTGTGTGCTTGGGTTTATTTCTGGGCTCTCAGTTCTGGTCCATTGATCTGTTTGTCTGTTTTTATATCAGTACCATTCTGTTTTGATTACTATAGCTTGAAATCAGGAGTGTGATGCCTCCCTCCTTGTTCTTTCTCAGGATTACTTTGGCTTTTCTTTTGTGATTCCATATAAACTTTTGGATATTTTTTCTACTTCCGTAAAAAATGTCATTAGAATCTTGATAGAGATCATCCTGAATCTATAGATGGCTTTTGGTAGTATTGGCATTTTAGCAATATTAATTCTTCCAATCTGTGAACATGGGATACCTTTCCATTTATTTCTGTCTTCAATTTTTTTCACCAGTGTCTTGTAGTTTTCAGAGTAGAGGTCTTTTACCTCTTTGGTTAAGTTTATTCCTAAGTATTTAATTGTTTTGGTGTAAATGGGATCATTTCCTTTATTCATTTTTCAGATAATTTGTTAGTGTACAGAAATGCTACTGATTTTTGGATGTTTATTATGTATCTTGCAACTTTAGTGAATTTGTTGTTTAGATGTAACAATTTTTTGGTGGAGTCTTTAGGATTTTCTACATATGAAATCATGCCATCTTCAAATGGAAATAATTTTACCTCTTACTTTCCAATTTTGAGGCTTTTTATTTCTTTTTCTTGCCTGAATGCTCTGACATGGTCTCTCAATACTATGTTGAATGGGAGTGGACACTCTTGTCTTGCTCCTGATCTTAGAGGAAAAGCTTTCAATCTTTTATTATTGTGTATGATGTTAGCTATGGGCTTATCGTATATAGCCTTTATTATGCTTATTATGTTGAGGTGAGTTTCTTCTATACCTAATTTTTTAAGAGTTTTATCATGAATGAGTTGAATTTGTCAAATGCTGTCTCTGCAACTATTGGGATGATCATATGATTTTTTTCTTTCATTCTATTAATGTGATGTATCATGCTGATTGATTTGCATACATCAAACCATCCTTGCATCCCAGGTATAAATCCCACTTGAACATGATGAATGATCCTTTTAACATGCTGCTTAATTCAGTTTGCAAGTATTTTAGTGAGAATTTTTGCATCTATATTCATCAGAGATATTGGTCTGTAGTTTTTTTTCTGGTAGTGTCCTTTTCTGGCTTTGGTATGAAGGTAATGCTGGCCTCATAAAATTAGTTTGGAAATGTTCCCTCTTTGATTTCTTTGAAGAACTTGAGAAAGATTGACAATTAATTCTTCTTTAAATGTTTGGTAAAATTCACCAGTGAAGTCATCTGGTAGGACCTTATTTATAATTATATAATTGATATCTCTTTATATCTAAGGCATCTGTTGACATTAAAAACTCAGTATATCTGAAATCAAACTTGTTCTCTTTCTGATATACCTAATGGTCTCTCCATTATTCTAGTTGCCAAGACTCAGAACATCAGGGTTAATTTTAACTTCTTTCTGTGCCTGTGACTACATTCAGCTAGTCATCAAGTTTTATCAGTTCTCTCTCTGAAATATTTATTTTCTTTTCTGTTTTCATTATATGGAAATCATTATATTTCAAAGTCTTATTACCATTCACCTGGGCTATTGCAGCAACATTGTGATTGGTCTTTTCATCCTTTCAGCTTACTTATAGATCATACCCCAATTACTCTCCTTATGCGTAATGTTGGCCATCTCATTGCCCTGGTTAAATACCTTTAGTGGCTCCCCTGGAGTAGCAAATTATGCTCCCAGTTTTCTAACGTAGCTCCTGAACCTTTTTGTCCTATAAAAATAATCTGTGCTTTGGCCATACTGAAGAACTCACTGCATCCCAAATCTGCCCACACTTTCTTACCCACTTTTTCTTCCTGAAATCCTCAACTCTATCACTTTCTAACCATCTTTTCAAGACCAAGTTCTCTTCCACAGAACCTTTTATTTTTCCCCTTTGACATTCCATTCCAAAAAGGTCTCTCCCTAAAAGGGCCTAGATGAAGGCTATTCCCCAAGCTGTAAAACTTGGGGCTCTGGTTGCCTAACAGAAAGTAAAGAGGATATTATCTGAAGACTAAGTAACTGAGTCTATGAAAACTTCCCAGATCAACAACAGACGGACAGCAATTGGAATTGACTCTCCATTAGTCATTTTTAAAACATGGTAAAAGTAAAGTAGCCATATTTAATTAGGTTAATTCTAGGTATATGACTTCTGCACATACTATTACAAATTATAAATTTTTAAGATATTTTTCTGAATTTTTAGTCATTGTTAACATAGAAATAAAATTTATTTTCTATTTTGGAAAAAAAAGCTCTTTCCCTCACTTTTCTGAATGTCTTTTTTAAAATACTTTTTTGTATCTATACCATTATTATACTGTCATTATTTATGAATATACATAAAATATTTTCTAATCATAGGTTCTTTGAGGGCAGGGACTCTTGTTTACCTTTGAATTCTCCACAGCACCTAGACTACACAGTAATCTTGTACAGTAATCTATTATTTTATTTAAGGTGATCACAGGAGTTCTATGAAGACTTCATATGAACTTCTTTTGTTCTGAAATTAAAATAATGTCAAATTCATTTTTCAAAGGGAGATTCAAAATTTTTAGTTCTTTCTGGATCTATAGCTATGTTATAGCTGTTTTCCTTTGTTTAAGTCTTATGGATATGTACTGAAGTGAGAAAGAGAGGAAGAACCCAAGGATCAGTCCATCCATCTGTCCATCCCTCCAGCCATCCATCTACCCACCCACCCTATTGCTGGTTGGCTCAGCTTTATTTAGGGTAAAATAACTGAGATATTTGAAGATATATGAAATTTCAAAGTGGCACAAAGTAAATTGTTTTGCTTAATGTATTAATTGAATTGGTTCTCTGTGGAAAAAATATAGATGCTTTAAAAGACTTATTTCAAGTAAGTCTTTGGATTACTGTACATTTAAAATTGTTTAATAGTAATTAAAAATTCTAATTAAGATGTTGAAAATATATTTTTATAATTATAGTCTTAAATAATATAATGAATGAAAAACAGTATTTTTCCTTAAAGGCAATTCTGGGAATCATTAACCAAGTAATTCTTTATGTAAAGTTGATTTCAAAAACTCCTTTTTTTTTTTTTTTTTTTTTTTGCGGTACGCAGGCCTCTCACTGTTGTGGCCTCTCCCGTTGCAGAGCACAGGCTCCGGACGTGCAGGCTCAGCGGCCATGGCTCACAGGCCCAGCCGCTCCGCGGCATGTGGGATCTTCCCGGACCGGGGCACAAACCCGCGTCCCCTGCATCGGCAGGCGGACTCTCAACAACTGTGCCACCAGGGAAGCCCCAAAAACTCCTTTTAAAACTATAAAATCCTTTTCACTGTTCTGTCAATTTCCTTGAACATTGCCACAAACAGTATATTGTAGTTATGCAATAAGTAATAGTTGAATAAATTTGACTTATACAGTATGTCTCAAATCTAGCATTTCTTTCTCCATTCCCTTTTCTATGATTTGTAGGTAATGCCAAGCTTTCATCATCTCTTTCCTGTTAGCCCCATTTCTAAACATTTTCCTGTTCCAGGCTTTCTACACATTCTCTCCTGAGTAATCCTTATAAAGCAGTTCAAATCTTGTCATACCTCTGCTTGTAAATTTTTTTTTTTTTTTTTTTTTTTTTTGCGGTACGCGGGCCTCTCACTCTTGTGGCCTCTCCCATTGCGGAGCACAGGCTCCGGATGCGCAGGCTCAGCAGCCATGGCTCACGGGCCCAGCCGCTCTGCGGCATGTGGGATTTTCCCGGACCAGGGCACGAACCCATGTCCCCTGCATCGGCAGGTGGACTCTCAACCACTGCGCCACCAGGGAAGCCCTTCTGCTTGTAAACTTTTAATGGGTTCATCTTATCTATCAAATAAAGTCCAGATTCTATAGCTGGAAATTCAGCAGTCTTTACAAGCTCATCTTTATTAATTCCATTTTAATAACTCTTTGTTATTTCTCAATGCTTCTGATAAGCTGAATTGACTTCTGTTACCCTTATATTTCCTATGTACACCTATTTCTGTTCCTCTGTGCTATTCTCTCCATTTGAGATTTATTACTCCTCTTTCTACCTTATATACTACTTATTTATATACTTGAATTCAAATTACATGGAAGTGGGGTTTAAGTTTGGACCTGTTTAACCTTCCACAGTACAAAGGACAATGCTTTACACATAAGAGAAAAACAGTTAAATATGTTATTCAATGTTACCCTATTTATTGTGTGCAGTATACTGTAATTTGGTAGATTATAACCAAATTAATCATATTATGTAACATAAATAGCATGATATTGTAATATTTATCTTCCTCAGGAAACTTATTTGGGAAACCAAAAGGAGAAGATACCTTTACTTTTTCTTTTCCATCGGACTCTTCAACTCATACATTTGGAGCTGGAAGAGATGATTTTAGTTTTCCGTTTCCATTTGAACAGGATCAAAACTCAACACCTTCTTCTGTAAAAGAGTTTTCATCCTCCTCACAAAATACCACACAATTTACTTTATTTTGAACTAGTTACTAATTTATTGAATTATTTTACTACTCTGTAATCATCTAAGGCAGAAATTTACATTATTACTTAAACTATGAAGACCACTTTCTTTTGTTGATTAAAGAAATAATGGGTTACCATAGTAACATTATTTGATTATATTTATTCAAATATTGAAGGAAATTAAGACTGTGTCATCTACTTTTGTTTTTATTTGCAGCATTAGCTATCATTATTTATTTTGGTTTTGATTTTGCAAGCTATATTCATACAGAATCTATGCTTCACTGCTGCAGTAAAAGAGTGGTACTTTAATAATGATCTCAAAGAATTTATGTTATTGATAGTGAATAAAATGTGTTATTTTCTTCTAATACAACAAAAATTAAAATATTATCATTTATTCTAATAGCTTTAGTAGAAGGAAATTAAATATGAAAGGCTAGAGTAATTTCTGAAAATTGGTTGGTTGCATTAATTGTGATACTATTAATATTTATTTTTGCTTAAACTTTTTTGAAGAACATTTAAAATTTGTTTCCTGTCTTCAACAAAAAATTCACCTTTATGTTTTATATGTAGTATTTGCTTGTCAATCAATTATATAGCTTAAATGAAGATAATTAAAATTTGATGAAATTATATAAACATAATTGCTCAATATCTTTGTGCTTTTTAAAATTAGTTGTATTGAGTTATCAAGAAATAGAGTCTGATCCATATCTTGATGTGTGACTGCTGAAAGATTTTGAGCCTCACCCTGTTTTCTTCCCTTCTGCCCCACATCTGGTCAAGCTGGTAAGAAAGCACAGGTGTTTCCTTCTTTGGCGTCAGTGGGAAGTTCAAACCATGTATAGGAACATTTGCCATGGCTCACCCCTAACCACCATAAAAATCCAAAGCCAGTCTCCCTTCTCTGCTCTATCAAGCCATTTTCAGACCAGCTTGTGAGGCCTGGTCTGCTCTCCCCAGAAAATGTTATCATATGAGTAATAACTTTTTCATACCCTATTGGAATGTGTGGTGTCATCAATCTCAATATCCAAACCAAATTTTAGGTGAGAATCAATCTTGCTTCTTCAGGGTGTCCATAACATATCACAATTGTATTAAAGTAAACCTTCCCAAACTTTTTAGAAGTCAAAAGGATGGTGTAACTAATGATAGAATTTAAGGAAACTTTGGATTGTGTTTTAAAAAACCTTCAACAGCTGGTTGAAAGGTGAAAATTTCAGTTAAAAACCTGGAATTTTTCTTTTTATACCAACTATTAATTTTATTGTCCCTATGATTTAATTAATTGGTAGTTTTGATGTAATAAAGACATTTACTATATATGAGAAAGGATAGAAATGTAACTGGCTTATTATTTAGTAAGAGGTTCAAAACTGGTTTTAGCCTTGGGAAACCCACTGATTCCATGGTTTATTTTTACTTTAGAGAAATGTCTAGCAAACCAGTATGGTTAGATTTATCATGTATCAATAAAAGAGGTAAAATAAAATAAGTGTTTTTAAAGTATCTATAGTGTGTGTGACATTTTGAGGGCATATAAAAGAGCTAAAAGATATAGTCTTATACCCAAGGAACTTATAATTTAGTTGAGGAGACAAAACTTAGGAAACAAAAGCACATGTGAATAAAATAGTTGATAATCAAATTCTACAGCTTATAACTTGGTTTCTGCTAGAGAAGAGATTGAGTGCTTTAAGAATTAGAAAAGAAAGTCCATCATGGACCAGAAAGCTTAGGAAGGATTCATTGAGGAGGTAGGACTTGAATTAGGACTTTAAAGGTATGTAGATGATAAAATTCTTGAGTATAAGGTTGATGCCTTTTTCTAGTTTACATTTTTTATTGCTTAACTTCACTGGCTAGTGTTTAGTAGGATTTCATTAAATGCTTGTTGAATTTATAGAATTGAACTGAATTGGTGAAGGAGGCAGGGAGGACTTTCTACGTAAGGGAGACAATATCATGAGCAAAAGACAAATGCAATCACAAATTTAATGTATGTGGAGGAAATTCAAGAGTAGACCTAATTGGAGTGGAGAATAATACGTAGTAGGAAATTGAGTTTAATAGATATGGTACTGATTTGTAGAGGATCTTCAAGTGTTTTGACTTGATTTCTGAGGCCAATAAGGAACGTATATCTTAAATGCCAGAGTTGCAAGAAAAAAGAAATGGCTGAGAAAGATTAAACAGACAATACAGTTAGAGTTGGGAGGAATTAGAGTTAAACCAATTAGGAGGCATTATGCAGTGATAAGTTCCAGGTGATAATAACTGATTGTCTTGTTGTTTGATACTCCTAACACCTAAAATTGGAAAAGTATACCTTAAGTATATTTGATTGAATACCATCTAGGTATAAGGTAAGAGGAGGAAGGAATCAGTTATTTGGTTGTGTTTGAATGTCACAGGTCCTCCAACTGGTGAAGGCAAGTGCAGTGTTTCTAATACAGATCACAAAAATAACTTTGTATGATCAAATAGCCTTCTAAAGGCAATTTTTTAAAGAGCAATATTCTCCTAAAGATAGATGAAATCTGCTGTAATCTTCAGAACAGCAATTTGTCTCTACTTCTACTCAACAAGATTTCAGAAATATGAGGTTCCAGTTCCAGAACCCTCTCTCATGTAGTCTAACAACTAACACAACATATCTTATCATGTTTAAGAAAAAAGCTATTTTAATATGTTTAGAATAATTTTTTCTCAACAATTACGAAAGGTATTCTCAGTATATGAGAGGAATATTCCAAAATCAGTCAAGACTCTGATTTATCCTCAAAGGAGCACACAGTAATTACTGGGGCATCACTACTACTCAGTGGACAAAGCCAGGATCTCTCAGTAGACAGAGCTAGGAAACAGATGAATGTTTACTAATCTATCTGTACATATATGTGTCTAACTAACTAAATGCTCAGAACAAAACAAAACAAACATGAGCTTATACAGATAACTTCAGCAACATGAAGCTCATTTATTACCCTTTTGCTTATTTGTATAACTCCTTTCTCTGGCAGTGAGAAATCTGGCTTTTATTACCTACAACTTATTTACTTTCTGTTCAACCCTAGGATACATGTAGTTTCAGGATTGTGACCTCAGACCTTGTGAGAAATTTATTATAGGTCATACTACTTTTCTATGGCTGCTGTAGCAAATTACCACAAACTTGGTGGATTTGAAACAACAGGAATTTATTCTCTTGCAGTTGGAAGTCCAAAATTGGTTTTACTGGGCCACAATCAAGGCAAGACCATGCTTTCTCCTGAGGCTATGGGAGAATCCATTCCTTGCATGTTTCAGCTTCTGGTGGCTGCTGATGTTCCTTGGCTTGTGTCCACATCACTCCAATTTCCAAGGTCATTATGTTAGGTTTTCAGAGAAACAGAACCAATAGCACCATCCTTTTTCCTCCCTCCCCCTCTTCCTTCCTCCCTTCCTCCCTTTTCTCACTCTCGTCTATCAACTTGATTTATTTTAAGGAACTGGTTTTCATGATTATTCAGGTTGCACTTCTGAAATCTGTAGGACAAGTTGGCAGGCTGGAAATTTAGGTAAGGGTTGATTTTGCAATTTGGGTCTGAAATCTGCAGGGAAACCTGGCTGGCTAGAAACTCAGGCAGGGTTTCGATGTTACAGCCTTGAGGCCAAAACTTCTTTGGGAAACCTGTCTTTGCTCCTAAGGCCTTCAGCTGATTGGATAAACCATAGCCAGAGTAATCTGCTTTGCTGAAAAGTCTGCTGATTTAAATGTTAATCACATTAAAAAATACCTTCACAACAATATCTAGAATGGTGTTTGACTTAACAACTGGATACCAAATCCTAGCCAAGTTGACACATGCAATTAACCATCACAGCCAGCATCTTCAAATCTCTCTCTGCTCTGCCTTCACATGGCCTTCTCTCTGTTTGTGAAATCTCCCTCTGCCTTTCTTTTATAAGAACAAGTCATTGCATTAGAGTCCACCTGGATAATTCAGATAATCTTCTCATTTCAAAATCTTAATAACATCTGAAAGACCCTCCCCCTTTTTCTTGTCATATAAAGTAACACAGGTTCCAGGGGATAGGACCTGGGTATCTTTTTTTTTTTTTTTTTTGCTGTACGCGGGCCTCTCACTGCTGTGGCCTCTCCCGTTGCGGAGCACAGGCTCCGGACACACAGGCTCCGCGGCCATGGCTCGCGGGCCCAGCCGCTCCACGGCATGTGGGATCTTCCGGGATAGGGGCACGAACCCGTGTCCCCTGCATCGGCAGGCGGACTCTCAACCACTGCGCCACCAGGGAAGCCCCAGGACCTGGGTATCTTTGGGGTGATATTTTCTAGCCTATTATATAGTATATAGTATTAGAGTATCCAGTCAAAACACTGTTTTCCAAAGTTACTTAGGATAGCTCCTGTCTTCCCTACCCACTTGATTATGATTATGTCACTCATTTATAATGCAGTTAGATTCATTTGTGGTCATCTGCATTTCATCTTGAGTTTATCTGAATTCCTGATTGATTTTTAAGAAGTAAAACTTCTTTGTGATGTGCAGTGATGTGCAGGTTTTAACAAATAGAGTTTCATATATCCAGCATTACAGAACCATACAGAACAGTTCCATCACCCCTAAAGTTCCCTAGTGTTGACCCTTTGTAGTCAGCCCCTCTCTCTACTTCCAAAGCCTGGAAACAGTGGACCTGTTCTCTGCTTCTATAGTTTTGTCTTTTCCAAAATGTCATATAAATGGAAATATATTCTATGTAGCCTTTGGGGTCTGGCTTCTTTCACTTAGCAAAATGTATTTCAGCTTCATCCATGTAGTTGCATAAGTCAATAGATTGGTCTTTTTTATTGCTAAGTATTACATTGTATGGGTGTAGTACAGTTTATTCATTTACCTGTTGAGAGGCATTTTGGTACGTTTTAGTGATTATGAATAAAGCTTCTATAAACATTTATGTATGGGATTTTATGTGAATATAAATTTTATTTCACCTGAGTCAATACCTGGGAGTAGGATTCTTGGGTTGCACAATAAGTATATGTTTAACTTTATAAGAAACTGCCAAACTTTTTCCAAAGCGACTGTACTATTTTGCATTCCCACGAGCAGTGCGTGAGGGTTCCAGTTGCTTCACATTTTTTTTTAGTACTCAGTATTATCAGTTTTTAAGATTTTAGCTATTCTAATAGGTATAAAATGGTATATTGCTATAGTTTTAATTTGTAGTTCCCTAAAGTCTAATGATGTTGAGCATCTTTTCACATGCTTATTTTCCATCTGAATATCTGTTTTCAATAAAAATTTGGGTGGTTTCTTTTCTTGTTGAATTATGCAAATTCTTTATGCATTCTGGACACAGGTCCTTTATTTGCAAATATTTTCTCCCAATCTGTGGCTTATCTTTTTATTCTCTTAACAGTGTCTATCACAGAATAAAAAATTTTAATTTTGATAATGTCCAATCTATAATTGGAACATGCTTTTTTTTTAACATCTTTATTGGAGTATAATTGCTTTACAATGGTGTGTTAGTTTCTGCTTTATAACAAAGTGAATCAGTTATACATATACATATGTTCCCATATCTCTTCCCTCTTGCGTCTCCCTCCCTGCCACCCTCCCTATCCCACCCCTCTAGGTGGTCACAAAGCACCGAGCTGATCTCCCTGTGCTATGCGTCTGCTTCCCACTAGCTATCTTTTTTACGTTTGGTAGTGTATATATGTCCATGCCACTCTCTCACTTTGTCACAGCGTACACTTCTCCCTCCCCATATCCTCAAGTCCATTCTCTAGTAGGTCTGTGTCTTTATTCCTGTCTTACCCCTAGGTTCTTCGTGACATTTTTTTTTTTGTTAAATTCCATATATATGTGTTAGCATACGGTATTTGTTTTTCTCTTTCTGACTTACTTCACTCTGTATGACAGACTCTAGGTCCATCCACCTCACTACAAATAGCTCAATTTCGTTTCTTTTTATGGCTGAGTAATATTCCATTGTATATATGTGCCACATCTTCTTTATCCATTCATCCGATGATGAACACTTAGGTTCATCTGTGGCTAAGACTTCCAAAACAATGTTGAATAATAGTGGTGAGAGTCGACAACCTTGTCTTGCTCCTGATCTTAGTGGAAATGCTTTCAGTTTTTCACCATTGAGGACGATGTTGGCTGTGGGTTTGTCATATATGGCCTTTATTATGTTGAGGAAAGTTCCCTCTATGCCTACTTTCTCGGGAGTTTTTATCATAAATGGGTGTTGAATTTTGTCAAAAGCTTTCTCTGCATCTATTGAGATGATCATATGGTTTTTCTCCTTCAATTTGTTAATATGGTGTATCACGTTGATTGATTTGCATATATTGAAGAATACTTGCATTCCTGGAATAAACCCCACTTGATCATGGTGTATGATCCGTTTAATGTGCTGTTGGATTCTGTTTGCTAGTATTTTGTTGAGGATTTTTGCATCTATGTTCATCAGTGATATTGGCCTGTAGTTTTCTTTCTTTGTGACATCCTTGTCTGGTTTTGGTATCAAGGTGATTGTGGCCTTGTAGAATGAGTTTGGGAGTGTTCCTCCTTCTGCTATATTTTGGAAGAGTTTGAGAAGGATAGGTGTTAGCTCTTCTCTAAATGTTTGATAGAATTCGCCTGTGAAGCCATCTGGTCCTGGGCTTTTGTTTGTTGGAAGATTTTTAATCACAGTTCCAATTTCAGTGCTTGAGATTGGTCTGTTCATATTTTCTATTTCTTCCTGATTCAGTCTTGGCAGGTTGTGCATTTCTAAGAATTTGTCCATTTCTTCCAGGTTGTCCATTTTTTTGGCATAGAGTTGCTTGTAGTAATCTCTCATGATCTTTTGTATTTCTGCAGTGTCAGTTGTTACTTCTCCTTTTTCATTTCTAATTCTATTGACTTGAGTCTTCTCCCTCTTTTTCTTGATGAGTCTGGCTAATGGTTTATCAATTTTGTTTATCTTCTCAAAGAACCAGCTTTTAGTTTTATTGACCTTTGCTATTGTTTCCTTCATTTCTTTTTCATTTATTTCTGATCTGATTTTTATGATTTCTTTCCTTCTGCTAACTTTGGGGTGTTCTTGTTCTTCTTTCTCTAATTGCTTTAGGTGCAAGGTTAGGTTGTTTATTCGAGATGTTTCCTGTTTCTTAAAGTGGGATTGTATTGCTATAAACTTCCCTCTTAGAACTGCTTTTGCTGCATCCCATAGGTTTTGGGTCGTCGTGTCTCCATTGTCATTTGTTTCTAGGTATTTTTTGATTTCCTCTTTGATTTCTTCAGTGATCACTTCTTTATTAAGTAGTGTATTGTTTAGCCTCCATGTGTTTATATTTTTTCAGATCTTTTCCTGTAATTGATATCTAGTCTCATAGCATTGTGGTCGGAAAAGATACTTGATACAATTTCAATTTTCTTAAATTTACCAAGGCTTGATTTGTGACCGAAGATATGATGTATCCTGGAGAATGTTCCATGAGGACTTGAGAAGAACGTGTATTCTGTTGTTTTTGGATGGAATGTCCTATAAATATCAATTAAGTCTATCTTGTTTTTTTTTTTTTTTTTTTTTTTTTTTTTTTTTCAGTAATGTATTTTTTTTTTTTAATTTTTTAATTAGTTTCTGCTTTATAACAAAGTGAATCAGTCATACATATACATCTGTTCCCACATCCCTTCCCTCATGCATCTCCCTCCCTCCCACCCTCCCCATCCCACCCCTCCAGGTGGTCACAAAGCACTGAGCTAATCTCCCTGTGCTCTGTGGCTGCTTCCCACTATCTATCTACCTTACGTTTGGTAGTGTATATATGTCCATGCCTCTCTTTCGCTTTGTCACAGCTTACCCTTCTCCCTCCCCATATCCTCAAGTCCATTCTCAAGTAGGTCTGTGTCTTTATTCCCGTTTTGCCCCTAGGTCCTTCATGACTTTTTTTTTTTTTTTAAATTCCGTATATATGTGTTAGCATACGGTATTTGTCTTTCTCTTTCTGACTTACTTCACTCTGTATGACAGACTCTAGGTCTATCCACCTCATTACAAATAGCTCAGTTTCGTTTCTTTTTATGGCTGAGTAATATTCCATTGTATATATGTGCCACATCTTCTTTATCCATTCATCCGATGATGGACACTTAGGTTGTTTCCAGCTCCGGGCTATTGTGAATAGAGCTGCAATGAACATTTTGGTACATGTCTCTTTTGGAATTATGGTTTTCTCAGGGTATATGCCTAGTAGTGGGATTGCTGGGTCATATGGTAGTTCTATTTTTAGTTTTTTAAGGAACCTCCATACTGTTCTCCATAGTGGCTGTACCAATTCACATTCCCACCAGCAGTGCAAGAGTGTTCCCTTTTCTCCACACCCTCTCCAGCATTTATTGTTTCTAGATTTCTTGATGATGGCCATTCTGACTGGTGTGAGATGATATCTCATTGTAGTTTTGATTTGCATTTCTCTAATGATTAATGATGTTGAGCATTCTTTCATGTGTTTGTTGGCAGTCTGTATATCTTCTTTGGAGAAATGCCTATTTAAGTCTTCTGCCCATTTTTGGATTGGGTTGTTTGTTTTTTTGCTATTGAGCTGCATGAGCTGTTTATAAATTTTGGAGATTAATCCTTTGTCAGTTGCTTCATTTGCAAATATTTTCTCCCATTCTGAGGGTTGTCTTTTGGTCTTGTTTATGGTTTCCTTTGCTGTGCAAAAGCTTTGAAGTTTCATTAGGTCCCATTTGTTTATCTTTGTTTTTATTTCCATTTCTCTAGGAGGTGGGTCCAAAAGGATCTTGCTGTGATTTATGTCATAGAGTGTTCTACCTATGTTTTCCTCTAAGAGTTTGATAGTTTCTGGCCTTACATTTAAGTCTTTAATCCATTTTGAGCTTATTTTTGTGTATGGTGCTAGGGAATGATCTAATCTCAAACTTTTACATGTCCCTGTCCAGTTTTCCCAGCACCACTTATTGAAGAGGCTGTCCTTTCTCCACTGTACATTCCTGCCTCCTTTATCAAAGATAAGTTGGCCATATGTGCGTGGGTTTATCTCTGGGCTTTCTATCCTGATCCACTGATCTATCTTTCTGTTTTTATGCCAGTACCAGACTGTCTTAATTACTGTAGCTTTGTAGTGTAGTCTGAAGTCAGGGAGCCTGATTCCTCCAGCTCCGTTTTTCGTTCTCAAGATTGCTTTGGCTATTCGGGGTCTTTTGTTTTTCCAAACAAATTTTGAAATTTTTTGTTCTAGTTCTGTGAAAAATGCCAGTGGTAGTTTGATAGGGATTGCATTGAATCTGTAGATTGCTTTGGGTAGTAGAGTCATTTTCACAATATTGATTCTTCCAATCCAGGAGCATGGTATATCTCTCCATCTATTTGTATCATCTTTAATTTCTTTCATCAGTGTCTTATAATTTTCTGCATACAGGTCTTTTGTCTCCTTAGGTAGGTTTATTCCTAGATATTTTATTCTTTTTGTTGCAATGGTAAATGGGAGTGTTTTCTTGATTTCATTTTCAGATTTTTCTTCATTAGTGTACAGGAATGCCAGAGATTTCTGTACATTAATTTTGTATCCTGCTACTTTACCAAATTCATTGATTAGTTCTAGTAGTTTTTCGGTAGCATCTTTAGGATTCTCTATGTATAGTATCATGTCATCTGCAAACAGTGACAGCTTTACTTCTTCTTTTCCAATTTGGATTCCTTTTATTTCCTTTTCTTCTCTGATTGCTGTGGCTAAAACTTCCAAAACTATGTTGAATAAGAGTGGTGAGAGTGGGCAGCCTTGTCTTGTTCCTGATCTTAGTGGAAATGGTTTCAGTTTTTCACCATTGAGGACAATGTTGGCTGTGGGTTTGTCATATATGGCCTTTATGATGTTGAGGAAAGTTCCCTCTATGCCTACTTTCTGCAGGGTTTTTATCATAAATGGGTGTTGAATTTTGTCGAAAGCTTTCTCTGCATCTATTGAGATGATCATATGGTTTTTCTCCTTCAACTTGTTAATATGGTGTATCACATTGATTGATTTGCGTATATTGAAGAATCCTTGCATTCCTGGAATAAACCCCACTTGATCATGGTGTATGATCCTTTTAATGTGCTGTTGGATTCTGTTTGCTAGTATTTTGTGGAGGATTTTTGCATCTATGTTCATCAGTGATATTGGCCTGTAGTTTTCTTTCTTTGTGACATCCTTGCCTGGTTTTGGTATCAAGGTGATGGTGGCCTCGTAGAATGAGTTTGGGAGTGTTCCTTCCTCTGATATTGTTTGGAAGAGTTTGAGAAGGATGGGTGTTAGCTCTTCTCTAAATGTTTGATAGAATTCGCCTGTGAAGCCATCTGGTCCTGGGCTTTTGTTTGATGGAAGATTTTTAATCACAGTTTCAATTTCAGTGCTTGTGACAGGTCTATTCATATTTTCTATTTCTTCCTGAGTCAGTCTTGGCAGGTTGTGCATTTCTAAGAATTTGTCCATCTCTTCCAGGTTGTCCATTTTATGGGCATAGAGTTGCTTGTAGTAATCTCTCATGATCTTTTGTATTTCTGCAGTGTCAGTTGTTACTTCTCCTTTTTCATTTCTAATTCTATTGATTTGAGTCTTCTCCCTTCTTTTCTTGATGAGTCTGGCTAATGGTTTATCAATTTTGTTTATCTTCTCAAAGAACCAGCTTTTAGTTTTATTGATCTTTGCTATCGTTTCCTTCATTTCTTTTTCATTTATTTCTGATCTGATTTTTATGATTTCTTTCCTTCTGCTAACTTTGGGGTGTTTTTGTTCTTCTTTCTCTAATTGCTTTAGGTGCAAGGTTAGGTTGTTTATTCGAGATGTTTCCTGTTTCTTAAGGTGGGATTGTATTGCTATAAACTTCCCTCTTAGAACTGCTTTTGCTGCATCCCATAGGTTTTGGGTCGTCGTGTCTCCATTGTCATTTGTTTCTAGGTATTTTTTAATTTCCTCTTTTATTTCTTCAGTGATCACTTCGTTATTAAGTAGTGTATTGTTTAGCCTCCATGTGTTTGTATTTTTTACAGCTCTTTTCCTGTAATTTATATCTAGTCTCATAGCATTGTGGTCGGAAAAGATACTTGATACAATTTCAATTTTCTTAAATTTACCAAGGCTTGATTTGTGACCCAAGATATGATCTATCCTGGAGAATGTTCCATGAGCACTTGAGAAAAATGTGTATTCTGTTGTTTTTGGATGGAATGTCCTATAAATATCAATTAAGTCCATCTTGTTTAATGTATCATTTAAAGCTTGTGTTTCCTTATTTATTTTCATTTTGGAAGATCTGTCCATTGGTGAAAGTGGGGTGTTAAAGTCCCCTACTATGATTGTGTTACTGTCGATTTCTCCTTTTATGGCTGTTAGTATTTGCCTTATGTATTGAGGTGCTCCTATGTTGGGTGCATAAATATTTACAATTGTTATATCTTCTTCTTGGATCGATCCCTTGATCAGTATGTAGTGTCCTCTTTGTCTCTTGTAATAGTCTTTATTTTAAAGTCTATTTTGTATGACATGAGAATTGCTACTCCAGCTTTGTTTTGGTTTCCATTTGCATGGAATATCTTTTTCCATCCCCTCACTTTCAGTCTGTATGTGTCCCTAGGTCTGAAGTGGGTCCTTGTAGACAGCATATATATGGGTCTTGTTTTTGGATCAATTCAGCCAGTCTGTGTCTTTTGGTGGGAGCATTTAATCCATTTATATTCAAGGTAATTATTGATATGTACGTTCCTATTCCCATTTTCTTAATTGTTCTGGGTTTGTTATTGTAGGTCTTTTCCTTCTCTTGTGTTTCTTGCCTAGAGAAGTTCCGTTAGCGTTTGTTGTAAAGCTGGTTTGGTGGTGCTGAACTCTCAGCTTTTGCTTGTCTATAAAGATTTTAAATTCTCCATCAAATCTGAATGAGATCCTTGCTGGGTAGAGTAATCTTGCTTGTAGGTTTTTCTCCTTCATCACTTTAAATATGTCCTGCCAGTCCCTTCTGGCTTGCAGAATTTCTGCTGAAAGATCAGCTGTTAACCTTATGGGGATTCCCTTGTGTGTTATTTGTTGTTTTTCCCTTGCTGCTTTTAATATGTTTTCTTTGTATTTAATTTTTGACAGTTTGATTAATATGTGTCCTGGCATGTTTCTCCTTGGATTTATCCTGTATGGGACTCTCTGTGCTTCCTGGACTTGATTAACTATTTCCTTTCCCATATTAGGGAAGTTTTCAACTATAATCTCTTCAAATATTTTCTCAGTCCCTTTCTTTTTCTCTTCTTCTTCTGGGGCCCCTATAATTCAAATGTTGTCCCAGAGGTCTCTGAGACTGTCCTCAGTTCTTTTCATTCTTTTTTCTTTCTTCTGCTCTGTGGTAGTTATTTCCACTATTTTATCTTCCAGGTCATTTATCCATTCTTCAGCCTCAGTTATTCTGCTGTTGATCCCTTCTAGCGTATTTTTAATTTCATTTATTGTGTTGTTCTTCGTTGCTTCTTTCCTCTTTAGTTCTTCTAGGTCCTTGTTAAATGTTTCTTGCATTTTCTCTGTTCTATTTCCAGGATTTTGGATCATCTGTACTATCAGTATTCTGAATTCTTTTTCAGGTAGACTGCCTATTTCCTCTTCATTTGTTAGGTCTGGTGGGTTTTTATCTTGCTCCTTCTCCTGCTATGTGTTTTTCTGTCTTCTCATTTTGCTTATCTTACTGTGTTTGGGGTCTCCTTTTTGCAGGCTGCAGGTTCGTAGTTCCCATTGTTTTTGGTGTCTGTCCCTAGTGACTAAAGTTGGTTCAGTGGGTTGTGTAGGCTTCCTGGTGGAGGGGACTAGTGCCTGTGTTCTGGTGGATGAGGCTGGATCTTGTCTTTCTGGTGGCCAGGTCCATGTCTGGTGGTGTGTTTTGGGGTGTCTGTGACCTTATTATGATTTTAGGCAGCCTCTCTGCTAATGGGTGGGGTTGTGTTCCTGTCTTGCTAGTTGTTTGGCATAGGGTGTCCAGCACTGTAGCTTGCTGGTCGTTGAGTGAAGCTGGGTGTTGGTGTTGTTATGGAGATGTCTGGGAGATTTTTGCCGTTTGATATTACGTGGAGCTGGGAGGTCTCTTGTGGACCAGTGTCCTGAAGTTGGCTGTCCCACCTCAGAGGCACAACACTGACTCCTGGCTACAGCACCAAGAGCCTTTTATCCACACGGCTCAGAATAAAAGGGAGAAAAAGTAGAAAGAAAGAAAGAGAAAGAAAGGGGATAAAATAAAATAAAGTAGAGTAAGATAAAATAGAGTTATTAAAATAAAAAAATTATTATTAAGAAAAATATTTTTTGTTAAAGTAAAAAAACAACAACAACAAAAAAAAATGGACGGACAGAACCCTAGGACAAATGGTGAAAGCAAAGCTATACAGACAAAGTCTCACACAGAAGCATACACATACATACTCACAAAAAGAGGAAAAGGGGAAAAAATAATATATCTTGCTCTCAAATCCACCTCCTCAATTTGCGATGATTCGTTGTTTATTCAGGTATTCCACAGATGCAGGGTACATCAAGTTGATTGTGGAGATTTAATCTGCTGCTCCTGAGGCTGCTGGGAGAAATTTCCCTTTGTCTTCTTTGTTAGCACAGCTCCCAGGGCTCAGCTTTGGATTTGGCTCCGTCTCTGCGTTTAGGTGGCTGGAGGGCATCTGTTCTTCGCTCAGACAGGATGGGGTTAAACGGGCAGCCGATTCGGGGGCTCTGGCTCACTCAGGCCGGGGGCAGGGAGGGGCACGGATGTGGGGTGAGCCTGCGGCGGCAGAGGCCAGCGTGACGTTGCAGCAGCCTGAGGCGCGCGTGCGTTCTCCCAGGGAAGTTGTCCCTGGATCCTGGGACCCTGGCAGTGGCGGGCTGCACAGGCTCCTGGGAGGGGGAGGTGTGGAGAGTGACCTGTGCTCGCACACAGGCTTCTTGGTGGTGGCAGCAGCAGCCTTAGCGTCTCATGCCCGTCTCTGGGGTCCGCGCTGATGGCCGCGGCTCGTGCCTGTCTCTGGAGCTCCTTTAAGCAGCACTCTTAATCCCCTCTCCTCGCGCACCAGGAAACAAAGAGGGAAGAAAAAGTCTCTTGCCTCTTCGGCAGGTCCAGACCTTTCCCCGGACTCCCTCTTGGCTAGCCGTGGTGCACTAACCCCTTCAGGCTGTGTTCATGCCGCCAACCCCAGCCCTCTCCCTGGGATCCCACCGAAGCCCGAGCCTCAGCTCCCAGCCTCCGCCCACCCCGGCGGGTGAGCAGACAAGCCTCTTGGACTGGTGAGTGCTGGTCGGCACCTATCCTCTGTGCAGGAATCTCTCCGCTGTGCCCTCTGCACCCCTGTTGCTGTGCTCTCCTCCGTGGCTCCAAAGCTTCCCCCCTCTGCCACCTGCAGTCTCCGCCTGCGAAGGGGCTCCTAGTGTGTGGAAACCTTTCCTCCTTCACAGCTCCCTCCCACTGGTGCAGGTCCCGTCCCTATTCTTTTGTCTCTGTTTATTCTTTTTTCTTTTGCCCTACCCAGGTACGTGGGGAGTTTCTTGCCTTTTGGGAGGTCTGAGGTCTTCTGCCAGCGTTCAGTGGGTGTTCTGTAGGAGTTGTTCCACGTGTAGATGTATTTCGGATGTATCTGTGGGGAGGAAGTTGATCTCTGTGTCTTATGCTTCTGCCATCTTCCCCCTCTTGCCCTCTATTGTTTTTTAATCTCTATTTTTATTTATTTCCTCTCTGATCTTTATTATTTCCTCCCTTCTGTTGACTTTACGTTTTGTTTGTTCTTCTTTTTCTGATTCTTTTAGGTGGTAGGTCAAGTTGTTTATTTGAGACTTTTTTTTGTTTTCTTGAGGAAGGGCTGTATCACTATGAACTTCCTTTCAGGACTGCTTTTGCTACATCCCATAGATTTTGTATGGTTGTGTTTTCATTTTCATTTGGCTCAAGGTATTTTTAAATTTCCTGTTTGATTTCCTCATTGACCCATTGGTTTTTTTTAAGTAACATGTTGTTTAGTCTTCATGTAATTGGCTTTTTCTCATTTCTTTTTCTGTGGTTGATTTCTAGTTTTATGCCATTGTGGTCAGAAAAGATATTTGAAGTAATTTTTGACGTGTTTCTATGCAAAGTTCAAAGGGGTGACTGGAGATGGAAGAGAAAGGACAGGTGAAAACTATTAAATGGAAAACACTGAAAAAACTTCCTCACTAATTGGCTATGACAGATGAAAAAGGCCTCAGTTATGATTTCTAGATTTTGAGCCAGTGTTACTGGAAAAAATTAGGGGTTAGGAGGAGGAGCTGAAGAAAATAGGGAGAAGAGAAGATAGTAAGTTTAGATTTTCATATATTAAGATTGAGATGGCAATTGATGACTCATGAGTATAGAAGGCATTTGAAGTTATATGATTTATGTTTAGAGAAAGGGTTAGGGCTGAGAGTATTTTAAAATTTCTCACTCATTTCACAAAAGATAGATGGATGGGGATATATTATATTTTGAAATCCTACACTTGGAAGATGGTTGAATTTATATTTAGGTTATGAATCACTGGTTCTATAAGGCAGAAGCAGCAAGCAGAACACAAGCCAAACAGTTGAGTGCTGAGTCTTATGGAATACTCATGGTTAGGGGGTAAACAAGGAAAGAAGAGTCAGAATAGGTAGTACGAGAAGTTAAAGGAGAATGAAAGCCAAGTGCACAGGGAGTTTCAAAGGGGAGGTTGTAAATGGCTTTAACAGCTACAGAGAGGTAAGGAAAAATAAGGATTTAGAAATAATAAGGAGACCACTGATGGCTATGGATATGTGGTTTCAACAGAGTAATGGAGGTGGAATTATAGGATGATGGCTAGGTGCTGAGGAATGCTCAAAGGGTTTAAACCACATTTTGGTAGTAAATGAAAGAAGAGACTTTAATTCAATAACATTACTTTAGTACTTACTATAAGACCTATACATTGAAAACTAAGAAATATTTCACAGGGAAATTTTAAAAGACCAAAATAAGTAGAGAGATATGTACCATGTTTATAGATTTAAAAACTCAATTCTCTCAAAGTTTATAAACATAGATTCAATTCAACCACAATCAAAATCTCAACAGGCAGTTTTTAGAAGTTGACAAGTTGATATTAAAATTTATATGGAAAAACAAAACCCAATCTTGGAAAAAAATAAAACAAAGCTGATGGACTTACACTACCTGATTTCAAAATTTTACTATAGGGACTTTCCTGGTGGCACAGTGGTTAAGAATCCGCCTGCCAATGCAGGGGACATGGGTTCGATCCCTGGTCTGGGAAGATCCCACATGCTTCAGAGCAGTTAAGCCTGTGCACCACAACTACTGAGACTGCGCTCTAGAGCCCGTGAGCCATGGCTACAGAGCCCACACACCACAGCTACTGAAACTCGCACACTCTACGGCCTGTGTTCCGCAACAAGAGAAGCCACTGCAATGAGAAGCCCGTGCACCGCTAAAAAGAGTAGCCCCCACTCGCCGCAACTAGAGAAAGCCCACACACAACAACGCAGACCCAACAAGACCCAACGCAGCCAAAAATAAATTTACTATAAAGTTACAATAATCAAAACAATGTGGGAGTATCGTAAGAACAGACAAATAGATCAATAAACCAGAACAGAAAGTCCTGAAATAGACCCTCATGTGTAAGTCACTTGATTTTTGCAAAGGCGCCAAGGCTATGCAACAGGGAAAAGTTTTTTCAGCAAATGGTATTACAGCAATGGGGTAAATTTATGAAAAAAATGAACCTTAACCCCCACCTCATACACTTCACAAAAAATAATTTGAGATATATCATTGACCTAAATATAAAAACTAAAGCTATAAACTTCTAGAAGGAACATATGAGGACATCTTTGAGAACTTATGATAGGCAAAGATTTATTGGATTGACAGCGCCAAATGTTGGTGAGAATGTAGAGAAACAGGAGCTCTCATACATTGCTGGTAGGAGTGCAAAATGATGAATAACTTTGGAAAACTGTTTAGCAGTTTCCCATCATGTTAGTTAAGCATATATCTACCCAATGACTCAGCAATTCCACTCATAGCTATTTGTCCAAGGGAGATGAAAACATCTCCACACAAAGGCTTGAGCAATAACGTTCACAGCAATTTTATTCATAATAGCTCCAAACTAGAAACAACTCAAATGTGAATGGATAAACAAATTATAGTGTAGCCATATAGTGGACCACTACTCAGCAATGCAAAAGAATGAACTATGGATGTAATCAACAACATGATGAATCTCAAAAACGTTATGTTGGGTGAAAGAAGCCTTACACAAAAGAGTACATACGGCATAGTTCTGTTTATATAATGCTTAAGAACAGGCAAATTCAATCTATGGGGATAAAAGTTTAATTAGTGTTTGTCTATGGTGGGTGGGAACTGACTGGGAAAGGAGCATAAGGGAACTTTGTGGAGTAATGAAAATGGTCTATATCTAGATTAGGGTGGTGGTTACATGGGTGTATACATTCATTAGTTCATAAAATTAACTTTAAGATCACTGCTATTCACTGGGTATTTTAACACAAAATTTTTTTTTTAATCCAGAGGGACCAACAACAGAATAGAACTGGAGAAGCAGGTGATATTTTTCAGTTTTTTTCATAATATAATTAATTGATTAATATTTCCTTTTCACTTCAGGACCAATAACCATTTAAATGTTTAAACAATGAATGATTGTTTAAAGTTCATCATCTACTTGTTAGATTCCTATTATACTTTGAAGAATTCTAAACAAAGAATGGCAAGCTAATCATTTTCTTCTGTCAGTCATCCTTTGTATATTCTTAAAACTCTCAGAGTAGAATTAGACCTAAAAACTAATCCAATCTAACAACAGATATCCTAAGGTTAGTCACTGTTTTTTTCCTAAGCCATAATTTTTTCTTAAGCATGATTACTAGAATAGTGACTGACTCTCAGTAGGTTTACAATAAATATTTGTTGACTGACTTTTGACTAGTGACAAAAATAATCACCCTCCCCAACAAAAAAAACAAATAGATCATTGAATGTCCATTAGCATTATGAAGGATAAAGTTAAAAAGCTACAAGCTATTTATATTTCACTCGTTTGGTATTAATATCAGAAAGTGTCATATTCTATTGTTTCAACAAAAATTTATTGAACATTCCCAGTTCCTGAGTCCTAGACATGGAATATTGGAGATAACAAAACAGTGTCCCTCCCCTATAGAGCTTACATTCAGTGGGTGAGAGAAAGTCAGTAAAAATAATATGTCAGGAAGTAATAAATTATATGAAGAAAACTGAGGAAGTAGGGTAAGAAGCTAGAGAGTAACAGAGGTACTATTTAGATAAGGTGACCTAGGAAGATCTTACTCTGAGGAGGTGACGCTTGAGTAATAACAAAAATGAAATGAAAGATACAACAATATGAAGGGCATAAAAGGGAGGATGTTTACAATATGAAGGGTAATAAGAGAAAAGGCCTTTAGGTAGAAGGCAAAGTTCTAGATTCAAAAATAAGTTAGGTGTGTTCAAGGAAGGACTGAGTGAGGAAGGAGAGGTAGGCGATGAAGTCAGTAAGGTAAGCAAGGACTATATCATGTAGACCCTCAGGGGCCTAGATAAGGAGTTTGGATTTTATTGAGAATACAATACTATGTCATTAGAGTTTTGAATTGGGGGATTGGAATGGTGAATATCAGAGTGACATGATCTGATTTATGTCTCGAAAAAGTTAGCCTGCCTGCCGTTAACAAAATGACTGTAAGGATTCAGTAGTGCAGCCACAGTTTTGATGATGACCACAGGCAATTATATAATTTTCAAGTCTCACATTTGAACTAGATATGAGAATTTTGAAATTTAGAAGGCAATGTCATAACTTCTTTGATACATCTAAAGAAATATTTAGGTTTCCAAATTCTGAACGATTTATTGGTGAAATATTTGAAGGTTAAAATTTGTTTCTTACTAACTTATGTAGTTCACTCAGTTATTTAAAAATATTTACACTAACTATATGCAAGGTTAGTCCTCTGCTAAGCACTCTGAGGACATTCAATGCACAGTAAAGGACACCAGCTAGAGATTGATCCTCTGGTATTTTTTTTTAACTTGTTGTTAGCAGTATTGCCTCTTATTTTCAGCACTTATTTGAAACTGTTTTAGCTCACCAGTCTAATTAAAATTTTGCTTAAACCAGTTAAATATTTTTAGTTCTCTATATTCTATCATTGTTTCTCAAAATGTGTTTTTTATAAGATTACCCCTCAGAGATGTTCCATGGGAAAAAAAAAAAGACTTCTGTGATCAGATAAGCTTGGGAAACATGTATCTTTCCTCAGAGATTAAAAATGCATATTAGACTATAAAAGATTTTAAGATGTCCCAGAGTAAAGAACTTATATTTTAAAATATAAGTTTAATCTAGCACTTCTCAAACAATTTAGACTACATAATTTAGCTCATGTTAACATCCCAAGGAACTAGTGTTCTACAAGACACATTCTGGAAAATGTTATACTAAGTTGTTTAGTTAGTCGTTTCCAGACAGTTTCTTTCAATTTACATTCCTTGTGTCCTAAAAGTATTGTTTTAAAATCCAAAAGGGTTTCTTGGATTTCTGAATAATCTAATTCTACAATGGAGAAGAGTGAAATAATTCTTCAGCTTCATATTTCTTTTTTTATTGTGATAAAAAACATATAACAAAATTTAACGTCTTAAATATTTTTAAGTGTACAGTTTAGTAGTGTCAAGTATATTCACATTTTTGTGAAGCAGGTCTCCAGAACTTTCTCATCTTGCAAATATGAAACACTATACCCATTAAACAACAGCTCCCCTTCCCCACCCCACCCAGCCCCTGGAAACCATAATTCTACTTTTTGTTTCTATGATTTTGACTTCTTTAGACACCATATTAAGTGGAATCATACAGTATTTCTTTTTGTGACTGGTTTATTTCACTTAGCATGATGTCTTCAAGGTTCATGCATGTTGTAGCATATGACAGGATTTCCTTCATTTTTCAAGCTGAATAATATCCTATTGTATGTATGTATCACATTTTGTTTATCCACTGAGGTTGATTCCACCTCTTGGCTATTGTGAATGGTGCTATGAACATGGGTGTACAAATATCTCTTCAAAGCCCTGCTTTCAGTTCTTTTGGATATAAACCCAGAAGTGTGATTTTTCAATCGTAAGATAGTTCTATTCTTAAGTTTTTGAAGTACTGTAGTGGTTGCACTATTCTATATTCCCACCAATAGTGCACAAGGGTTCCAATTTTTCCATATCCTCACTAACACTTGTTAATTTTCTGGGTTGTTGGTTTTGTTTTTTGGGGTTTTTTGATAGTAGCTGTCCAGCAGAGTACCATGTACTGGTTACCAATCCCAGGTGAGGACTCTAAACACTTCTCCCTATTGCATCTAGGTATCAGAGACACCACAGAAAACAACACAGTAAAGCAATGGATGGAACAGCACTTTACTTACATAGAGGAGAGATGGAGCAAGGCCAGCTTCAGTAGTGGACATTGGTCCCCCATGGCCAGCTGGTCTTTCCTGGCAGTTCACACAAGGCAGTTTGCCTACATGGACCCTTCTCATGTTGGCAGAAAGGACCCTGACCCTTCCCATGTGAAGTCTGAAATACTATATAAAAGCTGGGGGGGGGGGAGCCTGAGGGCCTTTGACATACAATTAAGCAAAACAAAAGCATACTTGACTGAGTTCGAAACAGAGAAAGATATTCTCGCACAAGGTGATAAGCCCAGCACAGGCTGTGTGGGCTCTTTATCTCTTGGTTAAAAAGTGTTCTGGGTCCAGGTAATCCCCTTCAACTCTTCCACATAGTTCTAGTATTTACTTCCATATTTCTAAATAATGCTTATATTAGGCTGAATCATAAGAAATTGAGATTTTTGTAGGTGAAAAGTGGTTAACATCAACAATTTCAGATGGTTCAACTTAATACTAATATTTCTTGGGTTTACAGTTCTGAACATTGTCTACTGACTTTCCACTATGGAGAGAAAAGATTTAGATTTACTACAACACCCCCCCACACACACACACACATGCTCACTTCTCCCCCATCCTTCCCATATAGTTATAGCACAACTGGTGATTAAGAGTTCACATTATTACCCTATGTAAATATTACTCACAGTTGAGCCTTGCACTGTACTGTGATTTCACTTCTTTTCTTGCTCAACTTTATTTTTCCCTGAAATTTAATTGCCTCATTTTAAACTTTGCTCAGTTTTCTATATACCTGTTGTAATTCATCCACAAACTTCCTGACGTGATTCTTAAATTTCTCTCAGTCATGTAAGGTAATCTGTCAATTCTCTTTTGCTTGCATATCTGTCTAGAAACTCTCCATCTCTCTGATGTCATGAATGAATTTTTAGAAACATTTTATTCTACTCCTGGTTGCTTATCTCTATTTTTTCTGAATTTCTTTTCTGTTTGCTTTGGTCTTTGTCTTCCACGTTAGAAGTCTCCCTCAGGGACTTCCCTGGTGGTCCAGTGGTAAAGAATCTCCTTACAATGCAAGGGATTTGGGTTCAATCCCTGGTCAGGGAACTAAGATCCCACATGCCGCAGGGCAACTAAGCCCGCGCTCCACAACTACTGAGCTCGTGCGCCTCAAGTAGAGCCTGCGCGCCTCAAGTAGAGCCTGCGTGCCACAAACTACAGAGCCTACGTGCCCTGCAGCCTGTGTGCCACAACTAGAGAAGAGAAAAAAAAAAAAAAACACCTGCATGCCGCCACAGCTAGAGAGAAGCCTGTGCGCCACAACAAAAGATCCAGCATGCCTCAGTGAAGATCCCACGTGCCTCAACTAGGCCCTGATGCAGCCAAAAATAAACAAAATAAATAAATAATAATAAATCTTTAAAAATAAATAAATAACAGAAAGCCCAGAAATGGATAAAAATTGATTTTAAAAAAAAGTCTTCCTCAAATGTCTAGCAACACTTAGCTGTCTTTTCCTAATTAATAGTGAGGTACTGAAAAGCTAATTAGAAGGTTTAAGTGTCAGCTGTTGGGCCTCCCCATAGTGTGATTGAAGGAGACTGATGGTTTCAGTGGAGCACTCAAATGTCAGCATTCATGAATGTTTTGCTTGGGTCAGTCAGTTTCTACCAAGAAGATTCCTCCAATCTCCTCCCCGGGCGTCCAATCCTGGCTGCCAACATTTAGAAACCTTTACACAGGGAAGGAAATGGAGGAATCCCAATGTTCAGAATAGAAATTTTCATGTAATTTATCTTTAAGGTATAGTTCTTCCCCCTGCCCTCAACCATACCTATTGTTTCTGAGCACAGGATGTCTCTGATTCAGCGTTTCTAGAGAGCAAATCTCCTGCCTTCTGCTGGGATGGGGAAAGAGTAGTGGAAAAAATCAGCTGGATGTGCAGGGTAGGAAAGAAGATCTGGAGATTAACTGCTCCTGATACAGATTTACAGTCAATCTGCTTCCAGCCACCCCCCACCCCCCGGCAATCAGAGGTACCCGGCACCTCTATGTTTTGACCTTGCCTGAGTGTTGCATTATGAATCAGCTTGCTTCTTATTACATTCCCACCCCACACTGGAAATTAGGCTTCAGTTTCTCCATTCACTAAGTACGTTGCTACTCATTTATCCTCCTTTCACCTTCTAAGTTCATCAATCGGTGAATATGAATAAATATTTATGGTGATAAGAAAAAGTGTTCTAGGCCCATGGCTCATTCTTATATGGCTGAGTGGGAGTCAAAAGACTACATGCACAAGACTCTTTTCCAACAGTAGCCATCCTGATGGATGTGAGGTGATATCTCATTGTGGTTTTGGTTTGCATTTCTCTGATGATTTGTGATGTTGAGCATCTTTTCGTGTATTTGTTGGCCATTTGTATATCATCTTTGAAGAAATGTCTATTCAAGTCCTTTTCCCATTTTTAAATTAGATTACTTGATTTTTGTTGTTGTTGAGTTGTAGGAATTCTTTATATTAACCATTTATCAGATATGTGATTTGAAAATATTTTCTCCCACTCCAATGTTGATTGTGTCCTTTGATATAAAAGGTATTAAGTTTGATGTACTCCCATTTGTCTAATTTTGCTTTTGTTGTCTGCTTTTGGTGTCATATCCAAGAAATCCATTGTCATAAATTTTTCTGCTAGGTTTTCTTCTAGGAGTTTTATAGTTTTGAGTCTTACATTTAGGTCTTTAATTTGTTTTGAGTTAATTTTTGTATATGGTATAAGATAAAGGTCCAGCTTTATGTTTTTCAATGAATATCCAGTTTTCCTGACACCATTTTTTGAAGAGACTGTCCTTTCCTCATTGAGTAGTCTTGGCACTCTTGTCAAGGATCATTTGACCATATTTACGAGAGTTTATGTTGGGGCTATTCTATTCCATAGGTCTATTTGTGTATCTTTATGTCAGTATCACACTCTTTTGAATACTGTAGTTTTGTAATATATTTTGAAATCTGAAAGTGTGAGTCCTCCAATATTTTTCTTCTTTTTCAAAATTGTTTTGGCTATTCAGATTCCCTTGCAATCCCATGTGAGTTTTAGGATGAATTTTTCTATTTCTACAACAATTAGGATTTTGATATGGAGTGAGTTGAATCTGTAGACTGCTTTGGGTATTATGGGCATTTTAATAATATTGTCTTCCAATCCATGAACATGGGGTATCTTTCCATTTATTTGTATCTTTAATTTTTTTCCTCAATAATTTGTAGTTTTCAGTATACAAGTCTTTTGACTCTTTGGTTAGGTTTATTCCTAAGTATTTTATTCATTTTGATGCTATTATAAATTGAATTATTTTTTAAATTTCCCTTTTGGATTATTCATTCTCGATTAGAAAACAACTGATTTTGCGTATTTATTTTCTATCCTGCATTCCTTTATTCTAAAAGTTTTGTGGCTTCTGTAGGTTTTTCTACATATAAATTCATGTCCTATATGAACAGAGATAATTTTGCTGCTTCCTTTCCAATTTGAATGTCTTTTACTTCTTTCTCTTGCCTAATTTCTCTGGCTGGGCTTTCCAATGCTATACTGAATAAAAGTGGCAAGAGCAGTTCTCCTTATTACTGATTTTAGAGGAAAAGATTTCAGTTTTTCACCATTGAGTTTGATGTTAGTTGTGGGCTTTTCATATACAGCTTTTCTTATGTTGAAGTAATTTCCTTGTATTCCTAGTTTTGGTGAGTGTTTTTACCATGAAAGGGTATTGAATTTTGTCAAATACTTTTTCTGCATCACTTGAAATGATCATGTGCTTTTTATCCTTCATTCTATTCATGTGATGTGTCACATTTATTGATTTGTGGATGTTGAACCATCCTTGCATTGCACAAATAAATTCCACTTGGTCGTCGTATAGAATCTTTTTAATGTGCTGTTAAATTCAGATTGTTAGTATTTTGTTGAGGGTTTTTGCATAAATAGTCGTCAGGGAATTGGTATGTAGTTTTCTTTTCTTGAAGTGGAAATGTACCAGGCTAATGCTGGCCTCATAAAATGAGTCTGAAAATATTTCCTCTTCTTCAATTTTTTGGAAGAGTTTCAGGATTGGTGTTAATTTTTCTTTAAATGTTTGGTAGAATTCTACAGTGAAGTCATCAGGTCCTGGAATTTTCTTTGTTGAGAAGTTTTTGACTACTGATTCAGTCTCCTTACTAGTTATTAGTCATTCAGATTTTCTATGTCTTCATGATTCTGTCTTGGCAGAATTTTTTTCTTAATCTAACTAAGGGCTTATCAATTTTGTTTAACTTTTCATAAAAACAATTATTAGCTTCATTGACTTTTTTCCTATTGTTTTTCTGTTCTCTGTTTCATTGATCTCTGCTCTAATCTTTAATATTTCCTTCTTTCTGCTTGCTTGGGTTTAGTTTGTTCTTTTTCTAGTTTCTTGACTGGTAATATTGGGTTGTTCATTTGAGATCTTTCTTCTTTTTTATTATTTATTTTTTTACTGAGTTATAATTAACATACAATATTATATTAGTTTGAGTTGCACAAAATCGTTATTTGATATGTTTATACATTTTGAAATGATCACCACAATAAGACCAGTTACCATCTACCACCATACAAAGTTGTTACAGTATTATTGACTATATTCCCTATGTGTACATTATATCCCTGTGACTTATTTATTTTATAGGTGGAAGTTTGTACTTCTTAATCCCCTTCGCCTATTTTGTCCGTTCCCTTTACCCCCTCCCTTCTAACAACCACCAGTTTGGATCTATGAGTCTGTTTCTGGTTTGTTTTGCTTGTTTATTTTTTTAGCTTCCACATATAAGTGAAATCATATGGTATTTTTTTTCTCTGTCTGACTTAGTTCACTAAGCATAATATCCTTCAGTTTCATCCATGTTGCCACAAATGGCAAGATTCCATTCTTTTTCATGGCTGAATAATATTCCTGTGTATGTGTGTATCTATCTATCTATCTACCATCATCTATCTATCTATCTATACCACATCTTCATCATAGATGCATGGACACTTGGGTTGCTTCCATATCTTGGCTATTGTAAATAGTGCTGCAATGAACATAGGAGTACATGTATCTTTCCAAATTAGTGTTTTAATTTTCTTTGGATGAATATCCAGAGGTGGAATTGCTGGATTTTGTGGTAGTTCTATTTTTAGCTTTTTGAGGATTTTTATTCTTTTCTGAAGTAGGCATTTACAGCTATAAATTTCCTTCTTAGCACTGTTTTTGCTGAATTTCATAAGTTTTGTATGTTGTGTGTTTTTGTTTTCATTTGTCTCAAGGTTTTTTCTAATTTCTCTTGTGACTTCTTTGACTCATTGTTTTTTTAAGAGTATGTTGTTTAATTTCCACATATTTCTGGATTTTTCTGTTTTCCTTCTGCTATCAATTTCTAGTTTTATTACATTGTGATCAGAAGATACTTTGTTTGATTTCAGTCTTTTTGAACTGTTAAGACATGTTTTGTGGCTTAAAATGTAATCTATCCTAGAGAATGTTCCATGTGTACTTGAGAAAAATAGGTATTCTGCTATTGTTGGGTGAAGTGTTTTATATGTGTCTGTTAGGTCCAGTTGCTCTGTAGTATTGTTCAAGGCCTCTATTTCTTTATTTATCTTCAATCTGGTTGTTCTATCCTTTATTGAAAATGGGGTATTGAAGTCTCCTACTCTTATTGTGTTGCTGTCTATTTCTTCTTTCAGTTTTGTCAAAGTTTGATGTTTAAACTGGCCAGTTAGGAATCATATTATTAACATAATATGAAACCATATATAGTCTAGTAAAGTATTAAAAAACAGAAACATCTTAGAAACATTTCCCTCCACTCTTCTGTAGCTTTTTGAAAGAGATTGCCTTGCTTAAGTTAAAGTCACAGTGATTTTTCAGGGCCTTAAATACAGCAGTGGAACCTGGTCTTAAAGATATTTCTAAATTTTACCTGCTTTATATCATTTTTCTGGATCATCCTGGTCATTTATGATGGCTTCAGTCCAGAGGTAAATTTTATGGAGAAACTACTGAAGCTTAAGCATTCTTTGACCCCTTCTGATGTGTTCACATAGTTATGCTTTTGTAAAATTTGTAAGACTGAGGCATTTTAACTGTAATCAGTTAAGGCCACTTTTGTGAGGTGGTTTGGAGTAGCCAGTGGCACTTTTAGGATCCAGATGAGGTACAAGTGAGTTGGGGGCACATTTTCTTTGAGTTAATGGCATATATTTAGGTAGCTTGCAGTTACTTGTGTGTCTATCTAAGGCATCGTTAGATGTCAGAATGGTGTTGGAATGGCTTTCAATATGCTCCTGTGGCCCACTGTGCCTGCTCAGCCAGCAGTGTGACAGAAAAGTGTAAGTCCAGAGTCCACAGCACCAAATGAAGGCATCCTATGGCACTGTGACAGGTAGTTCACAAGGATGCTGCCTCCTGGTATTATTAACTGAGAGGTAAATTTTTAGCACCAAATGAAAAACAGACTCTCTATGTTTGCTGCAAAATCAAAGATAATCAGCCACCAAATATCAAAGTTTATTAATGAACTTTATTTGATGATAATTTTCTCTAATTATATAAGCATGACAAACTAATATAATAATGGCTCCCCATACATAAATATAACTATTTGTTACATTTATTTAAAAATTCATTTAACCAAAAGGAAAAAATATACTTTTCATACTTTCAAGCTTAAATTTAAAATTTGAGCTTTTTATCCATTTTTAATTGTCACAACCACCTAAATATTAGAAAGACTAATTTTTTTTATTTTAAATATTTCAAAGTTTTAACCACTTCTCTTGAGGAAAAGGCAATGGATAGAAAGACTCTAAAATTATTTTTGTTTTGTTCCATCTCATTATGGATATAGGGAAATTAAACTGACAGGTTATCATTGCTGGACATACTTCATGATTATAAACCAACAACCAATCAAATATTTACACAGTTCACTGAAAAGCCAAGAATTTATTAAAAGGATAAGTACAGGAATGAAAATGAGAAAATTAAAAGTCAAGTTTAAAGTAATCCTTCAAATTCACTTTAAAGAGTTAGATTTTAATCACTTTAAGAAAAGTACTATAGAAGAAAGACTTCTAGGGAACTAATGGTAGACACCAGCTTCTCCTTTTAATTATATTAATTTATTAATTCATTTGCTCACCAACTTATTGTTCAATAAGATACAATATGAAGACCTACTATGTTCTGAGCACTGTGCTAAATGCTGGGAATGTAGTGGTGAACCAGAAGATATGATCCTTGCCCTCATGGGGCTTCAGCCTCCAGGGATGCTTTATCTGGCAAACTAAGAAACATGCAATGGAGCCTCACAAATTGATTGCAGTTTTAAAGAGCATTTTATTATTTGTTTTTGGAGGAAAAATCTTAGTGTCAAAATGTGAAAGAAGTTCAATTAAGATCATCACTTTGCCTTTCTGAAAAACAAGAAGAGAAACAACTTATTGTTCTATCTACACCATACTTGAGTCAACAATAAGCAACAGAGAGGCAGCATGGAGCATGGGCTACAGGAAAATATGCATGTGCTTCATTGCATTCCTGCTATTGACTCACTGAATCACATTTGGCAGCTAAGTCGACAATCAGGCTTACATTTTCTCACTTATAAAATGGAATTATCTATGAAGACTTTTAAGATAGGTGAGATAACATAGGAGTGTTCAGATGAGCCACTTACTTCACACCATTATTGTACATTAGTTTATAATTGATGGTCAATAGGAAAGATAAGGAAACAATATCCTGAAATAAAGTCAAGTTCAATGTGTTGTGTAGGTTCTGGTGTTCTTCAAAAGAGACTGGGACTTTTAGCTCACTCTCAGAATATCAGAAATAAAAGTTTTCTAGCTGCCCCATTGTGTTTGGTGGTGATAGGGGGCACTGATCTGAGCCCACTTTCCCCAACAATGGAATCACATCTCCATTATCACACATGCACAGACTTTCAGGCAACCATATTTCATAGACATGTATTAGAGAGAGCCAAAGCCAAAGAATTAACACCTGCATAAAGGATGCAAACCAGGCCATCACATTAAAGAGTATAAATTGATCAAATGAAAATGTAGTAAATGACAGCCTAATGGTCCTCATTCTGGCTTCCTAATTCTCTGTGCACTAGATGCTTTTATGCACCACTGAAGTAGAGCCATCACAACCTTCAACTAGCCCCAGTTATTCTAATTACAGTCTAATGCTCTCCAAATACGTCTGGCATAAAAGCCTGCATAACCTGCCTTTCCTTAGTTTTCATGGGTCAGACTGAGCACTTTTAAAAATCTGAACTATGGCGTAAGCTTATAGTACACACAAAATATACATTCTTAAGGAAAACGTGCATTTAAACTGTCTCTGGTATGGTAACCTATCTCTGTATACAGATCAGAATTTGTGAAACTAGAGGAGTTTGAAGATTAATGAGAAAATGTGATTAAACTGCTATGAAAACTCTAAGTAAAAGATATTATTAATTTCCATGTCTTAATATTTTTATTCACCATGGACATGCAATTTTGTCTTATTAAGACTTGGAAAAAATTGGTCAGATAGTTGTTTCAGTATATTATCAGTATAATAATAACAATAGCTAATAAGCACTAATTGCTTTACCTGAGTTAACTCATTTAATCCTGTAACAACTCTAATCAGAAGATACTATTATTATCACTATTTTAGAGATGATGAGACCAAGGCATAGAGAAGTTGAGTAAATTGTCTCAGGCCATACAACATGTAAGTGGTAGACCTGGGATTTGAACCAAGGCAGTCTGTCTTCAGGTCACAATTTTTAACTACTGTACTAACTGCCCCTATGGGGGATAGAAATGCAAGTCAAAGCCTATTGTATCAATAAGGCTTCTTAGACTGTATCTTAGCTCGCAGAATGTCCATGAGCGTCAGAGAGCCAGGTGCGGGGCCATCCAGTCAGGAACAGCGTTGAACATCATGCCACAGACCTGGTTCCGTAAAGCCACTTTGTTCTCCCTCGGGGCAGAACATCACACTTGAACTACCAACATCAGCCAAGCTGAATGCATGCTGCTGCTTGAATCTACTATGGCATCCACCAGACACTGGATGTAGCCACCACCTCACCAGAATTGATTCTGCCAAGTCCCTACTTTTTTGCATCCCTAGCCTGCATCCAAGTCCAGCCTTTGTGGCTGATAATGATTACAGAAAATACATCCTGCAAAGACGTTACAGGCAACGCATTTGTTTCAGGTGAAGCAATCATGTAAACCTTTGAGAAAGAAAGCAATTTTTGATGGTTGATTATGTGTCACCGCTGAGAGGAATTTAAAGTCACCAAGAACATCTCCATTAATTAGGCACAATCAAGCTGTAGAGATAATGGAAAACAGGAGTGTTTCTTCGAGAATGTATTTTCCATTCAGATTAGCAAAAAGTATCTCTGAAAATCCTCAGAGGAAGTGAGTAATCACAGGCAATATCTACTGAGCCTACATCTTTCTTTGCACTGTTTCCCTTCATATGACGCTAATGGAGAAAAAATAGTTTTTTGTTTGAGTGTAAAGACTAAATAATGATAAATTGGTTGCCTGAAGTGTGGTAAAAAAAGAAACAAATGGATGTGTGGCATTAACAGAGTTAATTATAGATGCAGATTAAAAGGCAAGATTAAGTAGTGGAAGAAAAGCAGAGAGTCACCTTCGGCCCAGACCCGCCAAGCAGCAGCAGTCAGTCACCTAGCAACAAGTTTCCTATCCCCGCTGTGCTCTTTAATTCAGCAAATCTGCTCAGGATGGCAGGCTGTTCTCCTGACAAAACGCATTATGTAGGAGACGGAGGGATACAAAAATCCACTGTACACAGCACTCTGCTCCCTATTGACCACTGATCCTTTCTCTCAATCCACAAAAGAGGCTCACATAATGCCCTGAAAGGAGAAGAGTCTCCACAGAGAAAACATTTGCTTGTAATTGAGATTGACTACATAATGAAAATGATGTTCTTTTTAAAATTCTGCTTGTTGAGGCCACACTTTTTGTCTCCTGGCACTCAAAACACATCCCCGCTGGGAAAAGGGGCAAACATTGTAAAAACTCAAAACTGTGATTTTTTTTCTTTGTATTGAAAACACCCATTCTGTAACAAAATGGCCAGGTCTCTCTCCTTAGAACTTAAACAAGTGATAAGAAGGTAAACAGGAAAACTTCTTTTCAGAGTTTCTGTCACAAATGCTCGCTTTGCTGAAGGCATAGAGGCGATGCATGCTCATTCATTTGCACAACTAGACAAAAATGGTAGACAGAATTTTGATTTCTTGATTGAGCCCTCTATGAAAAGACCATAAATTGCTGGTCAAAACTCAGTCACCACTGCAAACATGTGGGTTGAAGCACCTATTAAAATCTTAACCTGGCTCAGAGGAAGAGACAGAGACAAGGAGAGGGCAGAATAGCTCATTTCCTTAATCTAGAGGACACCATTAAAGTGACCTGTGTATGGCTTAAGTTGATTTCCTATAAAAAGATTATGTTGGGATCTTTGTGAAGACTGATCCAGCAAAATCAACTGTTTTAAAAGTAGATCATTAAATCTATTAATTTTGAAATAATACTGAAATTATTTTTAAATGATTAGCAAGCATTAATTTACATGTCTGGGTTCAAAGACTTTATTGTACAAAATAAATGACTTTCACAAAAAACAAATGATTTCCCTACACATTAATAAAATTCTCTTACTGGAACATACATTCAACAAACATTTACAAGGCACCTACCTGTGCCAGGTACTGTTCTAGATGCTGGGGATCCAAAGATGAAACATACAGAATCCCAGCACTCAGTAGAAGCTGAGGAATATCACACAACTACAGCATGGTGTGAAAGGCATTGGGATAGAGTTTGGCACAGGGTGTAAGGGAGCACCTAGAGTGTTATATGGCCCAGAATGTAGGGGGAGTGAAATGTAGGGGGATGTGTGGTTAGAGATTGTCCAAGTGAAAGAGAAGTTCTTGGCAGAGAGAACCTTGTACAAAGATTCTAAAAAGAGAAAGAGCATGGTGTTTTGAGTGACTGAGAGAAGTTCAATATGGAGGAGGCTGGAGGTGGAGAGGTATTCAAGGACCAGATCACATGTTGCCTCGTGAGCCAGGCTCAAGAGGACTTCTCTTGAAAGGAGTGAGGAAATATTGGTAGATCTTACTCAGGGGTGATTAGATTTGCAGTGACATTCACAGGTGATTTTTTTTTTTTGAAGAATAGTTGATTTACAATATTGTGTTAGTTTCAGGTGTACAGCAAAGTGATTCAGATATATGCGTGTGTGTATACATATATATGTGTGTGTGTATGTATATATATATATTCTTTTTTATTCTTTTCCAGTGTAGGTTATTACACAGGTGATTTTTATGTCTTCTTCCTGAGGAAAGCTCTTAGATAATAAAGGAATGCAAATTCCCCATTTTAATTTATTATTTAGGTTAGATGATGGAGTTCAGATTTTGCTGAAAACTCTGATGGGAAAAGAGGATTGTTGGTTTTATTGAATGGTTGAAAGAGAAATATAATACTTCAGTTTTCAGGGAATAGTGAGGTAGTGAATCCTTGATGTTACTGAGGCTGCACCAAGTTGGCACAGAGTGAAACAAAGCAGAAAGTACTTGACATTTGTGCATCATTATTTTTTCTTTTTATAAATTTATTTACTTATTTTTGGCTGTGTTGGGTCTTCGTTGTTGCATGTGAGCTTTCTCTAGTTGTGGTGGATGGGGGCTACTCTTCATTGTGGTGCGCGGGCTTCTCATTGTGGTGGCTTCTCTCGTTGCGGAGCATGGGCTCTAGGCGCGTGGGCTTCAGTAGTTGTGGCATGCGGCTCAGTAGTTGTGGCTTGCGGGCTCAAGAGCACAGGCTCAGTAGCTGTGGTGTACAGGCTTAGTTGCTCTGTGGCATGTAGGATCTTCCCAGACCAGGGCTTGAACCCATGTCCCCTGCATTGGCAGGCGGATTCTTAACCACTGCACCACCAGAGAAGCCCCTGTGCATCATTATTATACTGATTAATACAACTGCATCAGTGACTAAATTAGAGTAACAAAATAGGTAATTTTCTGACTTCCTATCCTTGAAAGTGAAAGCTGTCATGCCCTATGGTAAAAAAATCACTGGTATTTTCTACTGTCTTAGTAAGTGGACTGAATTGATGGGATGTGTGCACTACGCATCTGGGCTGAAAAGTGGAAGAATATGTAAAACACAAAACAAATCCCAAGAGAACAGTTTATTATCTATATGGAGACATGATTAAAAACAAGTCAATACACAGCATAGCAATTGTCTAGTAGTTAGTTGTCATAGGAAGGCAGTACTGTACTGTCTGTAATCATGAGCATCTGCCTGCCCTTTCTACCACCCTCCCATTCTCTCTTCCCACACTGTCAGGATACAGTTTTGCATAGACTAGGCACAAGAGGGCGAGTCCAGTATCCGTATCAGGACCAAAGATGAACCAGTTCTAAATGATGATTTCATATCTCTGCTAGGTGGCACATCCCCATATTTGCCACACTGCTGATGGCACCCAGTACAAGGCCCAGCACCAAGCAGTCCAGGCACAGCATTTCTTGCTTGGATGGTTAGCTAAATTTTTAAAAGGCACGTCAGAACTCAAGAGGTAAAAGATCATGAAGGGTGACAAAATGGAAATACTCAGTGCTATAAGGACAGGAGCCACATTAACAGCAGACCCCAGGCCCTTCCATAAGCAAAGTTGTAACTTTTCCTTGAGGGGATTTTTGGTATATTCTGTGGTATAGTTGACACAGACATTTTAATTGGCTCCTCCACTATTATATTTCAGCAGAGAGGCTTCTGAGATTAAACAGTTTTCCCATTGGTACTATATATATTCCATTGTTTCAGTAGAAGTAAGTAGTTTTGAATATCTACTCACTCATTAAAACTAGGACTAGTTTCTTGAATGGGAAGAGTTAATTTTTACCCTTTGTTGCAGTGAGCAGTGGCTAAACCAATGCTGATGGGCTTAGCAAACTTCAGCATTCCCTTCTTCCTCTACCCAAAGCATATCCTTGCAAAAATTTCCTAGTGGGTATTTCAAGGGCCACTCCACAGTAGCTTTCTTCTTTACCAGGAAGAATCCATTGGGAAAACAGGGTCTCAGCAATGCCCGTCAGTTCCCTATAAAAGGTGAATTTAAACTCTCAAATGAAAATGGGTCATATCAACTCCACATGATGAGCCACAGAGGATTTATGAAATAGAATTATGTCAGGGTCTGTGGAAATGTAAGAGTTAGGAAGGCTTACTCCAATAGTTTCTTTCAGAGAGTATGCTTAATAACTTTGCACATTTATGTCTAATCAGTTAAACCACATTATCCTCCCTCTTAGCTTTCTCATAGAAGATTATCTGACATTTAGCATTCACCAGTTTTTCTGAAAAGGTTAATAGTTCACCAGCCAAAGTTAGAGCTAAACAGAATTGATCATTCCTAAAACTCTTGGTTGAAATGTGAGGGCTTTGTGTTGACAGCCTAGGGGTTGTAATGAGTCTCCAGTACATTCTTAAGGCTTGTTTCTTTTGCCCTGTGAATGGAGAGAGTAAAATTATAGTCTCTAGGTGTTTTCCACGGTTCTTTCACATGTAGGCTTCCCGACACCAATTAAAGAGATTATGTCATCAAGTGAAAGGAAAGCTATAACTTGTATGTTAATGCTGTGATTACTTGAGACAGGGTCACAGGACCCAATAGCATAGCAGCTGACCTTCAAAAAATTAACTTTGAGCTCAATTCCTAATTAACCTTTTTCAATACAAGAAAGTATAATTTCAGGCCATTGGCCTTCCAAAATATTCACTTTTTCTTGTACTATAAATGTGTTAACGAAAATTAATTAGTAATTGTCAAGAGATTTTTTTTCCCTTAACGATGTAATCTTTGAGGATGAATTTTTATTTCCACTTTAAGTATTCTGTTTTCTTAGTGAGCAAAACTGCAGGAAACACACTTATACCTACAAGAAACGTAGTGTTAAAATAAGTTCATGTTGGTGCACAAAAATGTCAAATAAATAGTACACTTTGCCACTGAATAATCAACATTGTGAGATTATCGGCCATGTGGACATATGGAAATATGTGCAAATTTTAAAAGATTATATTGAAATCCAAAAATTTCATCACTTTGATTTAATGTTCTCTGTAATTTTTTAAACTTTGCTCTGCTATATAATGGTATCTTATTCCAGAAATTGCCCTTGGATAAAAGTGTTCTAATTATATTAGCTCTTATTTTAGTCAGACCTGAAATTGATAGCTGATGGACTTCACATTCTTATAATCTCTGATACCCTCTGGCTGAACAAAAGAGAAAGTAACTTTTAAAGTAGTTCTATATAATGAATGGCTGAAGGGTTTGGTACTGATATTCTTGGTTTGCCTCTGGAGATTATAAGACTTCTCTGAATAAATGATTTTTACGTTATTTAGTAATCACTCTCATGACCTCCATATTAAAGTGACATTTATCAAATTTTAAATCAAAATTAGCATTTTTATGCCATAGATTTAGAAAATACTTAAATGTGACTTAAATGTAGGTTCTACTACTCACTCCTTTGGCTGCTTTGAATCCAAATTGTACATAACTCAGGCCAAAATGTTGTTTTATTAACAAATTATTCAGAAACTATCCTAGCAACATTTGTATTTTTCTGTTTTACATTTTCCCCAGTTTTTCAATAGCAGCACTTTTTATTGTTAGTTTTGGACAATGAGGCACAAAATCCTGCAATATTTTAATGGAAAGAATTCATAATTATTACTCTTCTGGTTAAAATACCCTAATATTCATGTCTGAAGTGTATCGTGGTAGAAATAGAGCAATAGACTTTTTAAAAGAGCCCCACAAAATGCTCTGAAATACACTGGCAAATATGAATTTTTTGTATACTCTTTGCCTTGTGGACAGTGTACAGAGGAATACACTGCTGTTTTGTTTATCAGTTGTATTTCTCTTGGAGCATTCATACATAGCAGGATTGAAAAGAAGAGCAGGACCAGTAATGAGACACAATTAATGTCTTGCATAGGTTTCACTCAAATCAGAAAAATGATACCAAGGACACGGTAGTGAGCACAATAGAAAACAGTTGGAGCACAGCTGGAAAAGTTGCTTTGATATATAAGTATGCAATTGGCATTGATCCTTAGGCTTTTAGGATGAAGCAGGGAAAAAAATCTTCCAGCTCTCAATCCAATCTATAAAATAAAGAAACACATAATGTTGGAAAAGCAAACAAAAAGTGCACATTTTAAAAGCAAATTTTATGTAGGTTTAACATTGTTCCAAAAATAAAAAATAATCCTGGATAGGACAGTTCAGGGTCCTTGTAAAATTGTGTGTGTGTGTGTGTGTGTGTGTGTGTTTATGTATGTACTTGTCAATGGGGGAATTGGGCACAGGAGGAGTTTAACATGGCTGTGAAATGGAATTTTCAATTTCGGGGAATGGCAAAATGACTTCTGAAATTACCATCAACACACTTGTCCCACTCCTGGTGGATTCTTTTGTACTGCTTGATTCCCTTGAATTCATTTAAAAAGGAACAGTGTTATGACAGGATTTGAGATATGCTAAATTAGTCCCATTCTTTACTTGGTGACTAGGGTGACTTAGAGAGCAAGTAGACAGCTAACACATTATTAACACTTACCCTTTTTTGGTCAGCTGAAATGCATATCAACGCACAAAAGATATTATGTAATTCTAGAAGGGTCAGTTATTAATACATTTTATTAAATCTCAGAAGTTAAATGTGTTAAAATATTTGTAATATAAATGAAATTATTATTGGACTTTAGTCCTCCCCTAGAATTGTCTCCTTGGTACACAAAGGAGATGAAATGCAGGGATTCCTGGGTTCTTTTCTCAGCTCTCATTGAACTCTATTCCACTCTCCAAAATGTCCTGGATTTGGGAGGAAGGCATTGCTCTCAAGTTCCCAAAGAGAATAATTTCTTTAAAATATCCAGAAACAACCGCCACTCTCAGTAATTATGCATGCCAGCTGTAGAATGCCACTCCACATAAACATATACATTTCCGCCTTTCCCCATAACCATTCTACTTTCTTGATCCCTTTAACAGCTGCTCACCTATTCATTAACACAGCTTAAAAGTTTCACTGAATTATTCTCCATCTTATTTAATTCACAAACATTTGATGAACACCTCCTATTCCAGTCCCTCTTCAATCTCTAGTTAGATTTATCCCTTTGAGCAAAGCCCATAACCATTCTGGGCCTCGATCTTTTCATCCTTAAAATAAAATGTTTAAAGTCCCTAGTGATTCTGTACGAACTCTCTTGTAACTCTGTCTTTTTGAAATCTTTTTCTGGAAAAAGACAAAGCACACAAAAATAGATATTAACACATATATTTTCAATGTTTTCCTTTATTCACTAATGGATGCCTATGTTCATATAGCAAATCTCACATCAAAAAGTAAACTGCAGGGCTTCCCTGGTGGCGCAGTGGTTGAGAGTCCGCCTGCCGATGCAGGGGACACGGGCTCGTGCCCCGGTCCGGGAAGATCCCACATGCCGCGGAGCGGCTGGGCCCGTGAGCCATGGCCGCTGAGCCTGCGCGTCCGGAGCCTGTGCTCCGCAACGGGAGAGCCCACAACAGTGAGAGGCCCGCATACCGCAAAAAAAAAAAAAAAGTAAACTGCAGATAAAGTATCTTCAGGTTTCTAAGTTATAAGTGATAGGAAGTAGATGGTATCACTTAATTCCTATTATTTATAACCTAGTTCCTTTCATTTAGTTAAAACGTATTTGAGGTATCAAAATCCAAGAAAATATGAGGAGTTGGATAATCCAGTGAAATTCACTGTAATGAAATTTGATGCTTTTACAAAGGTATGCAAAAACCTACACGCATGCAAAGACAAACGTGTGTATGTATGGAACTGAGAATGTGGATGGGTACAATACTTATATATGATTGTGTTTAAAGCAAAAATTGCTGGAAAAGTTTAGATAGAAACCCCTTTTATTGATGCATTATTATTGGTGCATGCCAAGAATGCATGAAAACATCTGAAGAAAGCATTTAACAAAGGAGTTTGGGGGAAACTCCTTTTACAAATCTTTTAAATCATAGCAGTATGAAGTAAGACACTGTGAAGGAGAAAAAGACTCTGGTGAGGAGTGGGGCTTCTATGGTTCGCCTCCGTGGTACACCTCAGGACGCAGCCAGGACTGTAATGTCATTCCAGCAGTTCCTGTAGGCTAGCCTCCCAGAGCGCCAGGCTAGGAGCAGTTGGGAGACCAGGGCTCAACAGTGAACACTTAATGAAGACATTCCTGGACCTAGATAGAGCTGTACTGTTTTACAAAGATTTCCTTACAGAGAAAAACTCAAACGAGTATTAAGCCAGCACTTCTCTGTGACTCAGTAGCGGAGTAAGAGAAAAAGAGAGAACTGGAATTTTTTAAAATGGCTTTGCAATTATGTTACAATGCAAAGAAAAAAAAAAAAAAAAGGCCAGCACACCTTATAGTAAGCATTTAGCTTGACAGTGGACTCAAGTCTTTCTATTAAATATTATTGTTGCTGATATTTTTTAACATCTTTATTGGAGTGTAATTGCTTTACAATGGTGTGTTAGTTTCTGCTTTATAACAAAGTGAATCAGCTATACATATACATATATCCCCGTATCTCCTCCCTCTTGCGTCTCCCTCCCACCCTCCCTATCCCACCCCTCTAGGTGGTCACAAAGCACCGAGCTGATCTCCCTATGCTATGCGGCTGCTTCCCACTAGCTATCTATTTAAATTTGGTAGTATATATAAGTCCATGCCACTCTCTCACTTCGTCCCAGCTTACCCTACCCCCTCCTCATGTCCTCAAGTCCATTCTCTACGTCTGCATCTTTATTCCTCTCCTCCCCCTAGGTTCTTCAGAACCTTCTTTTCTTTTTAGATTCCATATATATGTGTTGTTGCTGACATTTTAATGAAACCTTGAATGCTAAGTTTATTTGAGCTGCTACTGATTTTTTTTTTTTCCAGCCGTTAATGTTCAAATAACAAACATCACTGGGATAGATTTGGGAACAGGGTTTACTCCGCCACCTGCTGGTCATTTAAAAATACTGCTGCTCTCAGGAGCTCGCGGCTAGAACAGCGAGACTCAGCCCTGGTTTGTGCAAATGCCACGCTGTACGGGAGAAGAATTCACCTGGCCTGGGTGGTGGTGGAAATAGCACTGGATCTGGCATCAGAAAGCCTGGGGCAGAAGTCGCAGTTTTATCATTTCTTCTATATCCAGCTGCCCGAGCTCCTTCCATAACCAGAACAGCTCTCCTTCCCTCTCTGTGGACGGCTCTACCAAACCCTTAATTTCCTCCTCCCTAAGATAGGTGTTGTAAGTCCTTCCTTACACATCTCAAATGGGAAAATGCTTTTAAAACCGTAAGGCATTATATAATTAAATATATTGGTCAGAATTAGGGGTTGAATTAACAGCATACTGCCTGCCATCTGTATTTCATGTGGGCATCATCACAAAGCTTTTAAAGTCCAAAATCTAACTGGAGTCACCTTAAGTCACCTCAAGAAAGATGGAAAAATATAAATGCAGGTACGTATTTGCATGTATACTGAACCAGTTTCCAACTTCAGCAGATCCCCGACCTGTATCATCCTTCCATCTTCCAAAAATACCTATTCCAATGAAAAATGCTGAAAGGTTCCATAATTTGTGCTTTGAACAGAGAAAGTACCAGTAATCATAAAAACAAAATTACCTTCACGACCTTTTCTACTTTTGCTGAATAGTATTCAAAGTTAGCCTTAATGGAGCTCAGGGGAAAAAAACGGAAATACACAAAGCATAACAGCCAAAACTGAATTGATTAAAATTGCCACACTGAACTCTTTTTCTAACAATTTCATGATTTCCTCTCTATGGACTATTATTCTGTTTTTAAAAACCCCAATAAAATTTCCACCATTTACTCTTGTGAGGGACTCTTGTTGAAATTTAATATAAATTCGCAGGTATTCACAAAAGGCAAAATCACATCCTCCCCAATTGCTTTATTTCTTCACAGAAATATCCCTTAAAATAGGCTTTTTCATGCTCCTGAGCAGCCCTGCAATCACTCTCACAAAACAAACATAGAATTCTGAACCTAAGCAAGCCACTAAGTCTGCTTGGGGAGACAATGTCTTCCTTGTCATTGATTTTGCCTTTTTTTTTAGAAGAGGGAAGTTTTTTTTTCCCCTCCTATTTACAGACCACCCATGAACCTTTTTATTTTTCTCTTTTAATCTGAGAAAGGGGAGAAAAGGAGACTCCTTGCCCTTAGCAGTTCTTGGGATTTTCTCCCAATAGGGTAAGTTAATTATTTTAACCTACTGATGAGGGGTGGCCAGGGCAGTCCGCATGGGCGGGAGGGAGAACAGGTGTTTCAAACACCTGCATTTCTAGGCTTAATTGCTCTGAAATCTTGTAGGCTCTCAACTGCATTCTCCTTTCTTTACAGAGGCTCGGGGGAGGGGTTCATTTGTGGAGTTCTTAACTAATTGTAGCATAAATATTCAACCCCTTTTGGCTGAACAAATTATTTTCTTTAAAATGAACTCCAGGTAAATTTAATTAGGAAAAAAGTGATTGACAGGTATTACTCTGAATGCAAGGATTAAAAGCCCTACTGTTGTTAAAAGAAAAAGGCAGAGTCAATTGTCAGCCATGTTCTAATTGTTTTCTTCTCACAGCAACGAGTTCAGGTAAAGAAAACCCAGATCAATGATTCTGGAATTCTTCATGTTGTGTGACATATCTACCACAATTCCAAAAAGTAAATTTTCTTTTCAGCAGAGTGCATGGAAAAATATGCTCTTAAAAGATGTTGTGATAACCTATGTACCAAAATGAGTATTTAATGTGGTGTTTTATTTTCAGCTTGTGTTTTCATAAACATAACTTGTAATAATTGAATGCCAGGCGTACCTTATATATCTTCTCATTTAATCCTCACACCAACCCTGTGAGATATTTCCTATTGTGAGCCTCCTTTTACATGTGAAGAAGCTGAAACATAAGGAGACTAATTAATTTATCCAAGGCCAGTGGTTCATAAGGATTCCTACTTAGGCAGCAAGGCCTAGAGTCTATGACTCCCATTCGTATCGTTCATTCACTAGAAGTCAGTCTCCCTACACTGAATAGTTGGTTCTCCAGGAACATTTCCTGTTGATTTCTGAGGGTGGTAAAGGTAAGACAGGGATTAGAATTTCAGTGCTGAGCAAAAAGCTCCAAGAGTTCTGTTTTCTAGTCCTGAGTTGTGAGAACAACCCTGGGTCATGCACAGTATTATTTTAAAATTGATATGGAAAGATTCTAAGAAAAGCACAGGACTCCAGGGTGTACCAGGCCTGGAGCCAGGAAATCTTAATTGCAATTCTGACTTGGAAAACCAATTATTTTGGAACTAATCCCCCTGCTCAATGAATAAGTAATCTGTGGTCCAGAGAAATTAAGGGAGATTTGGTTGAACTTTCACAGTGGGGTCAGAGTCAGGTGCAAGATTACAATCCAGAAATACTGCTTCACAGCCAGTGCCTTTTCACCCCCAGTAACCAATTTTTCTTCCTTAGATGAGGATAATTAGACTAATCAATTAGGCCAACAATTTAATGACCTTGCCATATGACTGACTTCTTGTGTATTGGTGAAAAGGGCACTGAAATGGAAATACAATCTGTTACTGACGTGATGATTCTCATCAGGCAGCAGCTAACACATGCTCACTTGACACAGAAAATCAGGTGTCAACACCGGCTGACTCTGGCAAGTAAACATTCTGGCCTCAGACAAGGGAATCTTAGTTCTTGCTTCCACTTTCCTTTCTGCCTGCCCATTTTCACCTGTATTTTCAGGGTGTAAGGGTATAGAAATGGGAAAGGGGGGATTCCCTACTGGAAACTGCCTGGAACTTCCCTCTTCCTCCTGACGGATCCCAGCCTTCCATTAGACCTGGCTCTACCACCATTTCCCTCCTTGCAGCCTGTTCCCAGTCTCCTTTATGACAATAAAGTCACCTTGGAATGGAGGTCAATAAGCCATTTTAGAATTATGGAAAGGGAGGGGTGCACAACTGCAGCATGAGTAATGTGTCCAAGATTCCGTTGGGACACACTAGGTCTTAAGGCAGGAGGTTATAATACAGGTTAAATGGGAAATTTCAGAGAAAGCCCTATGTTGCAGGGAAAGGAAACTTATGTGATTGGTTGTATCTCGGGTGAAGGTTAGGTATGTAGAAGCTTGGTGCATAACAAAATTTGAGCATAGAAAATCTCATCCCAACAGCTCCCGGGTTAGTCTTGGAAGGTCCATCCAGGTATTTTGAGTTTCTTAGATCAATAATCCTTATCACAAGACAGAGTTGTCACCTAATTACCTTTCCCCACACTTGTATTATCTATAGTACTGAGTATTGGATAGCAGCGCTTCTCAAACTTCAGAAGTACACACAAGCCAACTGGGTATCTTGTTAAAGATTCTGATGTAGGACGTTTCGGGTGGGCCTGAGAGTCTGCATTTCTAAGCAATTCTTAGGTGATGTTGATGCTGCTGGTCTGTTGATCTTACTTTGAGTAGCAAGGTGATAGAGTAAATTCAGCTGATTTAAGAAGACAATTCTCTTCTACTTTTAATGAAAAATTTAGGGAAGCCTTAGGGAAGGATTTTAAAAAATATTAATTACACTTTTGCATACCAATGTGTTCTGCTAACATTGTGTGGCTTGACTTGTATTTTTTGAATGTGAACTAGTTGAGAGAAAGTGAACTGCAAAGTTGGTAAGCCTAACTTACATACTTAGGAAGTTCTTGTTGACGTCGATGTATAAGTCTGCATTTTAGATGTCGAAGTGTTTGAGAGAATCAGACATGCTGAATTTATAACTGTAGTTTGAAGCAGCAGAGGGAATTTGAATAACTATGTAAGTGGCATAAAACTTTAGGGGAATTTGATCTTTTAAATTTTAATTAAATATTAGTCAAAGAACTAGATAAAGAAAGAAACATACTTAAATAATTCATAGAGCAAACAAAAATTATAATGAAAATGGGAAAATATTAAGAATGGAATGAAAACAAAATACTACATATCAGAACTTGTGGGATAAAGCTAAATCGAGAGTTATAGAAAAATTCGTAGTTTTTAATACTATGTTAGAACAGAGGAAAGGCTGAACATTAGACGTTAGAAAAAGAATAACAGGATAAATTGAGAAAGAAGAGGAAGAAAATAATAATAAACAATAATAAAGAGCATAACTTTGTGAAATAGAAAACAAAGAGAATCAACAAAGTCCCAAACTGGCTATTTGAAAAGACATAAATTACAAATTTCAATAAAGACTGATCAAGTAAAAGATAGAGGATACATATAAATATAAGCAAAATCAGGACTGAAAAGGAAGCACAACCAATGATGCTGCAGAGATTTTTTTTTTTAATTATGAGGATATTATGAACTGTTGCAAACACATTTGAAAACCTAGGAGAAATGGACAGATTCTTTAAAAAGCATATAAATCATAAAACTGACTCAAGAAAAAATAGAAAACCTGAAAGGTTCTACAAGCATTAAAGAAATTGAATTTAGTAGTTAAAAGTTCCACAGAGATTATACACCAGACTTCTTCAATTTTAACAGTTTACCAAACATGAAAGGAGTACAGAAAAAAAAGAGGACACTCTCAAACACATATCTAAATGGAAATTCCAGGTGGATTAGAGACTTCAGTGTGAAAGGCAAATCTATAAAGCTTTTAGAAGATGGACATCTTTATGGCATGAGGAACTATTTTTTAAACAAGACACTAACTGCACAACCTGTGGAGGAAAAGATGGGCAAAAAAAGTCAAAATACCATAAGGAGAAAATTTGAGATAACATTTCACACTCCTCAAGTTGGCAAAAATTTTAAAGTATGACCAAATCAAGTGTTTGCAAGAATGTGGAGGAACAGAAACTTCTATATACTGCTTGTGGCAGTGTAGATTGTTAGAACCACTTGGGAAAACAATTTAGCCTTATCTAAAAAAATTGAAGACATGCATGCCATGTGACCCAGCCATTAGATATATGCACAAAGGAACATTGTACATATGTACCAGGAAACATGTACGAGAAAATTCATAGCAGCAAAATCCATAATGGTAAAAAACCTGGAAATAATCCAAATGTTCATCCATAGAGAAAGAAATTGTGACATTAGTCATACAGCAGAACATTATGCAATATTGAAAATGAATGGACACAACAACATAGATGAATGTCAGGAACACAATGTCACAGAGGAATATAAAGCAGCAGGAAACTTTATACACACTCCTGTGCCTGGCACTCATCATAGCGGTCCATAATCCATAAGGCCTGTTTAATCTACCCAGGCTCATATCCTTCCTCAAACCACAGTCATCGAATCCGCTAGGCACTTTTCCATAGTTGCTCCTATGTACCGATCTCTCCTCCTCCCTTGACGTCACTGGGATCGTCACCTCTCCCGGAGTAGACACTGCTCTTCAGACTCAAGGAACCAGCCAAGGTCTCCCAAGCCCCGCCAGATCTCCGACCCCACAGGAAGCCATTTGTGGCTGCTCCACGTGTCTCCTCGGAATGTCCACGGAATTTATTGTCAGGACCGTGATGTTTTGTAATGAATCGTTCTCCAGGTAAATTTCATCTAGCAGGTACATAGTGAGCTCCCCTTACGTGAGCGAGCCTGTGGGAGGTGCTGCAAAGGGGCAGAGATGAACATGAAATAGTTCCCAGCCTCCAGTTCTAAAGAGTAAGCTATCAAAACCGGGTGGGAAATTAGGCAAAGCTTTGTGGCTGCTCTTGAAAGAGACGTAAAGCACCAGGTGGTGAAGTGGTTTGGAATTCGCAGACCTGACTTCTAGTCCTGGGTCCATCCCACACACCAGCGATGTGACCTGGGCCAAGTCATTTTACTTTTCTATGCTTTAGATTCCCCATCTGTAAAGGTATGGTGGTACTACCCGCTTCGTGGGTTGTGGTGGGGACTACACAAGATGATACAGGATCGTGTGCTGAGGGCACTGTCTGGCACATAGTAAGCATAGGGGCAAACCTATGCTTACTATGTGCCTAGTAGCAATGAAGACGGCTAGAATTTTAACATGTGGAGATGGTGTAGGCAGGGAAAGTCGCCTCCCTTGAATAGTCCAGTTTGCTGGAGCACAGAGTTGAGGCAAGAGGAGACTGGGGAAGGGGAGTGGCTGGATCTGCTGCGGAGAAAGAGGCTGCATCTGACAAGTGTGTACTTAATCCTGTGGAAGAGGGTATTGGGCAAGGTGACCAACAGGACCATGCTTGGCGCTAAGAAGGCCCTGTGGAGAGAGAGTAGAAGCTGGGAATCTGATTAAAACCATTGAAAATTGTACTGTTTTGGCTGTAGTACAAAAATAATAATGCCATTAATCATTGAAAATTGTAATAATATTATGTTTATATTTTGCTTCTATAGAAACATAAAAAAGTAAATAAAAATTGATATAGACTTATACTCTATAGCATTAACTGCTATCTAACTAATTCCATTAGTAGTCAAAACTTCCAATAATGTTGATAATCATTTTTATTGCTAAAACTGTATAAGCAAATATTAGAAAATTTTATCACCTAGGAAGCTGTGAGAGTGACTCAGTGCTGTCAGTGATAGACCTGGTTAGCATTTCCCTGACTCTCTTCTCTATTCTGGGAGGTAGGCAGGGGGCTGGTGGATGTTTAAAACAAGGACTTACCATGGTACTTTGAATTGGAAATGCTTTCTTGGTTTTATTTTTAAATTATCATGGCAAATAGTAATCATGTAACAAGTTATAGTTATCATCTAATAGAAACATAGGCACATTGACTTGCTTCATAGTCTTTGCAACATCTTTGAAAACTAATGCTCACCCAATCCACTTCAGTGCCCATGCTGGACTAGAAAACCCCTGAAAGAGCCTCTTAGCTTTATCAGTCAAAGAAGTAGAAAAAGGATCTTCTTCCATCCCATGTACTTTACTCTGGGCCTTTGAGTCTCTTTGTGACCCTGCCAAAAATAAAAATAAGATAAAATAAATATTATGAAATTTGTTCTCTTTGTGATTTTTCTGGCAATTGACACGGAGTCCTCTAGAGTTTAGATGAGATGGGTGGCAGATTCTGTGACTGACAGATTCTTTATGCCATGAATATAGACAACAAAAATGTAAGATTTCTCTTTCATAACTAAGAAATAAAAAGCCTTTCCTCCCCTTTTCTAAATACCTGACTTCTCCTCCCAAGAATTCTCAAAATTATAGTTAAGTCTCACTCACTGAATTCACAAGTCAATAAACTTAGAAAATGGATTGAATTATTCATTATGGTATAACCCACTTATAAATTAATCACAAGAGAGTAAATCTTCCCATAAGAAAGGCAATGTTTTTCTTGCATTCTACTTCTGTGGACTACTAAAAATAAATCTGCCTATTTGGCTCAACTGTAAATTTGTTTTGAAAATCTGAAAGACTGAATTTTGCTAAGTACAGATCTTGCTTATTTCCATTTCCTGGGTGTTACCCAGAGAATGTACAAAGAAATATTTGCAACCTATCAGTAAATGCTAGAGAATATGCCAGGAAGTTTGCAATCATATAAGGTATGACAAAGAAAAATATCCCTTCTTAAAAATGACTTTCAAAAAGAGTTCTTACTTTTACAGTGCACTGTGATGCTACAAAAATAAATAAATAAATAAATAATCACCATGGTTTCCTTTCTTTAAAAGAAATAATGTATAGGTATTTCAATTTTCACCATCAAATGCCACAGCTTATGAGATAGTTCAAAATGCAATGCAATTACCTGACTTCCACAAATGCTCCTTTGAAATGGAAATAATGGGAGTTGATCACATTTCCTACTGAGGCAGGATTCCCAACGCTCTATTAATGATAGAAGACCTATTTGTTGCTCTAACTTGAAAACACACACGCAGAGTACAAGAATATGGAAGTGTTATAAACCATGTACAGTCACTGAACAACAATGGGGAATATTTATTGAGGGTGTGCCGTGTGCCTGGCCCTGTTCTGAGTACTTCATGTATAAGAACTTGTCTCATTTAATCATAATAACCTGATGAAGTTGGTACTATTATCATCATCTCCATTTTACAGATGAGGAAACTGAGGCATATGCAAGACAAGTGTTCCAGGTCACAATTCTCTGAGACCCAAACTGCTAACTACTGTGCAGCCCCACATCCCAGAAAGCTCAGGTACAGTGACCAATGTTATTGCCAAATGCTGGCCTGGAGTGGACCTTTGCCCAGAGTGGTAGCCAATGACAGTGCTGGTAGAGCAGGAAGAGCTCATTCCATCCTGCCCCTCTTTCTAGACACGTGAGACTCAGAAAGTGGAGTGAAGGAGCTGGAGCTCCATCTCCTGCTTTCCTCTCGGCCACTCTTTGCTCTACACCGTACTTCTTTCTGCTTTTTACAAATGTGCTGATTTTATTGGCAGCTACTCTCACAGCTGTGGTTTTGGCAAAGCTAATGGAAGGGGAGCTTTACTATGAAGTCAAAGTTGCAAACTAAGGGTTTCCGAAGTTCAAGTCCCCTATGTCAGGCATTAGTTATCACAGCAGGATCATCACAGCATGACTGAACGGCTGCCAGACCTTCTGTTTTGGAGAGTAAGATTGCATCATCAGTTTCTCTGTCCTGGATATTATTGCATTTAAGATGAGTCAAATCGTTTCCTAAGATGGTCTAAAGCATCTGATTGGCTGTACCACAATTTGGTCATTTTGTTCATCTGAACATGGCTTAGACCAAAAGAATATATCCTGCCCAATAGCTATTTCTCTCCTCTTTACCATGTGACACAGAAAGTTTCTGGAGAGTGGAGCTAAGCCACCCTCCATTCCTGCATTCAGTTAACAAGTGCTGATGACATCTCTGTTGAACATCAGGCAAGGACTGGCTTTTTACAGTTATGATCCCCACTTTCACAGGATTAAATCTTCCAGGGGAGAGAGACCATCAAACCAGCAAGTACTATAAAGTGTAATCATAAGAAAGGAAAGTTGAAGGGTTTATGTGAGACCTGAGGAAGGGCATCCAATTCAGAAGTGGGGGCCAGGGGTCGATGGAGTCTTCTCTGAGGAAAGACCTGAGACCTGAAGGAAGAATAAGAATTACTCAGAGTGAATGGCCTAAGGAAGGAGAGAGAAAGGTAAGACAGGTAGAGGGAATAGCATGGGAAAGGCTTTGAGGTGAGAGAGAGTATGGCACACCCATGGACCTGGAAGGGGTCCCCAGAGCTATTTGTACTCACTGATTTACATGAAAAAGACTTTATCTTTGTCCAGCTGGGGTTTGGAAATATACAGCCATAATCAAAACCAAGTTACAGGAAACGCTTGCAGGAAATGTGGTAGGAGTCCCCTCTGTTTGTATCACGTTCTGTGAGAGGTGGGGCTCTGTGTGCACAGGAAGGACCATAACACTTTAGGGCTCAAGCAACCTCCAGCTGAGTGCAGCTTAGACGCATTCTTCTCTCTCTCCCTGAGTGATGACTAGCATCTCTTGCCTTAGGTACAGCCTCTGTCAGTCTCAGAGCGGCCACAGCCTGGTCTGCCGGCCAAGGAGGGCTTCCTGCTCTGTGCATATCTGGGCAGTGGTGACAGCAGTGATTGGAGTGAGAATAAGGTAACACTCAGGTAGCACTTCTGTGGAAATCTAGAGGCTGGAGGCAACAGGGTCTTGGCTCAGGTGGCAAGAGAAAGAGGGTATCACTCAGTTCATGTTATTTGGGAGCTCAAGAGCTTGCTGTGAGACCCCCAAATGGGCAAAAGTAAAAGTAGATTCTCCTCTCTTTATGATAATAATGGAATAGGGGCATAGCACATCTTCAGCCCTGCTGGCACCCTGCTGCTAGCAGTGGCACCATGGGCAGATGCCAGCCTAGAGGGAAACCTCCATGGATTTGTTGGATCCTAAGACTGAGTTGTATTTGACTACCAGCAGCAGCAAGGGACCAATGGGACTACTTTGTGGATACCTGTAAGGACCCTGGGATTCTTAGAGGGGACTATGTAAAAGAAGGGTTTTCTATGACCAAGTAGGGAGAAAGGGTCTTGGAGCCACTGAAATTTGGGCACAAATGGGTTTACATCCCTCCTCACCAGCTGGGGAAGGCGGAGACATGAGTCACATCCAGAAGCCACCACCAGCATGGCTAAACATGATAAACTCTTGGAGATTAGAGGTGGTGTGTGGTTGAATCCTCTGTAGTAATTATTACATGTCTTCCACAAAATTAAGTTTTATAAATATTTGACAATTTAATGACTGACTGAGTGTCTTTCTGTTTGATCTTTCTGGAAGGAAAACCTTGAACCACGAAGGCATGAGAATTATGGTGACACAGAATGAGGTATGCATACCCCTGGGCATGTGTTTGGAGGGAAATTCCCTGGGGCATTAATTTCTCTTAAATATTTTTTGGACAAAAACCAAACATTTGAACTGATCTGGTAAGTAATTTAAAACATTTTGATTAGAACAGGCATGGCTATATTAAGGATTAGCATATTAAAAAGCACATTGAATCTATTCATACTGTGTAAGCGATATGTGAAACTAAATACAAAACAAAGGTAAAACAAGTGAAAAAAGATAAAACAAGTGATTTCAAATATCAGACTTACACTAGGACACTTAGAACCTTCACCTCCCCTCCCTCCTCCTGGGGTCTGCATCTTCACTGCCTTTGGCCAATAGAGATACTTGAGTGGAAAAGTCTGAAAAAGCACTGGTGGAGCAGGGAAGAGGGGTCAGGAGATACAAGTTCTAACTTTCTACTTTAATCGTCATCATCATCCATCTTCTCATTAATAATAATAGTAGCAGCAACAAAAATAACAGCTAGTTTCATCAAATGCTTACTAGGTGCTAAATACTTTTAATTTAAGCTCCAGTTCTACACACACACATACATCTTTTGAGGTGTATACTATCAATGTGTCATTTTATCCATTTACCAATGGGACACTGATGCACAAACAGCTGAATTTACGTAAGGACTATGGGATGGAGCTGACTCAAATCCCTGCAGTCTGGCTTCAGACTCCGCATTGAGCAATAGGACCTTAAGATGCCGACGAGCTCTGCTGCCCCCTGCTGGGGAAATAGGCTGTTGGTCCTAAGCCAAAGCAATCAGCTTTGGACCGCACCATTGCGGTGGCGGGCAAGAAAACTCAGCCTTAATGGCATGCTTTATACTGGCGATGTCCAATGATCCCATTAGTATTTTCTTGCGGAAAGTGTGAATGTAATACAGTCAGAAATAGGGTAGAAAAGGCAGAGGCAATGAGGAAACAGTTTGAGGGGAAGCAAAGCAGGAAAAAAGAGGCAGGGGGTGATGCGGTCAGAAGTGTCCCCAATGCCCGTGAGCCCCTAGGAGAGATGACCTGGTGGCCGAGTCCCTTGAGAGCTCACACTTGCTCAGTCTGCAACTGTAGCAACGTGCTCTGCTTCTCTGTTAGACCTGGCTGGGCCACCCCTGATAGGTCTCCTAGGTTTCTTCACCTTCCGTTCAGTCATCCCTCAGCATGCGAGGTCGTCTGAGTCTCTCTTCTTTTTTTTCTTTTTTTAACATTCATTTATTTATTCATTTATTTATTTTTGGCTGTGTTGGGTCTTCATTGCTGTGCGCACGGGCTTTCTCTAGTTGCGGCGAGCGGGGGCTACTCTTCGTTGCAGTGCGCAGGCTTCTCATTGCGGTGGCTTCTCTTTGTTGCGGAGCACAGGCTCTAGGTGCGTGGGCTTTAGTGTGGCACGCGGTCTCAGTAGTTGTGGCTCTCGGGCTCTAGAGTGCAGGCTCAGTAGTTGTGGTGCAGGGGCTTAGTTGCTCCGTGGCATGTGGGATCCTCCTGGACCAGGGCTCGAACCCGGGTGCCTTGCACTGGCAAGCAGATTCTTAACCACTGCGCCACCAGGGAAGTCTCGGCTCTCTTCTTTTCAGTCTGGAAACCCGACACAATACCAGTTTAGTGTAGGTCCTTGGGCAAATCACTTCTTTCTGGGTCTCAGGTTTGTCTTCGTTAAGGCAGTTGTGTTTTCAAGCCAGTGTGCTACTGCCCCACTGAGGGCAGTTGGAATGTGCATATGTGCAGGGAAGGGGGCAGGTTGATTGTCACAAAGACTTAGAGGGAGTTCACGGGCACTTAGCACCAGGAACCAGCCATGCTAAACATCCTGCTAAGGCCATTAGTACCCCTGAGGCACACTGCATGATTCAGAGTCTATATGATTGTTTCTTCTTATAAAAATGTAAGTAAATCCATTTTAAGTTTTGAAGTTCTGCTAAATTAGTTTCTTTAGAGTTGAATGTTAAAATGTTCAAGGGAAGTGAAAAATAGCTCATGATTTATACAGAACTTTCCAAACAGGAATTTAAAGACTGGGTGATTTCTAAAGGAAACAGCTTTTCTGTGACTGGAGGATTTCTGGCATGTTTCTAATGCCTTCAAGTTCTAAAGATCTAAAACCATGATCACATTAAACACAGATGTCCTGTGAGCCGGAAAGTGTTCTGCTGATAAAATTGTATGGAATAGTTTTCTTGAGTTGTGGGAAAAAATTTTTTTTCTCAGGCCATGGGTACCTGATTTTATTTATCTGCTAGTGAAGGCGGATGGAATGTTTGGCAGACTCAGACTGCGGCAGACTACGTTAAGGGCCCTGTCTGCAGGGCCAGCTGCGGTTGCCTTTTTTGGTCTTCCTGGATCATCTGTGAACCTATGACTTAACTTTTAGGCCTTTCTTATTGCCTATGTTATTTTTGTATATCTGGGTACCATGTGCCTTATAATTATCTTAATATTTTTCATCAACTCACTTTTTAAAATCTTGTTTGCCTCCTAAGTATTTTCTGTGAAATGATGGTTTGATAGGTGATTTATATTTTTCAAATATACTTTAAAATATATGCATAACTATTAAAAATTTTTTAAATTCATCCATATATTACCTTAAATCATCTTGAATAAGTGTAACCATAACCATAACCTATAGCAATAAGAAAGAGGAGTTTTTAAAATCCAGATTCTATATAGAAAACGTAGGGATTAAAAGAGAATAAATAAACCCGTGTTTGTAAAATGGGTATGTATAAGTTTATGACAGAGTTGACTTAAGCATGAATGTGAGTGTGTGTGTGTGTGTGTGTGTCTGTGAGTGTGCAGTCAATTACATCTAATATTCATTGTGGCCTGATGTGACATTCTGGTATTAAGTTCCAAATACTTCTTAATAAGTGGTGAAATACTCAGCTGGCATCACTGCAATGAATTACTATTGCTATAATTACTATTGCTATATTTCTTTGCCAAAAGCAAAGAAATTTGACATGTGAGTTAGTTTATTCTGGCTTTTCCAGGGTGGATATACAATTTCTTTTAGGCTGTGGAAACCACTGAAACAGATCCTGTGACAGAGACAAGGGAATAATTATAATGCTTGGCCATGGACTTGAAGGTGAGGAAGGAGAGAAGTGAGGACATGAGGGGGGTAAGGACAGTTAAACAGGGTTAATAGATTGTGGTCCCAGTGAAGGTGAGTACCAGAGGCCCTGCCTTTTCTGTCTGACCTAAGCATTTCCAGGAATGGAGAAATGAAGTCCAAGTTCCTTTAAGCCTCACAGTCAAACTCCTATTCTAGCCACAGACCCACATTATTGGGGAGAGGTTCGCATGTGGCCACAGACCCCTCCACCAGATAAAGTCATAAGAAGAACTTAGACCTTTCTTCTATTCTTTCAAACATATGGGTTCCTCCATCAGCTATGCCTTCTTCTTCATTACTGAATACAATAATAGCTTCACATGTTGGGAGGACCCTCAGTGAGTCAGAATTCTCCTTAAGTCAAAAGGAAGGATCCTATTTACAGGAAACTAGTGCCAGCTCATTTTCAGGTTGACACTGTCCATAGAGTTTATCGATTTCTCTTGCTTCTTGCAAGCGCCAAGGGGATGGGGATTCTCACCTGCTTTGCTCAGAGTTTGAGCACCAGGGTTTAGCACATAGAAGGTTCTTAATAAGCATTTGTTGAATGAATGAATGAACCTTAGCCTTTCCCAGCTTCAGTGAAAAGTGCTGCAAGACAACTGAGAAGAAAATAAGGAAGGCTGGGTCCCTGACATTTGTTGATGGAGAGGCTAGAAGCCCATGAGGGGTGGGGTCAAGAGGCTTTTTCGTGGACTCTGCCACACAGGCCAGAGTGAACCCCATGATATGCACCACGACCCCCTGTGGCCATTCTTGCAGCCCGTTTCAGAGACCTAGAACCTTAGCCCGCGACTGCAGACGCCGTTCCTCTGCCCCTGGTCCGGCAGTTCCCACTGATTTAGAGATAAACTGTCTGATGTATACAGTTTGTCTGGCCTTCAATCTTCAGTGGTCTTTGCAGTTTGAAAATTATAGTGATGCCTGGCTATTCAGTGCTCAGACTTCTAAATCCCCTCCCTTTTGCCCCAGGAGCAGCCACAGCTCAGAAACCTAACTCCATCACCCTGTCTTTCAGGAAGAGTACCCCACTGGTAGTGCTGTCCAATTTCATTTTAGTATTTCAATTAAAGTAATTTTTAAAATGTATCTGTAAGAGCGACTTAACTTTTCTAGCCTTGTAAGATTTTCCCCATTTGAAAAAATTTCTAAATCGTAGGAAAAAAGTCATTTGACAGATATCAAAAGGTAGTGTGTGGATGATTGATTTAGAGTTTGGAAAATAGGTTTACCGCATGGAAATCATGGCCGGGACCCATTTCACACAAAATTAACCCGCAGACGTGGTTCGGTGTCATCCTTAGTGTGTGTGTGCCAACCACTTCTCTAGCCACACAGGGACTTTTTAGGGTTGACGACGGGAGAGCGCGTCTTAACTCATCAGCGCACACCTACTGGGCGCGGAGCATCGCAGGCCGGGATAAGTACTTGCGCGGTCGTTAACAAGCCCCTGGGAGCCGGCGGCGCGGCACCCACGTGCTCCCCGAGCGTCACGGGGGGCTGGGTGCCAGCAGGTGCGGGGTCAGGTGAAGCCACCGAGAGCCCGCCTGCCCAGCCCGGGAGTTGGATCAGCCGCGGCCCGCCAGGCGTCCGGACCTCTGCTCGCCGCGGGGCCTGGGCGCGGGCAGGCGGCAAACCCCGTGCTCCCCGGGCCTCGCGGGCGGGCAGCCTCCTCCCCGTCCTCGAGCCGGGCGGGCAGCTGCGCCCACGCTCGCCGCGTCTCTCGCGCACCCCCGAGCGCCAGCAGCCGCCCGGGGGATTTGTCAGCGCGCCCTATATAGCCGCAGACAGCTGCCATCTGTTATGTTTAGTAACAACCCCGCGCCGCGCCCCCTTCCGGTGAATAAGCCTGCCTCGGTCGTTAAGCCAGGAAGCTATTTTTTTAAGGACTCCCACTCCCTCTCTCTCAAGCAGGCTTTGCCCGTTACGCAGCGGCTGAGTCTTCAGCGTCGAATCCTCCTTTCTCCCTGCCTCCCTGCTGGGAGCAGGAGGCCGGATTCACTGCTGGCCTGGGCCTATCGGCAGGTGCTTCAATAAAAAAGCTGAGAGAGCTCCTCGCTCCATGGGTTCAGTGAAGAGAAAAATCTGTGATGTGTGCACCATTTTAATGCATCACATTTCAGTTCTGCAAATGCGAAGTGTAAATTGGGTTAGAATATGATTGTGAATCAGACCAGACGTCATAATTAATTTATCACCGTGCTCCAGATACATCAGCTAAAATAATATGAATTTAAAGTAACAGTTCCTCTTGCCCTTGTGTTTGCTGGTGAACTCTTAAAGAATATATCACTGGAGAAATAAAGGAACTAAGATTCCAGTCTCTTCTTGTGCTGTCAAAGCATGAATGTAATTAAACATTCTCAACCAAGTTTCTTCCACCAACTGAAATTGAATTTGCCCACTGACACTTTATATCAGCCTATGTCCCACTCTCGTTGACACATCCTAAGCTGCTGATAAACATTGGAGATGAGCTTTTTCATATTTCAGGCATATTTGAGATGCCTAAAGTTCCGGTCCCCCAACTGACTGATTGTTAGAATTTACTAGGGCATTGTCACTCAAAGTGTAGTCTGGGAAGCAACCGCACAGCGTCACTTTCAAGATCACTAGAAATGCAGAATCTCAGGCCCCACCGCAGACCTATGGAATGGGAATCTAAATTTTTAGCAAGACCTCCGTATTAAAGTTTGAGAAGAAATGTTCTTTTTTAAAACCACAGATACCTTTGCCCAAACGTCTATATGTGTTTAGTAAGCAGCAGAGGTGATTCTTATAAGTTGAGTAGTTAGGTTTGGAGGTCACTGGTCTCTAAGGCCTAAGGTTCAGGTGACTTTTATGCTTGTGACATCAGCCAAATTTTTGAATCAGTAAAACTGTTGAAGAGTTTGGTACAGGTGAGTTTATCTGTTTGGTTGTCCGTGAATTACAGATACAAGAAGGTTTATGAATTATTTGGTTAAATAACAACACATTTATTGCTCCATTAGGGAAGCTCAAAACTGGGAAGGTGGATTTTCTCCTAGTATAACTGGCTCATTCACTCCCAGACTGAGTGTAGGCATGAGAGAATCTTTTGCTTGGCCATTAAAGCTGCTCCCTTCCCCCACCCCCTATTCAAATGGTCTGACTTTATATATAACAGTACCTTTCATTCAGAAGAACACAAAAGTCCTTTATGCTGATGCTCAGCACTGTTTAGGGCTGTGTTAGAGGACTAGGTCTAGTTCTGTACTTCACAATAAAAGAGGGATGTGGAGACCTTGGCAGAGTTTCAGAAGAAATTCCTAAAGGTTATTTTTACAATTCAGAGTGAATCTTCAAATTGTGTGGCATTATCTAGAAAATGGCCATCTGTCCATTGACATAAACAACATGAAATGAGCCTTCACTGCAGCTTGAGAGATTTTCAGTTTTAGAGAAATAAATATTGTAGGAATGCGTTAGAGAAGAGAATGTCTCTGGACTGCAAGTTCTCAACCTTGGTTACACATTGCAATCAGCTGGGGAGGTTTAAAAAATCCCAGTGCCAATTATGTTGGGATCCTTTGGGTGGGACCCAGGCATCGGTATTTATTAAAGCTCCCCAGGTGATTCTGATGTGCAGCCGAGGATGAAAACAGTGCTTCTCCAACTGTAGTGTGCATTGGCACCATCTGGGGATTTTGTTAAACTGCAGATTCTGATTCAATAGGTCTGGGGTCAGCCCAGCTCTTCTGCAATTCTAGCAAGTGCTCAGGTAATGTCCAAGCTTGGTCCATGTGCCAGGCTTTGAGTAGCAAGAGGCTAGAGGCCTTTGAAATTAGACTAAACTCTCTCCCAGGAAGAGTCCATGCTCTTATTTTTAGGCCATCTCAGAGTCCTTATGGCTTTATGATATTTGTCAACGTGCAAAAGTGATAAGTTCAAGTATTATATAAACTGATGAAAAGAAAACCAATATCAAGAACACTGCTTTGGATGAAAATCTTTAACAATGATCAGTATCTCCTTGAATGGAAAAGTAACAACAGAACTTAAAGGACGGAAATGTTCCCAGCTTTCCTGGACAGCACCACCATCCCTCTTCTCATGTTACGATTTCCTCAAGATGGCTTTGGTAGTAGCAGAGTTGTCATAATAGTATCTGGTTGAGTACAGGGGCAGCTGGGGTGCTGGCTTTGCTGTATCTGTGCTGGTAACATCTGGTCCAAAGTAGAGCCATCTCAGAACCTAGAGGTTTCTCTGAGTTCTGGGCATAGGATACCCAGCCATTTTGTCAAAGAGGTCCAATTCAACTGTCAACATGATGGGGCCAGTAAGTAGAGCTAAATTTTAAATTTAAAAAATGTAAACACGTCCAAGTGATATTAATAGCTAACCTAAATGACAGGGCTTTACATGTGCTATCTCATTTGGTCCTCTCAACAACCCCTATTTACAAATAAGACAACAGAGCTTGGAGAAGAGCAGACACTTGCCTGAGGCCACACGACTCAAAAGCAGCAGAAACAGTATTGGAACCCACTTCTGCTTGACTCCAGAACCCTCCACATTGAGTTCATCCATGATAACAGATCTAGCTTGCTGTTTAGAATTTTCTATTGGATATTTCTGCCACTATAAGCAGTGTGTTCATGTTTTCCCTAGGCTGTGGACTAAATATTTTTTTAAAGCAGCCCTTTAATTTTTTAATTAGCCTGGTTCCCCAAAGATAAAGCTCTTTAAAGGTCAAATGTTAATTTAATCCTCTTTGGGTTATTGCTGAAAAAGATCAGCCGAATTGACCTTGACAAAAACTACCTCAGAGGCCTGGGGACAGACAGGCTCTTCGATATCAGTGAACACAGACAACCGCTGTTGCAGGAAGGGGCGTTTTCTTTGCCTTTGATAGCAGGCAGATTTGTTTTTCTTGACAAGACCCTGAGTAAAAAGACTTAATATCCATCTTCAATGTGAATCGAATCGTGTCCTACTGACATTAGATCCTCAGCCCTGGGGAGCACCGGGCTGGCCGCTGGGGGGCTGCGTTAGGCCGACTCAATGACCATGAGAGGAAACGGAGCGTGACAGGAGCCGAATCACATCGCCAGAAAGGGCGGGCTCGTCCCACGCTCACTGGCCTGCCTCCACCACAGAGCCTCACCAAGGACAAAGTCAGTAAAGGCCCACAGTTCAGATGACACTTTCCTAAGGACAGTCAGAGTTTCCAAGATATCAACCTAAAACGCAGATTTTGCCCGAGAAGAACAAAAGTCTGTCACCTTTGCGTCAACATGGTAGCAAACAACTTTATACGTGACCAACACAACAAAGTATTACTGTCCTGGGCCTGGGCCAGGACAAAGATGGGGGCCTGTTGGCCCACCCCTGGGCTGCCACCTCCCCCGCATGGCTGGAATGGGGACAGCAATGACCACCATCAGCTGAGTGGATGTGTGGCCCCAGCTGGGCCAATCAGAGTCCTTCCCTGGAATTTTTTTTTTAATTTATTTATTTAATTTATTTATTTTTGTCTGCATTGGGTCTTCGCTGCTGCTTGCGGGCCTCCTCTTGCTGTGGCGAGCGGGGGCCACTCTTGATTGTGGTGTGCAGGCTTCTCATTGCAGTGCCCCACCCTTGCCCGTGGCGCCCCCCCCCACCTCCCAGAAGCAAGGGCTCCAGACGCGCGGGCCTCAGCAGCTGTGGCACGTGGGCTCTAGAGCACAGGCTCTGTAGTTGTGGCACTCGGGCCCAGTCGCTCTGCGGCATGTGGGATCCTCCCGGACCAGGGCTCAAACCCGTTTTCCCCTGCGTTGGCAGGCAGGTTCTCAACCACTACGCCACCAGGGAAGCACCGCCGGAATTTTTTTTTTTTTTTTTTTTTTTGCGGTACGCGGGCCTCTCACTGCTGCGGCCCCTCTCGCTGTGGAGCACAGGCTCCGGACGCGCAGGCTCAGCGGCCATGGCTCACGGGCCCAGCTGCCCCGCGGCATGTGGGATCCTCCTGGACCGGGGCACAAACCCGCGTCCCCTGCATCGGCAGGCGGACTCTCAACCACTGCGCCACCAGGGAAGCCCCCCACCCCCACTGGAATTTTTTTTTAATTTATTTATTTTATTTATTTTTGTCTGCATTGGGTCTTCATTGCTGCATGTGGGCTTTCTCTAGTTGAGACGAGCGGGGGCTACTCTTCGTTGTGGTGCGCAGGCTTCTTGTTACGGTGGCTTCTCTTGTTGCGGAGCACGGGCTCTAGGCACACGGGCTTCAGCAGTTGTAGCACACGGGCTCAGTAGTTGTGGTGCACGGGCTTAGTTGTTCCGCATGGTGTGTGAGATCTGCCTGGACCAGGGCTCGAACCCATGTCCCCTGCGTTGGCAGGCAGATTCTTAACCACTGCGCCACCAGGGAAGTCCCATTCCCTGAAATTTTTAAAAGTGGATGCAGAGAAAGGAATCATTGCCCTCCCAGTGACAGTGGAGGAGGGATTGAGACTTAGGAACTGTCAGCAGCTGCTTTGCCTCCCATAGGGAGGAATCTGGTCTGCCCAGCACAGAGGATAAGAAAGGCCAGGGAGAGGTGGGGAGAGTGCTCCTGTGGCCCAGCTGCCTTCCTAACCAGCCACAATTTAATTGTTCAACCATAGTTGCCTAACCTAGTTTGGTTAAGTTTCTATCACTTGCCACCAAGAAAGTCCTGACTCATGCAGGGGAAGGGTGTGAAATGTGATGTTAGCCCTCCTCTTCATTTTCAGTGTCCTCTCCTCTAAAATGGACAAGCAGTTCCTTCCTGCAGGGGGTACTGGGTTTTTTTCCCATTCCAAAACCAGCCGGCTGATGGCTCCTTCCCCAAGGATCTGGCCCCCAACTTTCTGCCATGTGGCTTTAAGAAAAAGGAGAGTTTCAAAATTTCTCCTTTGGGGGAAATCTGCATTTTTTTTTTAAGGACGGAAAAAGGATGCATTTCAGCTCAATAAGCTGATGACTGTAGGTACTTTAGCAGAGAGCAAGCCTTCCAGCTGTTGCTCCCATGACATCAGTGTTGACCATAGAGTTTTAGTAATGGAAAGGGATGGCATTTATGGAATGTGCCTGACAATGTGTGAGGCACGTTTTACAAAATACCCTTTTTCATTAATCCTCACAATCACAGATAAGAACTGCTAGTCCATTTTGTAATGTAGCTGAGAAATATTATGATTTTAACTATTTTCTAATCTTTTACCCATATCCTTTCTCTTACCATTCAGATATCCATGGGCACTTTCTAAATGCCTTCCCCCTAGGGTGGGATCAGTATCCTAGAAGAGGGAAATTCTTGGTATTTGAGTTCAATGGTAGATTTTTTTAATCTATAGTAGATTTATCTGACTTTTAAATGTAAGACCCAGGCACTTGAATAATTTTTCTTTTTTTAATTCTAAAAGCTTGTTTCTCAATACTAAGGGCCAAAGACAAGAGGACCTAGAGTCCAGACTTTAATCTATAAACTCAGAGTCAGCAAGTTACAGCCTGCAGGGGTAAAGCTTTTGTAAATAAAGTTTTATTGGAACACAGTCACTCCCATTTGTTTATGTATTGTCCATAGCTACTTTTGCACTAGAACAGCAGAGGTGAATGGTTGCAACAGAGACTGTATGGACTGCTAAGCCTAAAATATTTACTCTCTGGCCTTTTTTGGAAAGTTTGCTGACCTCTGCATAAACCATAGAAAAGAGGAAGAACACAAGAAGAAGTGGTGTCTTCTCCCCCAAAAAGAGATAAGGGTTTGACTTGCAGGAGGAAGGAAGAAATTTAAGGATGGGTGACTAGAGCTTAGAGCCTTCTGGGCTCTGGAGAATGGGCACAGAGCCTACCATCCTAAGCCAAGACCAAAAGGGGGAGAGAGAAAAACCACAGATCAACTTGGAGGAAATTGGAGATCTGGGAACCTTGGCCTGCGGGTGACCACATGAGGGGTCTTGGGGCAGCCTCAACACAGAGTGGTCTACAGAAGCATCTGGAAGTTTCCTACATGCCCTATAAAGGGCTGGAGTTGACTGAGAGGGCTGGTAGCCTGGATGAAGCCTCTCAGTTTTGATGTGGGAATGCTGTCAACAAATGGAACATACATGGTGGAGACCCCAGCAGGACAAAAGCATCAGCAGAGACACAGCCAATATCCAAATGACATCAAGGTCAGAGGCTGTCACATATCCTGGATGCCCCACTCTGAATGCCAGGACAATTTTTGGAGCCCCTATTTCACCCTTGGAACTCAAACTACTCCTGGAGAGGAGATAGAGAATGGAGTCTTTGTCTAAGTCGTTTCCAAAAAGTGCGGAGTGGGCTGTCTGGAGGGTTTATATTTACTTCATTGCTAACAGTATCTTTTAGCTCATCCTTCAGAAGTTCTGACCCAGTGAAGTGTCATCAGTAGGGCAATAATACTAACTCATCTCACTCTTGACACTCTTTAGCTGCTGTTGTCTGTATTGCACTTGTGGTATTTGGTTGCAGTACATCTCTACATACACGACCCCAGGGATATCTTGGGAGAGGGGCAGATCAAGATTGTGAGGGTTGTGGAGGGTATATATGGGTGGAGTGTATGGTCAGGGCATCAAGATGGCAGTTCTCTTGCTCTCTGTACATCCCCTGCTTGACTAGTCCCTGCTTCACTTATATCCTACTCACCTGACTGACCTTCCCTCTTAATTATAGAGCCTAATCAGTAACTGCCTGTGTGTTTGCCCCTGGCCCCAGCTAGTGATTGTTCTGTTAGACGAGAAAGGCTCCACCACGCTAGGTTATCAAAGGGAAACACCTGCCTCAGTGAGAATCATTAACCCAAGTTGCTGTGAGGGGCGTGCTCCTCTGCTGGTTTCCCTGGTAACTGATGAGCCAACCCGATGTCAATTCCCCCTATAAATAGTAAGCTTCTACACCACTACCCTCCCCTCACCAGGAATGCCATGTCCTGCATGCTGTCTGCCATACTCAGTGGGGTGTCGTTCCAGGACTTTGCTTCACACTTGTAAGATTCCCTATCCAATAAACCATTGATATCTCTGTCACCATCTCCAGGCACTTTCTTCAGTCTCTCGGCTGGGCAATTACAAGGCTTGCAGGTCTGTGAGGCGCAGCCCAATACTGCTGTAATGGAAATGTTCTATATCTGCACTGTCAAGCGTGGTTGCTACTCACCACATGCACTTGAACTATGGCTGTGCAACTGAAGAATTGAACTTTTAATTTTATTTCACCTTTATTAAAGTTATAATTTAAATAGCCACAGTACAGGTATAAGAGATTAAATTATTTCCAGGTATCAAATGTACTAATACCACTTTAAAATTAAAAGGAGTAGGGCTTCCCTGGTGGCGCAGTGGTTGAGAGTCCGCCTGCCGATGCAGGGGACACGGATTCATGCCCCGGTCCGGGAAGATCCCACATGCCGCGGAGTGGCTGGGCCCGTGAGCCATGGCCTCTGAGCCTGCGCGTCCGGAGCCTGTGCTCCGCAACGGGAGAGGCCACAACAGTGAGAGGCCCGCGTACCGCAAAAAAAAAAAAAAAAAAAAAATTAAAAGGAGTAACTGAAGAAGCCCAGTTTGAGGGTTAGTGGACATGGTGACCTCTGTTTTCTAGTCCCTTCCATCTTTTCTCTGGAGTAAATTCCTGGAGTGTTCCTAGCAGATTCTCCCACGTAATACAGATCAGCGAACCCAAATGAAGAAGCAAAACACAGATTGTTTGACATGAGGATGCCCTAAGAGCTTTTATTTTGATCCTCACAGGCCATCCGGTGCTGGTATAGGAAGATGGACAAAGAGATCTAAGATGAGGAAAAACACAGATCAAAAAAGAAACCCAAGGTAAGGAGCAAAGGGTGGAAGGACAGGGTTGGGGCGGGAGGTGATATAACCTCCCCAGCTGCCTGGCTTCCCACTCCCTGGCCCTCGCAGACCCGTCCTGATCAGCCTCCCACACCCAGCTGTACTCATTTGCCCTCATCCCGTCTTTCCTCCGAGTCCGAGCCTGTAATTACTAACACCGGGTGCACGGCTTCCACTCATCTCCTGTGACTTAATCATTCACGGAGCTATGAGGGGTAATTTGCCAACCTCCATGGAAGCTTCTTTTTAAAAGCAGGATACGCTGGGTGTAATGTTACATCACTAAGAATCCTTAGACAATAGAAAAGGAAATGGAATTTACCCAGGGAACAAAGGAATCTGCAGCTCACTTTTCTTTAGCCCTAGATAGCCATGTGGAATTGACTGCAGGGCTTTGGGGTACAAAGGCTGTGCCCAGAAGGGGGAAGTGTCTTGTTGCAAGAGAAGTTTCTGGGGTTGGTAGCCCTAAGTGGGGCATTTGCTCCAGTGCAAAACTGAGATTAAGGCAAGGAAAGAAAAGGCTGTGGTTCATGCACTCAGCAGATTGCCCCTGGGGACCACAGAGTGGTTAGGAGCCTTGACTTGAAGGCAGACTTCCTGGGTTCATTCCCTGGCTTAACCAGTTAGTAGTAGGGCACCTGCACAGGTCAGGCTCCTTCTCTAAGCCTCAGTTTTTCATCTGAGCAATAGGACGATTACCATGCCTATGTGATGGTATTATTTTCAGGATTTAAGTGAGATACTGCAGGGGAAGCACTTAGGGTAGTACCTGGCTAAGGGCAAGCATACAGTGTCAACCATTAGGTGGTGCTGGTCTGATTGGCTTTGCCTGGCCCTCTGTGAAGTTGTTGTGGGAGAGAGTAGCCATGTTCTTTGGGGCATATCCTTCTAAAACTGTCCTGTTCTGTATCTTGAAGGAGGGAATGATGCATCTGAAGCTGGTTTTATGCATCTCTTCTTTCTGTGGGCCTCCATACAAGTCTCTTTCCTTAGGAAGGTGGCTGAAAAAGACTGCTCCCTCCTTTCACATCTTCACATGGTCTCAGGGCTGGGATAATGAGGTACAAATCCCAAGGGTCCCTGTCGGGTTCTCTGGTCTTTTCAAGACCAATGCATTTTCCAAAGAGTCAATTCTGGAGGATTCAACAATCCCATTTTATTCATTTATTTTTATTGAAGAATAGTTGATTTACAATATTAGTTTCAGGTGTACAGCATAGTGATTCAGTATTTTTACAGCTTATACTCAATTAAAAGTTATTACAAGATAATGGCTCTAATTCCCTGTGCTATACAATATATCCTTGTTGCTTATCTATTTTTTTTAATATTGACATGTCGTGAATTTTTAAATTTATTTATTTATTTGTTTTTGGCTGTGTTGCGTCTTCGTTTCTGTGCGAGGGCTTTCTCTAGTTGTGGCAAGTGGGGGCCACTCTTCATCGCGGTGTGCGGGCCTCTCACTGTTGCGGCCTCTCTTGTTGTGGAGCACAGGCTCCAGACGCGCAGGCTCAGTAGTTGTGGCTCATGGGCCTAGTTGCTCCACGGCATGTGGGATCTTCCCAGACCAGGGCTCGAACCCATGTCCCCTGCATTGGCAGGCAGATTCTCAACCACTACACCACCAGGGAAGCCCTGCTTATCTATTTTATACAGAGTAGTTTGGATCTGTTATTCCCAGGCCTCTAATTTGCTCTCCACCCTTCTCTCTCCCCTTTGGTAACCACGTGTTTGTTTTCTATGGCTGTGAGTCTTTTTATTTTTTTTATCTTTATTGGAGTATAATTGCTTAACAATGGTGTGTTAGTTTCTGCTTTATAACAAAATTAATCACTTATATGTATATTCCCATATCCCCTCCCTCTTGCGTCTCCCTCCCACCCTCCCTATCCCACCCCTCCAGGCGGTCACAAAGTACGGAGCTGATCTCCCTGTGCTATGCGGCTCCTTCCCACTAGCTATCTACCTTACGTTTGGTAGTGTATATATGTCCATGCCTCTCTTTCGCTTTGTCACAGCTTACCCTTCCCCTCCCCATATCCTCAAGTCCATTCTCTAGTAGGTCTCTGTCTTTATTCCTGTCTTGCCCCTATGTTCTACATGACATTTTTTTCCCTTAAATTCCATATATATGTGTCAGAATACAGTATTTGTCTTTCTCTTTCTGACTTACTTCACTCTGTACGACAGACTCTAGGTCCATCCACCTCATTACAAACAGCTCAATTTCATTTCTTTTTATGGCTGAGTAATATTCCATTGTATATATGTGCCACATCTTCTTTATCCATTCATCCGATGATGGACACTTAGGTTGTTTCCATCTCCGGGCTATTGTAAATAGGGCTGCTATGAACATTTTGGTACATGACTCTTTTTGAATTATGGTTTTCTCAGGGTATATACCCAGTAGTGGGATTGCTGGGTCATATGGTAGTTCTATGTAGTTTATTTATTTATTTTTTTATTTTTCTTACGTTACGCGGGCCTCTCACTGTTGTGGCCTCTCCCCTTGCGGAGCGCAGGCTTCAGACGCACAGGCTCAGCGGCCATGGCTCATGGGCCCAGCCGCTCCGCGGCATGTGGGATCCTCCCGGACCGGGGCACGAACTCGCGTCCCCTGCATCGGCAGGCGGACTCTCAACCACTGCGCCACCAGGGAAGCCCCTATTTGTAGTTTTTTAAGGAACCTCCATACTGTTCTCCATAGTGGTTGTACCAATTCACATTCCCACCAGCAGTGCAAGAGTGTTCCCTTTTCTCCACACCTTCTCCAGCATTTATTGTTTCTAGATTTTTTGATGATGGCCATTCTGACTGGTGTGAGATGATATCTCATTCTCATTGTAGTTTTGATTTGCATTGCTCTAATGATTAAAGATGTTGAGCATCCTTTCATGTGTTTGTTGGCAGTCTGTATATCTTCTGTGGAGAAATGTCTATTTAGGTCTTCTGCCCATTTTTGGATTGGGTTGTTTGTTTTCTTGTTATTGAGCTGCATGAGCTGCTTATAAATTTTGGAGATTAATGCTTTGTCAGTTGCTTCATTTGCAAATATTTTCTCCCATTCTAAGGGTTGTCTTTTGGACTTGTTTATGGTTTCCTTTGCTGTGCAAAAGCTTTTAAGTTTCATTAGGTCCCATGTGTTTATTTTTGTTTTTATTTCCATTTCTCTAGGGGGTGGGTCAAAAAGGATCTTGCTGTCATTTATGTCATAGAGTGTTCTGCCTATGTTTTCCTCTAAGAGTTTGATAATGTCTGGCCTTACATTTAGGTCTTTAATCCATTTTGAGTTTATTTTTGGGTATGGTGTTAGGGAGTGATCTCATCTCATACTTTTACAAGTCCCTGTCCAGTTTTCCCAGCACCAGTTATTGAAGAGACTGTCCTTTCTCCACTATACATTCGTGCCTACTTTATCAAAGATAAGGTGACCATATGTGCGTGGGTTTGTCTCTGGGCTTTCTATCCTGTTCCATTGATCTATCTTTCTGTTTTTGCGCCAGTACCATACTGTCTTGATTACTATAGCTTTGTAGTAGAGTCTGAAGTCAGGGAGCCTGATTCCTCCAGCTCCATTTTTCGTTCTCAAGATTGCTTTGGCTATTCGGGGTCTTTTGTGTTTCCATACAAATTGTGAAATTTTTTGTTCTAGTTCTGTGAAAAATGCCAGTGGTAGTTTGATAGGGATTGCACTGAATCTGTAGATTGCTTTGGGTAGTAGAGTCATTTTCACAATGTTGATTCTTCCAATCCAAGAACATGATATATCTCTCCATCTATTTGTATCATCTTTAATTTCTTTCATCAGTGTCTTATAATTTTCTGCATACAGGTCTTTTGTCTCCTTAGGTAGGTTTATTCCTAGATATTTTATTCTTTTTGTTGCAGTGGTAAATGGGAGTGTTTTCTTGATTTCACTTTCAGATTTTTCATCATTAGTATATAGGACTGCCAGTGATTTCTGTGCATTAATTTTGTATCCTGCTACTTTACCAAATTCATTGATTAGCTCTAGTAGTTTTCTGGTAGCATCTTTAGGATTCTCTATGTAGAGTACCATGTCATCTGCAAACAGTGACAGCTTTACTTCTTCTTTTCTGATTTGGATTCCTTTTATTACCTTTTCTTCTCTGATTGCTGTGGCTAAAACTTCCAAAACTGTGTTGAATAATAGTGGTGAGAGTGGGCAACCTTGTCTTGTTCCTGACCTTAGTGGAAATGGTTTCAGTTTTTCACCATTGAGGACAATGTTGGCTGTGGGTTTGTCATATATGGCCTTTATTATGTTGCGGAAAGTTCCCTCTATGCCTACTTTCTGCAGGGTTTTTATCATAAATGGGTGTTGAATTTTGTCGGAAGCTTTCTCTGCATCTATTGAGATGATCATATGGTTTTTCTACTTCAGTTTGTTAATATGGTGTATCACATTAATTGATTTGCATATACTGAAGAATCCTTGCATTCCTGGAATAAACCCCACTTGATCGTGGTGTATGATCCTTTTAATGTGCTGTTGGATTCTGTTTGCTAGTATTTTGTTGAGGATTTGTGCATCTATGTTCATCAGTGATATTGGCCAGTAGTTTTCTTTCTTTGTGACATCCTTGTCTGGTTTTGGTATCAAGGTGATGGTGGCCTCGTAGAATGAGTTTGGGAGTGTTCCTCCTTCTGCTATATTTTGGAAGAGTTTGAGAAGGATGGGTGTTAGCTCTTCTCTAAATGTTTGATAGAATTCGCCTGTGAAGCCATCTGGTCCTGGGCTTTTGTTTGTTGGAAGATTTTTTATCACAGTTTCAATTTCAGTGCTTGTGATTGGTCTGTTCATATTTTCTATTTCTTCCTGATTCAGTCTTGGCAGGTTGTACATTTCTAAGAATTTGTCCATTTCTTCCAGGTTGCCCATTTTATTGGCATAGAGTTGCTTGTAGTAATCTCTCATGATCTTTTGTATTTCTGCAGTGTCAGTTGTTACTTCTCCTTTTTCATTTCTAATTCTATTGATTTGAGTCTTCTCCCTTTTTTTCTTGATGAGTCTGGCTAACGGTTTATCAATTTTGTTTATCTTCTCAAAGAACCAGCTTTTAGTTTTATTGATCTTTGCTACTGTTTCCTTCATTTCTTTTTCATTTATTTCTGATCTGATTTTTATGATTTCTTTCCATCTGCTAACTTTGGGGTGTTCTTGTTCTTCTTTCTCTAATTGCTTTAGGTGCAAGGTTAGGTTGTTTATTCGAGATGTTTCCTGTTTCTTAAAGTGGGATTGTATTGCTATAAACTTCCCTCTTAGAACTGCTTTTGCTGCATCCCATAGGTTTTGGGTTGTCGTGTCTCCATTGTCATTTGTTTCTAGGTATTTTTTGATTTCCTCTTTGATTTCTTCAGTGATCACTTCTTTATTAAGTAGTGTATTGTTTAGCCTCCATGTGTTTATATTTTTTCAGATCTTTTCCTGTAATTGATATCTAGTCTCATATCATTGTGGTCGGAAAAGATACTTGATACAATTTCAATTTTCTTAAATTTACCAAGGCTTGATTTGTGACCGAAGATATGATGTATCCTGGAGAATGTTCCATGAGCACTTGAGGAAAATGTGTATTCTGTTGTTTTTGGATGGAATGTCCTATAAATATCAATTAAGTCTATCTTGTTTAATGTATCATTTAAAGCTTGTGTTTCCTTATTTATTTTCATTTTGGATGATCTGTCCATTGGTGAAAGTGGGGTGTGAAAGTCCCCTACTATGAATGTGTTTCTGTTGATTTCCCCTTTTATGGCTGTTAGTATTTGCCTTAGGTATTGAGGTGCTCCTATGTTGGGTGCATAAATATTTACAATTGTTATATCTTCTTCTTGGATTGATCCCTTCATCATTATGTAGTGTCCTTCTTTGTCTCTTCTAGTAGTCTTTATTCTAAAGTCTATTTTGTCTGATATGAGAATTGCTACTCCAGCTTTCTTTTGATTTCCATTTGCATGGAATATCTTTTTGCCTCCCCTTACTTTCAGTCTGTATGTGTCTCTAGGTCTGAAGTGGGTCTCTTGTAGACAGCATATATATGGGTCTTGTTTTTGTATCCATTCAGCCAGTGTGTGTCTTTTGGTGGGAGCATTTAATCCATTTATATTTAAGGTAATTATCAATATGTATGTTCCTATTCCCATTTCCTTAATTGTTTTGGGTTCGTTATTGTAGGTCTTTTCCTTCTGTTGTGTTTCTTGCCTAGAGAAGTTCCTTTAGCATTTGTTGTAAAGCTGGTTTGGTGGTGCTGAACTCTCTCAGCTTTTGCTTGTCTGTAAACGTTTTAATTTCTCCATCAAATCTGAATGAGATCCTTGCTGGGTAGAGTAATCTTGGTTGCAGGTTTTTCTCCTTCTTCACTTTAAATATGTCCTGCCAGTCCCTTCTGGCTTGCAGAGTTTCTGCTGAAAGATCAGCTGTTAACCTGATGGAGATTCCCTTGTGTGTTATTTGTTGTTTTTCCCTTGCTGCTTTTAATATGTTTTCTTTGTATTTAATTTTTAACAGTTTGATTAATATGTGTCTTGGCGTATTTTTCCTTGGATTATCCTGTATCGGACTCTCTGTGCCTCCTGGACTTGACTGACTATTTCCTTTCCCATATTAGGGAAGTTTTCAACTATAATCTCTTCAAATATTTTCTCAGTCCCTTTCTTCATCTCTTCTTCTTCTGGAACCCCTATAATTCGAACGTTGGTGCATTTAATGTTGTCCCAGAGGTCTCTGAGACTGTCCTCAGTTGTTTTCATTCTTTTTTCTTTATTCTACTCTGCAGTAGTTATTTCCACTATTTTTTCTTCCACCTCACTTATCCGTTCTTCTGCCTCAGTTATTCTGCTATTGATCCCTTCTAGAGTATTTTAAATTTCATTTATTGTGTTTTGAATCATTGCTTGATTCATCTTTAGTTCTTCTAGTTTCTTGTTAACTGTTTCTTGCATTTTGTCTATTCTATTTCCAAGATTTTGGATCATCTTTACTATCATTATTCTGAATTCTTTTTCAGGTAGACTGCCTATTTCCTCTTCATTTGTTAGGTCTGGTGGGTTTTTATCTTGCTCCTTCATCTGCTGTGTGTTTTTCTGTCTTCTCATTTTGCTTATCTTACTGTGTTTGGGGTCTCCTTTTTGCAGGCTGCAGGTTCGTAGTTCCTGTTGTTTTTGGTGTCTGTCCCCAGTGGCTAAGGTTGGTTCAGTGGGTTGTGTAGGCTTCCTGGTGGAGGGGACTTGTGCCTGTGTTCTGGTGGATGAGGCTGGATCTTGTCTTTCTGGTGGGCAGGTCCACGTCTGGTGGTGTGTTTTGGGGTGTCTGTGGGCTTTTTATGATTTTAGGCAGCCTCTCTGCTAATGGGTGGGGTTGTGTTCCTGTCTTGATAATTGTTTGGCATAGGGTGTCCAGCACTGTAGCTTTCTGGTCGTTGAGTGAAGCTGGGTGCTGGTGTTGAGATGGAGATCTCTGGAAGATTTTCGCCATTTGATATTATGTGGAGCTGGGAGGTCTCTTGTGGACCAGTGTCCTGAAGTTGGCTCTCCCACCTCAGAGGCACAGCACTGACTCCTGGCTGCAGCACCAAGAGCCTTTCATCCACATGGAAAAAGGGGAAAAGGGGAAAAAATCATAAATCTTGCTCTCCAAGTCCACCTTCTCAATTTGGGATGCTTCGTTGTCTATTCAGGTATTCCACAGATGCAGGGTATATCAAGTTGATTGTGGAGCTTTAATCCGCTGCTTCTGAGGCTGCTGGGAGGGATTTCTCTTTCTCTTATTTGTTCTCACACCTCCCGGGGCTCAGCTTTGGATTTGGACCTGCCTCTGCGTGTAGGTCGCCGGAGGGCGTCTATTCTTCACTCAGACAGGACGGGGTTAAAGAGGCAGCTGCTTCAGGGACTCTGGCTCACTCAGGCCTGGGGGAGGGAGGGGTACGGAGTGCGGGGCGAGCCTGCGGCGGCAGAGGCCGACGTGACGTTGCACCAGCTTGAGGCGCGCCGTGAATTCTCCTGGGGAAGTTGTCCCTGGATCCCGGGACCCTGGCAGTGGTGGGCTGCACAGGCTCCCCAGAAGGGGGGTGTGGATAGTGAGCTGTGCACGCACACAGGCTTCTTGGTGGCGGCAGCAGCATTCTTAGCATCTCATGCCCGTCACTGGTGTCCGCGATTTTAGCCGCGGCTCGCACCCTTCTCTGGAGCTCCTTTTAGCAGCGCTCTTAATCTGTTGGAAGATTTTAAATCACAGTTTCAATTTCAGTGCTTCTGACTGGTCTGCTTATATTTTCTATTTCTTCCTGGTTCAGTCTCAGAAGGTTGTGCTTTTCTAAGAATTTGTCTATTTCTTCAAGGTTGGGCATTTTATTGGCATAGAGATGCTTGTAGTAATCTCTCATGATCTTTTGTATTTCTGCAGTGTCAGTTGTTTCTACTCCTTTTTCATTTCTAATTCTATTGATTTGAGTCTTCTCCCCCTTTTTTTTTTTGATGAGTCTGGCTAATGGTTTATCAATTTTGTTTATCTTCTCAAAGAAGCATCTTTTAGTTTTATTGATCTTTGCTTCCTTCATTTCTTTTTTCATTTATTTCTGATCTGATTTTTATGATTTCTTTCCTTCTGCTAACTTTGGGGTTTTTTTGTTCTTCTTTCTCTAATTGCTTTAGGTGTAAGGATAGATTTTTTATTTGAGATGTTTCTTGAGGTAGGATTGTATTGCTATAAACTTTCCTCAGAACTGCTTTTGCTACTTCCCATAGGGTTTGGGTCGTCTAGCTTTCATTGTCATTTGTTTCTAGGTATTTTTTTTTATTTCTTCAGTGATCTCTTGGTTATTTAGTAGTGTATTGTTTAGCCTCCATGTGTTTGTATTTTTTACAGTTTTTTTCCTGTAATTGATATCTAGTCTCATAACGTTATGTTCAGAGAAGATATTTGATACGATTTCAATTTTCTTAAATTTACCAAGGCTTGATTTGTGCCCCAACATATGATCTATCCTGGAGAATGTTCCATGAGCACTTTGGAAGAATGTGTATTCTGTTGTTTTTGGATGGAATGTCTTATAAATATCAATTAAGTCCATCTTGTTTAATGTATCATTTAAAGCTTGTGTTTCCTTATTTATTTTCATTTTGGATGATCTGTCCATTGGTGAAAGTGGGGTGTGAAAGTCCCCTACTATGAATGTGTTTCTGTTGATTTCCCCTTTTATGGCTGTTAGTATTTGCCTTATGTATTGAGGTGCTCCTATGTTGGGTGCATAAATATTTACAATTGTTATATCTTCTTCTTGGATTGATCCCTTCATCATTATGTAGTGTCCTTCTTTGTCTCTTCTAATAGTCTTTATTTTAAAGTCTATTTTGTCTGATATGAGAATTGCTACTCCAGCTTTCTTTTGATTTCCGTTTGCATTGAATATCTTTTTCCATCCCCTCACTTTCAGTCATATCTATCCCTAAGTCTGAAATGGGTCTCTTGTAGAGAGCATATATATGGGTCTTGTTTTTGTATCCATTCAGCCAGTCTATGTCTTTTAGTTGGAACATTTAATCCATTTACATTTAAGGTTATTATCGATATGCATCTGCCTACTACCATTTTCTTAATTGTTTTGGGTTTGTTATTGTAGGTCTTTTCCTTCTCTTGTGTTTCCTGCCTAGAGAAGTTTCTTTAGCGCTTGTATTAGAGCTGGTTTGGTGGTGCTGAATTCTCTTAGCTTTTGCTTGCCTCTAAAGGTTTTAATTTCTCCATCAAATCTGAATGAGATCCCTGCTGGGTAGAGTAATATTGGTTGTAGGTTTTCCCCTTTCATCACCTTAAATATGTCCTGCCACACCCTTCTGGCTTGCAGAGTTTCTGCTGAAAGATCAACTGTTAACCTTATGGGGATTCCCTTGTATGTTTTTTGTTGCTTTTCTGTGCTGCTTTTAATGTTTTTTCTTTGTATTTAATTTTTGATAGTTTGATTAATATCTGTCTTGGCATGTTTCTCCTTGGATTTATCCTCTATGGGGCTCTCTGTGCTTCCTGGACTTGACTATTTTCTTTTCCATATTAGGGAAGTTTTCAACTATAATCTCTTCAAATATTTTCTCAGACCCTTTCTTTTTCTCTTCTTCTTCTGGGACCCTTATAATTTGAATGTTGGTGTGTTTAATGTTGTCCCAGAGGTCTCTGAGAGTGTCCTCAATTCTTTTTATTCTTTTTTCTTTATTCTGCTCTGTGGTAGTTATTTCCACTATTTTATCTTCCAGATCACTTATCCATTCTTCTGCCTCAGTTATTCTGCTATTGATTCCTTCTAGAGAATTTTAAATTTCATTTATTGTATTGTTCATCATTGTTTGTTTGCTCTTTAATTTTTCTAGGTCCTTGTTAAAACTTTCTTGTATTTTCTCCATTCTATTTCCAAGATTTTAGATCATCTTTACTGTCATTACTCTGAATTCTTTTTCAGGTAGACTGCCTATTTCCTCTTCATTTGTTCGGTCTGCTGGTTTTTAACCTTGCTCCTTCATGTGCTGTGTATTTCTTTGTCTTCTTGTTTAGCTTAACTTAGTGTGTTTGGGGTCTCCCTTTCACAGGCTGCAGGGTCGTAGTTCCTGTTGTTTTTGGTGTCTGCCCCCAGTGGGTAAGGTTGGCTCATTGGGCTGTGTAGGCTTCCTGGTGGAGAGGGCTGGTGCCTGTGTTCTAGTGGATGAGGCCAGATCTTGTCTTTCTGGTGGGCAGGACTGTGCCTGGTAGTGTGTTTTGGGGTGTCTGTGAACTTAGTATGATTTTAGGCAGCATCTTTGCTAATGGGTGGGGTTGTGTTCCTGTCTTGCTAGTTGTTTGGCATGGGGTGTCCCGCACTGGAACTTGGTGGTCCTTGAGTGGAGCTGGGTCTTAGCATTGAGAAGGAGATCTCTGGGAGAGCTCTCTCCGATTGATATTAATGGGGCCGGGAGGTCTCTGGTGGACCAATGTCCTGAACTCGGCTCTCCCACCTCAGAGGCTCAGGTCTGACACATGGCTAGAGAACCAAGACCCTGTCAGCCACATGGCTCGGAAGAAAAAAATGGAAGACAAAAATAAAATAGAATAAAATAAAGTTATTAAAATAAAAAATTAATTAAAAAAAAGAAGAGAGCAACCAAACCAATACACAAATCTACCAATGATAACAAGCGCTAAAATCTATACTAAAAAAAAAGAAAAAAATTAAGACAGACAGAGCCCTAGGACAAATGGTAAAAGCAAACTTATACAGACAAAATCACACAAAGAAGCATATACATATACACTCACAAAAAGAGAAAAAGGAAAAAAATATATATATAAAAGGAAGAGAGCAACCAAATCAATAAACAAATCTACCAATGATAATAAGCTCTAAATACTAAACTAAGATAAACATAAAACCAGAAACAAATTAGATGCAGATAGCAAACCCCAAGTCTACAGTTGCACCCAAAGTCTACTGCCTCAATTTTGGGATGCTTCATTGTCTATTCAGGTATTCCACAGATGCAGGGTACATCAACTTGATTATAGAGACTTAATCTGCTGCCCCTGAGGCTGCTGGGAGAGATTTCCTTTTCTGTTCTTTGTTCGCACAGCTCCTGGGGTTCAGCTTTGCATTTGGCCCTGCCTCTGCATGTAGGTTGCCCTCTGTTCTTCGCCCAGACAGGAGGGGGTTAAAGGAGAGGCTGATTAAGGGGCTCTGGCTCACTCAGGCTGGAGGGAGAGAGGGGTATGGAATGGGGGGCGAGCCTGTGGTGGCAGAGGCTGGCGTGAGGTTGCACCAGCCTGAGGCGCACCGTGTGTTCTCCTGGGGAAGTTGTCCCTGGATCATGGGAACCTGGCCGTGGTGGGCTGGCTGCACAGGCTCCCAGGAGGGGAGGTGTGGATAGTGACCTGTGCTTGCACACAGGATTCTTGGTGGCTGCAGCAGCAGCCTTAGCATTTCATGCCCATCTCTGCTGTCTGCACTGATAGCCGTGACTTGCGCCCATCTCTGGAGCTCATTTAGGCGGTGCTCTGAATCCCCTCTCCTCGCACACCCCAAAACAATGGTCTCTTGCCTCTTAGGCAGATCCAGACTTTTTCCCGGACTCCCTCCCAGCTAGCTGTAGTGCACTAGCCCCCTTCAGGCTGTGTTCACGCAGCCAACCCCAGTCCTCTCTCTGGGATCTGATCTCCGAAGCCTGAGCCTGAGCTCACAGCCTCCACCCTCCCTGGTGGATGAGCAGACAAGCCTCTTAGGCTGGTCAGTGCTGGTTGGCACTGATCCTCTGTGCAGGAATCTCTCCATTTTGCCCTCCACAACCCTGTTGCTGTGCTCTCCTCCATGGCTCCGAAGCTGCCCCCTGCTGCCGACCCCCTGTCTCCACCAGTGAAGGGGCTTCCTAGTGCATGAAAACTTTTCCTCCTTCACAACTCCCTCCCAGAAGTGCAGGTCCTGTCTCTATTCTTTTGTCTCTGTTTTTTCTTTTTTTTTTTTGCCCTACCCAGGTATGTGGGGTGTTTCTTGCCTTTTGGGAAGTCTGAGTTCTTCTGTCAGCATTCAGTAGGTGTTCTGTAGGGGTTGTTCCACATGTAGATGTATTTTTGATGTATTTGTGGGGAGGAGGCTGATCTCCACATCTTACTCCTCCGCCATCTTGAAGTTCCCCCCTCTTTGTTCATTTCTAATTCTGTTTGTTTTTCCTTTTGTGGTTTGATGATTTTCTTTTGTAGTATGCTTGAGTTTGTTTATTTTTGGTTTCTGTGAATCAATTGTATGTTTTTCATTTGTGATTACCATGGAGTTCAAATATATTGACCCATAGCTATGTCTACTTGCTTTAAACTGATAGTCATTCAAGTTCAAACATATTCTAAAAGATCTACGTTTTTTTTGTTGTTGTTTTTTTGTGGTACGTGGGCCTCTCACTGTTGTGGCCTCTCCCTTTGCGGAGCACAGGCTCCGGACGCACAGGCTCAGCGGCCATGGGTCACGGGCCTAGCCACTCCGCGGCATGTGGGATCTTCCCGGACCGGGGCACAAACCCGTGTCCCCTGCATCGGCAGGTGGACTCTCAACCACTGCGCCACCAGGGAAGCCCTAGATCTACGTTTTTATACTTCCCTCTTCCACGTGTGAATTTGATGTCCTATTTTACATTTTCATGCTTATCCTTTTACTGTTAATTGTAGTTATAATCACTTTTACACTGTTTTGGTTGTTTTTTAATCTATGTACTGGCTGATTTAAGTGATCTTCAATCCTTTTCTCTATTTTCTTTTCTTCTGTGATTTTCCCTTTCCTGTAGATTCTTGCTTCTTTTCTACCTAGAGAAGACTCTTCAACATTTCTTTTAGGGTAAGTTTAATATTGCTGAATTCTTTTGGTTTTGTTTGCCTAAGAAATTCTTTATCTCTCCTTCCATTATTAATGATAATCTTGCTGGGTAGAATATACTAGGTTTCAGGTTTTTCCCTTTCAGGACTTCGAATATATCATGCCACTCCCTTCTGGCCTACAAAGCTTCTGCAGAAAAATCAGCTGATAGCCTTAATGGGGTTCCCTTGTAACAGATTCTTTGTTTTTCTCTTGCTGCCTTTAGAATCCTCTCTTTATCTTTCACTTTTGCCATTTTAATTATGTCTTGGTGTGGGTTGTTTGGGTTTCTCTTGTTTGCGGCCCTCTGTGCTTCCTGTATGCAATACCCATTTCCTTCTTTAGGTTTGGGAAATTTTCAGCCATAATTTCTTCAAATATATTTTTCAATGCCCTTCTTTTTATCTTCTCCTTCTGGAACCCCTATTATGCATAGGTTGGCATGCTTTTTATTATCCCATAGATCTCATATGTTGCTTTCATTTTTTTATTTGTCTTTCTGTCTGCTGTTCTGATTGGGTGATTTCCATTATTCTATCTTCTACATCACTCATTCCTTCTTCTGTGTCATTTAGTCTGTTATTCATTTCTTCTAGATTGGTTTTAATCTCAGTAATTGAATTGCCTGTTTTTGATTGGTTCATCTTTATAGTTTCAACTTTCTTGTTACAGTGATCTGCATTTCTATCAATAATCTTTCTTAATTCAGTTAGCATTTTTGTTAGCTCATTTTTGAGCTTGGGGTCTAATGGACTGGTGAGGTCTGTTTCATTATTCTTTCAGGACATGTCTCTTGCTCTTGTTTAGTTGGGAGTAGTTCCTCTGCCTTTTCATTTTACTTTATCTCTGTGAATTTAGGAGAAAGTTACCTACTGTGGTCTTGAAGGAGTGTTTTTATGGGGAGCGGCTCTATGTCAACTGTGTGTGTTCAATATTTTTTTGTGTAAGGGCTGGTTTCAGTATAGATGCCAGCCAGGTCTTTTCTCACAGTGTGCTGCCTATTATCCCCTTGATACAGGGTGTGATTTGTGTTGTATCTAGAGCCAGTGCTAGATGCGAGATAGCACTTGCTCTCTTCTCCCTGCCTTTCACCACCCTGTTGCAGTAGGGTCTGCTGCCCAGCTGTTGAAGTAGAAGCCCTGAGGGTTGGGTTTGATCAGGCTCTGTTGCCCTTGAGTGCCCTGGCACAAAGGAGGTGATTGCTGAAGCAAGTGAGGCCTGTGTGGTCACAGAGGACCTATGTGCCACCTGTGCAGGCATGTAAGGTTTCACTCAGAAGCAGGTCAAAGTCACATCCCTTTCTCTGTTGTGTTCATCACAGATCTAGTGCAAGGCTGTGGTATGGAGTAGGCTGGGGCTGGGGCTGGGGTCGGGGTGTTGTGGCTGCAGGAATTGAGGTAGCTGTGCTGCCACCTGAGATCTGGGCGGCCTCTGTGGCAAGACTCCTCCCAGGACCTGTCTACCCAGATCCAGTGTTAAGCTGCAGTGTGGAGTGGGCCAAGCTGGGCATTCTTGCTGGGAAATGAGCTGCTGATACTCATGCCCAGATCCCGTCTGCCCAAGATTCAGCACTTAGCCACTGCATTCCTGTGGCGCTGTCTGGTACATGTGCTGCAGCCCCACTCACCACCTTGTGCACCTGCTGAAAATGGGCTCCATGGCTCCACCTAGATCACACCCCAGGCGCTCCAGGCTGTCTCTGCCTAGCTAGATCAAGACCTCCCCCAGGTTATCTGCCCAAGATTTAGCACTTAGCCTCTGCACATTCTGTGGTACCACCCTGTACATGGGCTGACAATGGTCTTTGAGGCTCTGCTAGGTTTACATTCCAGGCACCTTGGCCTGTCTCTGCATAGCTAGACTGAATCTTTGCTGAGATCATGTGCCAGGCTATGGTGTGGAGTGAGCAGGGCCAGGTGTTTGCCTCTTCAGATTGGGAAGTGTGGCAAGGTGGCAACCACCAGCGCAACATTCTCTCTGCCCTAATTGTTAGAAAGCTAGCATGGGTGCACTCCTCAGGAGTCTAGTCTTCTCCAGCCCTTCTATCTGTCTCACTGGATTTCCTAGGAGGCAAGGGGGGCTTGTCACCTCTGTGCAGGACCCCAGGACTGGGATGCCCAGACTGTGGCTAGACCTCCTCACTCCCCAGGGTGAGGGTCCACCAGTGTGGATCTTCACTCTTTTACAGATCCCCCTCAGGGGCACAGGTCCTGACATGATGCCTTTTTTTTCTGTCTTACCCAGTTATGTGTAGATCTCTCTTGCATCTTTGGTTATATAGGAGTTCTTCCGCCTGTTTCCAGTTAATTTTCCATGAGAGTTGTTCCACATATAGATGTTTTTGATGTGTTTGTGTGGGGAGGTGAGCTCCATGTCCTCCTACTCCACCATCTTGATCCCCCTCCTGCCCTTCGTATTTTGATAGAGAGTGCAGATTGCTGTACATTAATTTTGTATCCTGCAATTTTACCGAATTCAATGATGAGCTCTGGTAGTTTTTTGGGTTTTTTTTTTTTTTGGTGGCATCTTTAGGGTCTTCTATGTATAGTATCATGTCATCTGCAAATGGTGACAATTTTATTGCTTCCTTTCCATTTTGGATTCCTTTTATTTCTTGTTCTTGTCTAACTGCTGTGGCTAGGAGTTCTAATACTGTGCTGAATAAAAGTGGCAAACCTGGGCATCCTTGTCTTTTTCCTGATCTTAGAGGAAATGCTTTTAGGTTTGCCCCCTGCCCTCAGGACCCAGTAGGGCTAGTGGGTTTGGGGTATCTGAGCTCCACAGGGTTTTGCAGCAAGACTGTGCTCTCTGATAAATACCTGCTCTCACTTTACAGCATAAGAAGATGGGCTAGTACCCTTGGGACTAACTAGTTTTAACACATATCTACCACCCAGAAAGCATCTAGTCTTATAGAACAGTAGATTGGCCTATTGAAGATCAGTCCCATGGCTAGCTGGGAGGTAGCACCTTAATATGGGGTGCTACCATGTAGGATTCTTTTTATGTTCTGAGCCAGTGACAATATGGTGTTCTTTCTTCCAAAGCTAGGTATGAGGGTCTAGAACTGTGCTGTTTAATATAGTAGCCACTAGCACATGTGGCTCTTTAAAATGAATCAAAATAAAAAATTCAGTTCCTCAGTCGCCCCACATGTAGTTAACGGTTACCGTATTGGATAGCAGTACAGAAAGTTCTGTTATGACAGCACTGGTCTATAACCAAAGTAAGAGAAGTAGATCGCCCACAAAATTTTTGCCTTCAGGTCTCATGACTACTGGTTTAGGACTTTTGTTTTCAAAGGAGGAATGCTTACACCAAGGTACAAAACCATAGTCCCACTAAGCTGGAAACTGATGCTGCCACCTATTTGGAGCTCCTCATTCTAGTGGGCAAGTAGACTTTTTAAAGGCTGGGGGAGAGGGATGTTATTGACTGATGTATTAGTTAGTAAAGAATAAATCATGCTCTGACTAGTGACTCCCAACTCTCAGTGGCTTATAACAACAAAGGTTTATTTTTCATTTGCATTATATGTCAATCATGGATCAATAGTTTTACTTCTGCCCATGTCCTCTTCACTCTGGGACCAAGGATGATGGAATAGCCCCTATATGGGGCAGTGCCAAGCTCATGACAGAGGGAAAAGGGCAGAACCACATGATAAAATCTTCTTCATGGAAGTCCCTTAAGCTCACACTCAACTGGTGAAAGAAAACCACATGGCCAGCCTAATCACAGTGGGATGGGGATGGGGGTGTATAATCTTCCCAATGGAGGGTCCCACAGGAAGTACCCTTTAGAGAGGGCCACAGAGTATTCTGAACAAAATACAACAGTGGGAATGATTCACACAGACCATTAAGAGGAAATAGTGTTGCTGATACAACAAATAGTGGTGTGTACTTATCTAAATGTTTCAGATAATTTATCTTATTCCTACCCCTACTTGCCCACAGAGTACTGTAAGTTGTTGGTTAAATTCACCATTTAATATGTAAGTTACTGAATGGCAAGATGGGACTGTGACAGGACTAAAGAGTAGACATCACAGAGATATCCTGGCCTTGGAACATTGACAACACTTTCTGTTGTCTCCCTCTGAGGGGAGGTAATGCATTTTTGATAATTGCATTATGTGACACAGGAGCATTTTGGGGAGTATATGAATGAAAAGCACGTGGATGTGGATACTGGGAAACCAACGAATTATTTATAGCAGACAGTTGCCGTAAATTGTTGCCCAGCATTCACTCCTTTTTCCTAACTGTGCTCTGATTTCCTCTGGGAAATCTCTTCTACAGCATTATGTATAGTCTTGGTGCATCACTAAATTTTGTTGTCTGCCCCATATGAAGCTATGAGGATAGATCCTTCCTCTAATTACCTTGGTTCCTACCCATTTCCAAGCCTGGTTTTCTAGACTTCTATAAGTCTGTGAGTTTCTAATGGCCTTTCTATATTTTTTCACTTTTTCCTTAAGTTATCTAGAACCAGAATCTGTTGCTTAGAAAGGAAGAGCCCTAAGGGATCCATCCACTGTGTGGTAGGCACTGTGCTAGGTTTTCGTACACATTGTCTCAGTAATTCTCACAGCCATCCACCAGTCTCATGGGGAAAACAATGGTAGCAAGAACTGCAGAACCTATTTGTCTTGGCTAATGGCGAATTTTAAATGGGGAATGTAAGTACCTTTATTAAACTGTACAAATCAGGGTTGATCCTCACTAGCCAGGTGATAGGAGAGAGAAGAAGCAGTTTGCAAGCTGTCTGTGCCCATTGTCAGGTGAGGCAGAAAGAGAAAAGGAACAGCTCGATCTATCATTGTAAATAAAATTGGCAATCTTTTCAACAAAGATGCTGGGAAAACTATATCCACATGCAAAAGAATGAAGTTGGACCCTTACCTTACACCATACATGAAAATTAAGTCAAAAAATGGACCAAACACCTAAATTTAAGAACTATGTAACCCGTAGAATAAAATATAGGTGAAAATCTTCATGACCTTGAATTAGGCAGTGATTTCTTAGGTATTACACCAAAAGCACAGGCAATAAAGGAAAAAACTGGACTTTACCAAAATTAAAAATTTTGTGCATCAAAGGACTATCAACAGAGTAAGTCAACCCACAGAACGGGAGAAAATATTTGCAAGTCATCTATCTGACAAGAAATTAATATTCAAAATTTATAAAGAACTACAACTGAACACATCAAAAAAAACCCCACAAGACAACCAAACAACCCAATTAAAAATTGGGCAAAGAACTTAAATATAAAAATTTCCAGGGCTTCCTTGGTGGCGCAGTGGTTGGGAGTCCGCCTGCCGATGCAGGGGACGCGGGTTCGTGCCCCGGTCTGGGAGGATCCCACATGCCGCGGAGCGGCTGGGCCCGTGAGCCATGGCCGCTGAGCCTGCGCGTCCAGAGCCTGTGCTTCGCGACGGGAGAGGCCACAATAGTGAGAGGCCCACGTACTGCAAGGAAAAAAAAAAAAAAAAAAAAAAAAAAAAAAATTTCCAGGGACTTCCCTGGTGGCACAGTGGTTAAGAATCCACCTGCCAATGCAGGGGACACAGGTTCGAGCCCTAGTCTGGGAAGATCCCACATGCCGCGGAACAACTAAGCCCGTGAGCCACAACTACTGAGCCAGCGATCTAGAGCCTGTAAGCCACAACTACTGAGCCCACGTGCCACAACTACTGAAGCCTGCGTGCCTAGAGCCCATGCTCCACAACAAGAGAAGCCACTGCAATGAGAAGCCCGCACACTGCAATGAAGAGTAGCTCCCGCTTGCTGCAACTGGAGAAAGTCCGCAAGCGGCAATGAAGACCCATTGCAGCCAAAAATTAATAAATTAATTTTAAAAATTATCCAAAGAAGATACATAAATAACTAATAAGCATGTGAAAAGATGCTCAAGATCTTTAGTTATCAGGGAAATGCAAATCAAAATCACAATGAGATACCACTGCACACCCCTTAGAACCGCTATTATTCAAACAGAAAATAAGTGTTGGTGAGGATGTGGATAAACTGGAACCCTCATGCATTGCTGGTGGGAATGCAAAATGGTGCGGCTGATGTGGAAAAACAGTCTGGTAGTTCCTCAGTAAGTTGAATAAATAATTACAAAAAGATATGGCAATTCCACTCCTAGATATATACCCAAAAGAATTGAAAACAGGTACTCAAAGTTGTATGCCCATGTTCATAGCACTATTCACAAGAGCCAAAAGATGGAAAAAAACCCAAGTGTCCATCAGTGGATAAACAAACTGTGGTATATACATCACTGGAACTATATTCAGCCATAAAAAGGAAGAAAATTCCTATAAATACTATAATATGGATGAAACTTGAAAACATTATGCTAAGTGAAATAAGCCAGACACAAACGGAAAAATAGTGTATCATTTCACTTATATGAAATATCTAGAATAGGCAAATTCCTAGAGATGGAAAGTATTGGGTTGGCCAAAAGGTTCGTTTGGTTTTTTACGTAAGATGGCTGTAGTAGCACTTAGTTGTCTTTAACTTCATTTGAAACAATTTTGTTAGCTTGTATGTGACAGCTGTCATATCAGCATGAATTTTAAAAAAGACATCAAAATTCGTGAATTTTTGTGTAGCCATTTTAATATTGAAGATGGAAGAAAAAAAGCAATATTTTCGGCACATTATGCTTTAGTATTTCAAGAAAGGTAAAAACACAACTGAAATGCAAAAAAAAAAAAAAGATTTGTGCAGTGTATGGAGAAGGTGCTGTGACTGATCGAACGTGTCAAAAGTGGTTTGTGAAGTTTCGTGGTGGAGATTTCTCGCTGGACCATGCTCCACAGTCGGGTAGACCAGTCGAAGTTGATAGCGATCAAATTGAGACATTAATTGAGAACAATCAACATTATACCACGTGGGAGATAGCCGACATACTCAAAATATCCAAAGCAAGCACTGAAAATTATTTGCACCAGCTTGGTTATGTTCATCACTTTGAAGTTTGGGTTCCACGTAAGTTAAGCGAAAAAAACCTTGACCATATCTCTATTTATACATACTGAAAACGTTCCGTTTTTAAAACAAATTGTGATGGGCGATGAAAAGTGGATACTGTACAATATGGAATAGAAGAGATCGTGGGGCAAGCGAAATGAACCACCACCAACCACACCAAAGGCCGGTCTTCATCCAAAGAAGGTGATGTTATGTGTATGGTGGGATTGGAAGGGAGTCCTCTATTATGAGCTCCTTCCGGAAAACCAAACGATTAATTCCAACAAGTACAGTTCCCAATTACACCAACTGAAAGCAGCACTCGACGAAAAGCGTCCAGAATTAGTCAACAGAATACGCATAATCTTCTGTCAGAAAACGCAAGACTGAATGTTTTTTTTTTTTTTGATGACCAGGCAAAAACTGTTACAGCTTGGCTGGGAAGTTCTGATTCATCCACCGTATTCACCAGACATTGCACCTTTGGATTTCCATTTATTTAGGTCTTTACAAAATTCTCTTAATGGAAAACATTTCAATTCCCTGGAAGACTGTAAAAGGCACCTGGAAGAATTCTTTGCTCAAAAAGATAAAAAGTTTTGGGAAGATGTAATTATGAGGTTGTCTGAAAAATGGCAGAAGGTAGTGGAACAAAAGGGTGAATAAAGTTCTTGGTGAAAATGAAAAATGTCTTTTATTTTTACTTAAAAAACCTAAGGCACTTTTTGGCCAACCCAATAGAATAGGATGCCAAGGGCCAGGGGAAGGGGAGAATGGACAGTTATTGCTTAATGGGTACAGTTTCTGTTTGGCATGATGAAAATGCTCTGGAAATAAATAGTGGTGACAGCTAAACAACATTGTGGATGTACTTAATGCCACTAAATATGTTTAAAATGCTAACTTCTGCTGTGTATTTTACAATAAAAAATTTGTTGAAAGATAATCAAGATGATGCAATCTTCTCTGATAGGTTAATCCACGTGGCTAATATCGACCAAAGATGTTTGAAAAAATACTGGATTTTTTCCAGCTTAAGGATTTATTTTTTTACAGGTTATTTTAAATCATGGTAGGAGATAAATCTACTATATTTTAATTATTAATATTCTTTAATTTATACAATAATCCATATACATTAGAATTTCTATTTGATTTGTCTTTTCCCTGCACCACGAGAAAATGACTGGAAAGACTGTCACCAAATCTGAAGACTTAGGGTAGTCTAGCTCAAAATACAAGTCTGTGGCAAACATAAAATACACTTCGGTGCTCCCAGAAGCACCTTGGAGAGATGGGCCTCAGTCTCATCTCTAGATAATGATTCCCTAAGTATCTGCTGGTACACAGGAACAGGCAGTAGAGACAGATGGTTTCCATGTTAATTGCCTCCCAAGTCACAGGTGTGGATGCCAGTGGAGAGGGCTTTGACAGGAGGGCTAGTGTCGGCAGAGGTTTATTTAATATTGGGGAATAACTCTCCCCAGCAACATTGGGCAGGACAGCTGGAGCAGCAGGAAGATGAAGTATCCAGTAAGTGAGCAGAGCCCATGCTGTTAGGTTTTGCTTTTGTTTTTCTTGCTTACTACTTATATTCAGAGAATTCCTACTCCAAAGAATCACACTGACTAAGAAGAAAAATATATTACTATTTACCTTATGTCCTAGCCACAACTGGAAGTGACTGCAAGCAGAGCACCGTGGGGGAAGGGAAGCCTGAGAGAACAAAGCAGCGTTCACATACAAATGATCATAGTCACCATGAATTGACTTGGGTAAGAGCTTTAGAAGCAGCTCAAAAATATGCACATAATTATACATCTTAAAGTAGTCATATCAGAAATAAGTTGCTGATAAACTGGAGACTGTTTCGTAATGTTTTTTGAATGATAAAATATACGTTGTCCATGGTAAAAATTTGGAGAATGGTAAGCTACCAGATGCTTGACTGCTTTTAGCGCCAAGTCCACCTTCTCGATGTCAGTGTTACTCTGTTTGGCTTGGCGGGTGGTGGTGGCAAAGGGCAGCAGTAGCAGAGCTAGAAGCAAACAGGGCCTCCAACAGCACTTCACGTGGTCCCCGCCTCCCTGCTCCCACGTGCTTGCCTCAAAGTGCACAGTTCAGATTAGACCATGGCTCCTGGCTCATGCTGGGTGGGCAGTAGCCAGGCCAGCTATGGATCCACAGGTCTGCCAGAACTACTGCCAAGGCTGTCCACAACCCCTCTCTCTTCCAGACTCCAGAATACTCCATTTGGGTGGAGGGCATAACAAAATAGATTTTTCTGACTGGACAGTCAGCCAAAATTATTCAAAGACTGGGGTTTGGGGCAGCACTGCACTGGGTGGTATATGAGGGAAGGATGATTCCATGTGTTATTGAAATGCCACTGAGTAAAGCTGATTTGAGATAAGCAATGTCGTATTCATAACATAAACTTAGTGAAAGCTCTTTTCAAGAAGCAAAGGACATAAGCAGCTGGCTTTCTTAGGGATCTACCTTATCTAAAGCTCTCTTGTACCCCTTAGCGGGTGTGAGTGTGGGAAGTTCCTGATAAGACCAACATTCTCAACAGGCCTCAGCTGCCCTCCCTACCTGATACTTTTTTTCCTTTGCTCACCTGTTTCCTCTGCTTGGAAAACTATTCCTACTTAGCTCTGCCTATGGAAGTCTAACCTCATCCTCAACACCATGTGTTCCAACTTCATACCAAAAGATGCAGTAGCATTGACCTCTTCTTTAATAATTATGAGCACTTACAATATGACACCAGTATATGCCATGTGGTCCCAACCATTCTGCTACCAGCACTCATCTCAAAGTGCACAGTTCAAGAGACCACATCTCCTAGAGCATACATAACACCAATCTCATTTTCTGCAGGCACACACACATGAACAGGCTTATTCATCCATCAAATGCATATTGTGCCCCCATGTTAGTAAGTATAGTTGTTCACAAATATTTTGGTTTGTTCCTTTTAGGTCCCCTTGGAGTTAGATGTGACTTGTTTTAGTCAATGAAACAATCCAGGTAGAGGGAACAGGTAAAAGCAAGTGTCTGTAAGACCCTAGGGTTTGAATGAGACAGGCATGCGCTGGACCAGCCGGGAGACCAGTGTGGAAGCAGAGAGAGATGTGTGAGAGGTCACAGGGACCAGGTCATTTAGGGGGCTTTGTAGGGTGATCATATAAGGACTTTAACTTTTGCTGAGTGAAATGGGAGCCACTGCAGGGATCTGAACGGAGGACCTGGGGAGGAACCAGGGAGGCATTCGTTGGAGATGGTGGTGGTGGGGTAACTTTAACTGTGAACCTTTCAACCTAACCTTCACTGCTGAAGGACTTTTTCGAGCTTCCCAAATATTCTATCTTTCTAGCAGATTGAGAACCACTGCTTCAGAAAAGCCAGGGAACTGATAACAGAAGGAAAATCTGCAATCCTTATCTTAAACCTCATTTTAATTGCTTTCCTAATGGAACCTACAAGTGACAGTTGACAACTGAAGTTGGATCATCCCCTTCTCCCCCTAATACAGGGCCTTTGGAGGGACTTCATGGAGGGAGAACAAAAAGAGACTTGACTAATCCATCAAACAGTAATGCATTATTGACTACTATAAAACAAAGATGATTTCTAGGGACAAAATTAATTCCATTTTGAATTTCAGAAAAACAGAATTTTCTTAACTTAAAAATAGATACTTTTTTACTTTGAAATAACCTCCTCTTCTTGCCCTTAGTATCTACCTCCTTTTCTTCCCCTCCTCCACATTCCCTTCTTCCTCCCGTGCCAAAAAGAAAAATGCCAACTTCCTTAAATGACTTCAAGTTAATGTCTAAGAAAAATCAGATTCTAAGATTAAAAAGTATAATTCTTTTTACGTTAAGTATTCAAATTTTTATACCTGAACAAATGAGTTTTGAACAGAAGTGTTTGACTTTCAGTCCAAGAAACTAAAATATCAAGACAGTTCCAACAGATTAACAGCACCAACTATGGGATTTTCAAAAATTGCTACTGCATTCTTATCTCAAATTACGGAGACTTGCACTCTAGGAAGTTTCCTTCTTGAAACCCTGATCCTCCTGAGATGAAGCTTTTACTGACACTGTGGTCCTGTCTGATGCCCAGTCCATCTGGTGGTGAAGCAGGCAAACCTCTCTGAAGGTCAGGTTGAACAAGTAACAGTAGTGACAGGCACTGTGGAGCTGACCTTGAACAAGGATATTTGTATATGCATATATAATACACTTATAACCATACTGTCATTAAACAGTCCAGTCTATGTATTTTAAAAATCAGGACAGAGCACACGATAAACCTTTATGATATCCAAGGATACAGAATTCAACGCCTTCGGAGTTCTCTAAAAAATAATTACAGAAGTCCTAAAGCAGAACATAGGCTAGGAACTTAGATATTTAAGACAAAACCAAAGGAAAAAACAAGGCAATTATTCTGATTTCAGACAGAAAAGGAAATACTAAGGAAGGACAGCAAGTAAGCTCCCTCTCTGTGATCTAAGCACAGAAGCAGTTTTATTGCCCTTAATAAGACCTCTCTCTATTAAGGATCACTGCAGCAAAGAGTCTGTCAAAAGTACATAAAAAAAGGCAGACAGTTATAAAAATTGAATTTACATCAGATACATGAATACTTATATTTGCCTAATGCTAAGTTTAAAAAGTTACTTCCCATGTACTTCTACTTCATCCAGTCACTAGAAAATTTTAGTTTTTGTTAGGAATGTTTTGGAGACTTTTAGTTTAAAAAACCTTTCAGTTTTGTTAGTAGGCGGTTAAAAGATCAATGGCTAAAATAATTGAGAATAACTCTGCTCTCATAATGACGTATAGTTAAACTTTGTTTTCTTCCTTAAATAGAATCAACTATACATTCAAAATGTTATACTGAGAATTTAAAAGACAATCCTGGAATGGTTTCAGGATGCTAATACATACATAACACCTTAGACTTAGTCACAAACTTTTCTAGCAAACCCTTTGATTTTTAAATACTTGTTACCAAAACAAACACAAATAGCAAAATATAAAATATCTTTAGGAAGGGCACAGCATGGATACAACCTAAGTCAGAGTTTGATCATCACTCAGAATGAAGTTAGAGCTTTCATCCACCTTTAACAAGTACTGAACTTAAGAGTATGATTCTCAGAAACTTCAATGATGTCTCACAGTCACAGACTGAGTTGGATCCATACATCTTAACAGGCTTAATAAAATGTTTGAAAGGAACTCTTCACTCACCTCAATTATGTAATTTAAAATAAAACTATAAACATCATTTTCCCACCTTATCTTTTATGCTTTATTATAATTCTGCCTGAACATTTAAATTCAATATTATTCCCTTTCTGGGTCACTGCTGGAATAACATTTCTCATACCAAATGTCTACGCAGCAAGTTGATCTATCCTAGAGCAACTATAGGGGCACTGTGAAAAGTCGGGAAGACAAAGAATAAGTTAGTAATTTAAAATAAAAAGTTATCCTAAGAGCTTTCATTTAATTTCAAGGTAAGAATTATAAATTTGGTATTGTCTATTTACCGAAATTCATATTTGCAAATTTTTTTCAAAGCAATAGCTTTTCTTTAAACTTGTCATCCAGTTCTAAGGATCAATTCTAAGGAGACATGATTTAATTGAAATATAAATACTGAGAAGTGCAGGTGACCTCTGAACAACACAGGTTTAACTGCGCAGTCCGCTCATAGGCAGACTTTTTCCACTACATATGTACTACAGTACTACCCAATCCGTGGTTGGTTGAGTCTGCTGATGCAGAAACAAGGATTCGGAAGGCTGACTGTAAGGTTATACTTGGATTTTCAACTGTACAGAGGGTCGGCACTACAAACCACCGCATTGTTCAAGGGTCAACTGTACTGACTTGCAATCTGATCATTTAGTAACTTCAGAAACTATTAAATTGAACCAGATAAAAACTGCCATTTTGGTAGATCAAAAATGATCAAATATTGTCAATTTCACTAGGTCAAGTATCTAGAAAAAGGAAAGCCACAGAGAAAATGATTTATCTGGAAGACCCAAGCTGGTACCCAAACTATAGCAGAGAATGACACACATATAGTGTGTTTAGCTAATGCACTATTCAGGTAGCAGTACCACTATTAACATGAAACACAATTTTATAAAAAGCTTTTTAGGTACTCTGAATCACCTTATATTAGGTATGAGAATAAATATGAGTCTCATGTAGACAACAGGCAGCAGCAGAACACAAATCTTTTACCAGTGGTTTTGTGCCAAGTAAACCAAGTCTTACAGAGGGCATGCATCCAAGTTTTTTGGGGTATTTCATCTAAGAATAGACTTTTCAAATAGAATCAAAATTTCTGTGATTTGATGGGAATTTCAAGTCTGAGCTACTAAGTGATAACAACAACAACAAAAAAAGGGTACCCCAATATCAGCTTCTCAGCATGTGATCAATTAAGGGAAAAAACTGAAACAATTTTTACTAAACAAAAACAAACCCCACAAAAAACCTAGCTTCAACATTCAAAAGAATAACCACAAAAAAAACCCCCACAAAACTTCAGAACACAATTTGACCAGTGAACAGATACTAGTTATGCATAAGCCAAATGAATCCTTTTTTACTTCAAACTTATTTAGCTATAAGACTTGCTAACTTGGTTTTGTTTTTTTCACATCTTTATTGGAGTATAATTTCTTTACTGTGGTGTGTTAATTTCTGCTTTATAACAAGGTGAATCAGTTATACATATACATATGTTCCCATATCTCTTCCCTCTTGCATCTCCCTCCCTCCCATCCTCCCTATCCCACACCTCTAGGCAGTCACAAAGCACCTAGCTGATCTCTCTGTGCTATGCGGCTGCTTCCCACTAGCTATCTACCTAACGTTTGGTAGTGTATATATGTCCATGCCTCTCTCTCACTTTGTCACAGCTTACCCTTCCCTTCCTCATATCCTCAAGTCCATTCTCTAGTAGGTCTGTGTCTTTATTCCTGTCTTACCCCTAGGTTCTTCATGACATTTCTTTTTTCTTAAATTCCATATATATGTGTTAGCATACGGTATTTGTCTTTCTCTTTCTGACTTACTTCACTCTGTACGACAGACTCTAGGTCTATCCACCTCATTACAAATAGCTCAATTTCGTTTCCTTTAATGGCTGAGTAATATTCCATTGTATATATGTGCCACATCTTCTTTATCCATTCATCCAATGATGGACACTTAGGTTGTTTCCATCTCCGGGCGATTGTAAATAGAGCTGCAATGAACATTTTGGTACATGACTCTTTTTGAATTATGATTTTCTCAGGGTATATGCCCAGTAGTGGGATTGCTGGGTCATATGGTAGTTCTATTTGTAGTTTTTTAAGGAACCTCCATACTGTTCTCCATAGTGGCTGTACCAATTCACATTCCCACCAGCAGTGCAAGAGTGTTCCCTTTTCTCCACACCCTCTCCAGCATTTATTGTTTCTAGATTTTTTAATGATGGCCATTCTGACTGGTGTGAGATGATATCTCATTGTAGTTTTGATTTGCATTTCCATAATGATTAATGATGTTGAGCATTCTTTCATGTGTTTGTTGGTAGTCTGTATATCTTCTTTGGAGAAATGTCTATTTAGGTCTTTGGCCCATTTTTGGATTGGGTTGTTTGTCTTCTTGTTATTGAGCTGCAAGAGCTGCTTATAAATTTTGGAGATGAATCCTTTGTCAGTTGCTTCATTTGCAAATATTTTCTCCCATTCTGAGGGTTGTCTTTTCGTCTTGTTTATGGTTTCCTTTGCTGTGCAAAAGCTTCAAAGTTCATTAGGTCCCATTTGTTTATTTTTGTTTTTATTTCCATTTCTCTAGGAGGTGGGTCCAAAAGGATCTTGCTGTCATTTATGTCAGAGTGTTCTGCCTATGTTTTCCTCTAAGAGTTTGATAGTTTCTGGCCTTACATTTAGGTGTTTAATCCATTTTGAGCTTATTTTTGGGTATGGTGTTAGGTAGTGATCTAATCTCATACTTCTACATGTACCTGTCCAGTTATCCCAGCACCACTTATTGAAGAGGCTGTCCTTTCTCTACTGTACATTCCTGCCTCCTTTATCAAAGATAAGGTGACCATATGTGCGTGGGTTTATCTCTGGGCTTTCTATCCTGTTCCATTGATCTTTCTGTTTTTCTGCCAGCACCATACTGTTTTGATTACTGTAGCTTTGTGGTATAGTGTAAAGTCAGGGAGCCTGATTCCTCCAGCTCCGTTTTTCGTTCTCAAGATTGCTTTGGCTTTTTGGGGTCTTTTGTGTTTCCATACAAATTGTGAAATTTTTTGTTCTAGTTCTGTGAAAAATGCCAGTGGTAGTTTGATAGGGATTGCATTGAATTTGTAGATTGCTTTGGGTAGTAGAGTCATTATCACAATATTGATTCTTCGAATCCAAGAACATGGTATAGTTATATCGCTCCATCTATTTGTATCATCTTTAATTTCTTTCATCAGTGTATTATAATTTTCTGCATACAGGTCTTTTGTCTCCTTAGGTAGGTTTATTCCTAGACATTTTATTTTCTGTTTTGTTGCAGTGGTAAATGGGGGTGTTTTCTTGATTTCACTTTCAGATTTTTCATCATTAGTGTACAGGAATGCCAGAGATTTCTGTGAATTAATTTTGTATCCTGCAACTTTACCAAATTCATTGATTACCTCTAGTAGTTTTCTGGTAGCATGTTTAGGATTCTCTATGTATAGTATCATGTCATCTGCAAACAGTGACAGCTTTACTTCTTCTTTTCTGATTTGGATGCCTTTTCTTTCTTTTTCTTCTCTGACTGCTGCAGCTAAAACTTCCAAAACTATGTTGAATAATAGTGGTGAGAGTGGGCAACCTTGTCTTGTTCCTGATCTTAGTGGAAATGGTTTCAGTTTTTCACCATTGAGGACAATGTTGGCTGTGGGTTTGTCATATATGGCCTTTATTATGTTGAGGAAAGTTCCCTCTATGCCTACTTTCTGCAGGTTTTTTTTTTTTTATCATAAATGGGTGTTAAATTTTGTCAAAAGCTTTCTCTGCATCTATTGACATGATCATATGGTTTTTCTCCTTCAATTTGTTAATATGGTGTATCGTGTTGTTGATTTGCATATACTGAAGAATCCTTGCATTCCTGGAATAAACCCCACTTGATCATGGCGTATGATCCTTTTAATGTGCTGTTGGATTCTGTTTGCTAGTATTTTGTTGAGGATTTTTGCATCTATGTTAATCAGTGATATTGGCCTGTAGTTTTTTTTCTTTGTGACATCCTTGTCTGGTTTTGATATCAAGGTGATGGTGGCCTCGTAGAATGAGTTTGGGAGTGTTCCTCCCTCTGCTATATTTTGGAAGAGTTTGAGAAGGATAGGTGTTAGCTGTTCTCTAAATGTTTGATAGAATTCGCCTGTGAAGCCATCTGGTCCTGGGCTTTTGTTTGTTGGAAGATTTTTAATCACAGTTTCAATTTCAGTGCTTGTGATTGGTCTGTTCATATTTTCTATTTCTTCCTGATTCAGTCTTGGCAGGTTGTACATTTCTAAGAATTTGTCCATTTCTTCCAGGTTGTCCATTTTATTGGCATAGAGTTGCTTGTAGTAATCTCTCATGATCTTTTGTATTTCTGCAGTGTCAGTTGTTACTTCTCCTTTTTCATTTCTAATTCTATTGATATGAGTCTTCTCCCTTTTTTTGCTTGATGAGTCTGGCTAATGGTTTATCAATTTTGTTTATCTTCTCAAAGAACCAGCTTTTAGTTTTATTGATCTTTGCTACTGTTTCCTTCATTTCTTTTTCATTTATTTCTGATCTGATTTTTATGATTTCTTTCCTTCTGCTACCTTTGGGGATTTTTTGTTCTTCTTTCTCTAATTGCTTTAGGTGCAAGGTTAGGTTGTTTATTCGAGATGTTTCCTGTTTCTTAAGGTAGGATTTTATTGCTATAAACTTCCCCCATCCCATAGGTTTTGGGTCATCGTGTCTCCATTGTCATGTGTTTCTAGGAAATTTTTGATTTCCTCTTTGATTTCTTCAGTGATCACTTCGTTATTAAGTAGTGTATTGTTTAGCCTCCATGTGTTTGTATTTTTTACAGATCTTTTCCTGTAATTGATATCTAGTCTCATAGCGTTGTGATCGGAAAATATACTTGATACAATTTCAGTTTTCTTAAATTTACCAAGGCTTGATTTGTGACCCAAGATATGATGTATCCTGGAGAATGTTCCATGAACACTTGAGAAAAATGTGTATTCTGTTGTTTTTGGATGGAATGTCCTATAAATATCAATTAAGTCTATCTTGTTTAATGTATCATTTAAAGCTTGTGTTTCCTTATTTATTTTCATTTTGGATGATCTGTCCATTGGTGAAAGTGGGGTGTGAAAGTCCCCTACTATGAATGTGTTACTGTCGATTTCCCCTTTTATGGCTGTTAGTATTTGCCTTAGGTATTGAGGTGCTCCTATGTTGGGTGCATAAATATTTACAATTGTTATATCTTCTTCTTGGATTGATCCCTTCATCATTATGTAGTGTCCTTCTTTGTCTCTTCTAATAGTCTTTATTTTAAAGTCTATTTTGTCTGATATGAGAATTGCTACTCCAGCTTTCTTTTGGTTTCCATTTGCATGGAATATCTTTATCCATCCCCTTACTGTCAGTCTATATGTGTCTCTAGGTCTGAAGTGGGCCTCTTATAGACAGCATATATATGGGTCTTGTTTTTGTATCCATTCAGCCAGTCTGTGTCTTTTGGTGGGAGCATTTAGTCCATTTACATTTAAGGTAATTATTAATATGTATATTCCTATTCCCATTTTCTTAATTGTTTTGGGTTCGTTATTGTAGGTCTTTTCCTTCTGTTGTGTTTCTTGCCTAGAGAAGTTCCTTTAGCATTTGTTGCAAAGCTGGTTTGGTGGTGCTGATCTCTCTCAGCTTTTGCTTGTCTGTAAAGCTTTTAATTTCTCCATCATATCTCAATGAGATCCTTGTGGGGTAATCTTGGTTGCAGGTTTTTCTCCTTCTTCACTTTAAATATATCCTGCCAGTCCCTTCTGGCTTGCAGAGTTTCTGCTGAAAGGTCAGCTGTTAACCTTATGGGGATTTCCTTGTGTGTTATTTGTTGTTTTTCCCTTGCTGCTTTTAATATGTTTTCTTTGTATTTAATTTTTTTACAGTTTGATTAATATGTGTCTTGGCATATTTCTCGTTGGATTTATCCTGTATGGGACTCTGTGTGCTTCCTGGACTTGATTAACTATTTCCTTTCCCATATTAGGGAAGTTTTCAACTATAATCTCTTCAAATATTTTCTCAGTCCCTTTTTCTCTTCTTCTTCTGGAACCCCTATAATTCGAATGTTGGTGCATTTAATGTTGTCCCAGAGGTGTCTGAGACTGTCCTCAGTTGTTTTCATTCTTTTTTCTTTATTCTGCTCTGCTGTAGTTATTTCCACTATTTTATCTTCCACATCACTTATCCGTTCTTCTGCCTCAGTTATTCTGCTATTGATCCCTTCTAGAGTATTTTAAATTTCATTTATTGTGTTTTGAATCATTGCTTGTTTCATCTTTAGTTCTTCTAGGTCCTTGTTAAATGTTTCTTGCAGTTTGCCTATTCTATTTCCAAGATTTTGGATCATCTTTACTATCATTATTCTGAATTCTTTTTCACGTAGACTGCCTATCTCCTCTTCATTTGTTAGGTCTGGTGGGTTTTTATCTTGCTCCTTCATCTGCTGTGTGTTTTTCTGTCTTCTCATTTTGCTTATCTTACTCTGTTTGGGGTCTCCTTTTTGCAGGTCGTAGTTCCCGTTGTTTTTGGTGTCTGTCCCCAGTGGCTATGGTTGGTTCAGTGGGTTTTGTGGGCTTCCTGGTGGAGGAGACTAGTGCCTGTGTTCTGGTGGATGAGGCTGGATATTGTCTTTTTGGTGGGCAGGTCCACGTCTGGTGGTGTGTTTTGGGGTGTCTGTGGACTTATTATGATTTTAGGCAGCCTCTCTGCTAATGGGTGGGGTTGTGTTCCTGTCTTGCTAGTTGTTTGGCATAGGGTGTCCAGCACTGTAGCTTTCTGGTCGTTGAATGAAGCTGGGAGCTGGTGTTGAGATGGAGATCTCTGGGGGATTTTCCCCTTTTGATATTATGTGGAGCTGGGAGGTCTCTTGTGGACCAGTGTCCTGAAGTTGGCTCTCCCACCTCAGAGGCACAGCACTGACTCCTGGCTGCAGCACCAAGAGCCTTTCATCCACACGGAAAAAGAGAAAAAGGGGAAAAAATCATAAATCTTGCTTTCCAAGTCCACCTCAATTTGGGATGGTTCGTTGTCTATTCAGGTATTCCACAGATGCAGGGTACATCAAGTTGATTGTGGAGATTTAATCTGCTGCTTCTGAGCCTGCTGGGAGAAATTTCCCTTTCCCTTTGTTCACAGAGCTTCCGGGGTTCAGCTTTGGATTTGGACCCGCCTCTGCGTGTAGGTCGCCGGAGGGCGTCTGTTCTTTGCTCAGATGGGGTTAAAGAAGCAGCTGCTTCAGGGACCCTGGCTCACTCAGGCCGGGGGGAGGGAGGGATACAGAGTGTGGGGCGAGTTTGCCACGGCAGAGGCTGGCATGACGTTGCACCCGCCTGAGGCGCGCCGTGCGTTCTCCCGGGGAAGTTGTCCCTGGATCCTGGGACCCTGGCAGTGGTGGGCTGCACAGACTCCCCGGAAGGGGGTGTGGATAGTGACCTGTGCTCGCACACAGGCTTCTTGGTGGCAGCAGCAGCAGCCTTAGAGTCTTATGCCCGTCTCTGGGGTCTGCGCTTTTAGCCGCGGCTCGCGCCCGTCTCTGGGGCTCCTTTAAGCGGCGCTCTTAATCCCCTCCTCGCGCACCAGGAAACAAGGAGGGAAGAAAAAGTCTCTTGACTCTTCGGCAGGTCCAGACTTTTCCCCGGACTCCCTCCCGGCTAGCCATGGTGCACTAACCCCCTGCAGGCTGTGTTCATGCCGCCAACCCCAGTCCTCTCCCTGCGCTCCGACTGAAGCCCGAGCCTCAGCTCCCAGCCCCGCCCACTCCGGCGGGTGAGCAGACAAGCCTCTCGGGCTGGTGAGTGCCGTTCAGCACCGATCCTCTGTGCGGGAATCTCTCTGCTTTGCCCACCACACCCGTTGCTGTGCTCTCCTCCGCGGCTCCGAAGCTTCCCCCTCCGCCACCCGCAGTCTCTGCCCATGAAGGGGCTTCCTAGTGTGTGGAAACCTTTCCTGCTTCACAGCTCCATCCCACTGTGCAGGTCCCGTCCCTATCTTTTTGTGTTTATTCTTTTGCCCTACCCAGGTACGTGAGGAGTTTCTTGCCTTTTGGAGGTCTGAGGTCTTCTGCCAGCGTTCAGTAGGTGTTCTGTAGGAGTTGTTCCACGTCTAGATGTATTTCTGGTGTATCTGTGGGGAGGAAGGTGATCTCTGTGTCTTACTCTTCCGCCATCTTCCCCGGAAGTCCCTTCGACTTGCTACCTTTGGCTATGATGCCTCATTAGTGTGTTTTCATTACACATTTTACAATGAATAAGCTCTTGCAGTTCATAGAACTTCACTTACATCACCAATTCAATGTACTGTAAAATCCCTCTAACTATGCAAGCCTATAAAATAAGTCACACTTTCAGACACGAATGAGCACAGGACAGAGGTATTACAACCAATTTTCAGAATGAGCAGAGGAAGTAAGCATCCTAAACACGTGTATAATACAAAGCAGGCACTACACCAGGGATACTAGCTAGGTGGAGAAGTCCTTTTCCAGGCCACTCCCCATGCAGTCTCAACTCTTTAAGGGACTTAAGAAATATACATCTATATGATGACGAACGGTATGTTCTTGTCAAGGGGACAACTTATGGCTTTTTGGTTTCTGGGATGTTTCATGAAAATAATCATCCATCCGAACTTACTGGCTTTCAATCATCTTCCTAAAATCAGGGAGGGACAAGTCTAGTTCAAACTGTGACTTATCAGATCTATCTTTTTAAGCAAATTAACCAAGTTCAGTTGAACAAAAATTTTCTTAAGGTCTCCTAATAAATTCAAAATTTCCAGGTTTCTATGCAGAATAAAAATGCTGCCTGCATTATCAAATAATCATAGATACACACACATTATGCAATTGCCTGTTTATTTAGTGGCACCAGTTTTGCAAGCTAGAATTATTTCTACTTTTCATTTCATACAATCTGCAACCACTCACAGATTGAATGCAATTTCTTCAGTGGACTTGAAAACAAAAAGTACAATCTTAAAGTTAGAACTGAATTCACATACTTTCTTTGGACCAGGAAATGATACATAATACAACATATACATTTATGGAATTTCTTTAAGAGTTTGGATCACATAAACTGCAAACAGTAGGTGAATTACTGTGGAGAATTTTGTTAAACACTGTGTTTAGGAAATAGTTCTGTAATTGTATTAGTTTTACATGTATGGATTTTGAAAAATGGATATATAGTGCAACATGCTTTTAACATGTATATGATCTCTCCACTCATAACATTTATACAAATTAATTGAAATAAATCATTTCAAGAGTGAAACCAAGCAGTATTCGGGCATATTACTATAAATATTTTCCTGCAGATATGCTGTTGACTTATTTCAGGGCTAACCAGGTAAGACAACAGTCTTTACGTTTCAAAATTCCGACAAATGGAAATTAAATATGCTGTAACCGAACATCCAATTTTGGCAACAAATGCAACAAGCTTATCAATTTTTTCATGGTAGTTATGTTTAAGAGAAATCTGAGTCCTGTACATTGGTGGCTGTATGTTAGATCCTACTTTAACATTATGTATCAGTAAACACCTAATTCCTCTCATAATTTGAAGTGAATTTAACATTTAATAAACTCTGACACCAGGAAGCTCAAAATCTTAAAACCTGTGTGAGATCTGACAAGTCAAATGTGCTGTTTGTGAATATATTAAATCTATACTATGCAGGTCAGAAATGTTCCATGAACATTTCCATTTTACCTCTTTTTTGTTGAGATTCAAAAGTGGCAGATTTAGAAATGATGTTATCCTCCAAAACTAGTGCAAATACTAATCATTCTCTTTCCCCCACCAAGATACGAATTTTAAAAAGGACATTTTAATATCAGATTCTACCTAGATACCCATCTACCTACTCTATCTTTTAAAAAAAACCGATTCCTTAAAATAGACTCAAATTATTTTGATGTCCTTGATGTATTAATATTTTTTATGGGCTTTGAAGGAAAAATGCTGATGCTCTGTTATGCTGTAGTATAGGATCTTAACCAGGGGCCCATGAACCACTGCAGTACTGTAAACTCTGGGGAGGTATGTACATTATATGCATTTTCCTGGGTGCCAAATTCCTAGGATTATTCAGTCTCAAAGGGCCTGTGACCCTGAAAGGTTAAGAAGTATTGCTGCAATGAATTTGTGCCATTCATTATACCTAATTAAGATAGTACTAATTTTGTTCTGCAGCTACCCAATCTCTTACACAAATCTAACTTCAAACAGTACCATAGAAATGCAAATGTTACTAAATGTCCTTTACTGGATCAGGAGGACAATGTAAAAAGAAAGAAAAAATTCTAAACAATTTTTCTAAACATTTAATTCAACGAGAAAGCTATTATAGAAAACTGGGTTTTTGAAACAATGAAAAGAACTGAATGATTGTGTTTTGTGGTGAAGAAACATTGCATTTATTTTTCTCAGTTGTTTCTATATTGGAGAAGCAGTAATTTTTTATCATTATCTGCCTTGCTGGGAAAATCAAATTATCTGCAAAAGCAGAGGCTGGTTCTTGCTGGTTTATGTGATACAACAGTTCTTAATAATATACAGCTAGGTCCAAGGAAGACCTTCCTATGGCTTTTTAAATAATTAAGAGTAATCTTCCTCTGTCCTCCTCACTGGCATCTTCCCACCCCTTCATTTCCCACGTTTTTCTATTTTTGGCCCAGGTTTACATAGTATTAATTGGCCTTGGTGAGGTAATGCACTAAGCTTTCTTGCTCAAGAAAATGGAATTGGCCTGTTTTGGTTTGAAAAAAGAGAAGCCACCAAGAGGGTAGTAGAGGAAATGAAGCAACATTTCCTGCAGGATAAGGGAGAAAAAAATGTCACTCTGTTGTTACACCAAGTTAAACAACCTTCCCCACCCCCCCATCTTATAAAAGTATTAAGTTGTCAACTACAATTTCAATTTTAATAGATTTGAGTGTTTCTAACTGGCACACTCCTATCCACTGGTAAATAATTAGGAAACCACGAGAGCAGAGGCCACTAAATATATAAAACAGGAAAAAGGGAAAGAATATGTGTCAAAGGAAACAAAAGTGGAACCAAATGCCTTTCATCATCTCTGTGTAGCATTCTATTAGTAATAACTGACACTTAACTGACATTTAACTATTCTGACCAACAAAACAACACAGTATTATACTCATAACATTTAGAAATGTATTCTTAAATCTTTCAAGCATATTCTGAAGTATTGTATATAAAATTTAAAACAAATACAACCCCAAATTCATAGCACGTTATAGAAAGAAGTAAAATTAAGCTTCTAAAATTTTAAAGTATAAAGAAATCTTTCTAACGCCTAAAAGAAAAACTTAATCAGAAGACTAGATCACTTAATTAAAAAAGTCATCTCACCAGCAGTATTTGTAAGCAAAAGTATATGAAACTCTAGAAGTTTTCTTTGAAGAAAAACCTCAAATGAGAAACATTTATATACTGAAATATTTACATAATATTTTCTAATACCAGATCCTAACATAATACTGTACAAATGGCAATCAAAACATTAAAGGTTTAAACCTCTCATTCAAACTTTATGAATTAAAAGTATACACCATGAAATTCAAAATTAAAACAAAATAAACCCTGTAACCAGTTTCATCAGTTCTTTCAGAAACTGCATACTGAATTTCCATATGAATTTGTCCAGTAAAGATGGTCAGTAAAATTATTAAAAAAAATTAAAACACAGTAATCACTTAGCTAAAATTGGATATTAACATTGGCATTGTTTTTTCAAGAAAATACACACTTTTGGTTAAATAAATTTAGCTAGAGACATGTTTTTTTTTTTTTTTTCCTTTTGTCCACACCAAGCAGCATGTGGGATCTTGGTTACCCAACCAGGGACTGAACCTGAGTCCCCTGCATTGGAAGTGCAGAGTCTTAACCACTGGACCGCCAGGGAAGTCCTAGATATATGTTTTTAAATGTGTTAAATTCCACCAGTATTTCCAGGGTTGGAGAATTCTAAGAAGTATTCAATACATTACCTTATTTCTCTGATTTGCTGCTGTCAGCAGGAAGAATATAAGCCATTCTGAAAGGCAATCAAGCATACTGAACAGATTTAAGCCTCATCAGTCCAATTTTATTCTTATGCAAAGCAAAATTTTCTTTTGAATGTGATTTTTAACTTTGAGAAGAATAAAACAGAAGAAAGAGTTTTCAAGTGACTAAAGGAACTGCAAATGAGTTCTTTAGGGCAGAGACCCGCCTTGTTCAGGAAAGTATGGGGCAGATAGCAGGTGAGCAGTAACTATTTTTTGGATGAGTGATCCAGTTATAATATTAACATACATTAGATTATAAATTCTATTCAAATGTAAACTCCTTGAGAGCAAGGACCTATTCATTTCTTTATAGTTCCAAGGTGCTTACCCTAAAACAGTGTTTTGTAATTAACACTTTATATATTTTGTAGAAAAGGTGAGTTACTAGCTGGATTAATATATGGTCAAATCACTAAAAGTACTGCTATAATTGAGATTATTTGAATTACATAGTTGATTTATTCTTTACTCCAAATTTCTTAATTTTATGAAGTTAGTAAAAAAAAAAAAAGTAGCTGGAGCAGTACACTAATTGCATAGAACTCTAGAAACAAGTTAATGCATCATAATTAAAAATAAGTTTGAAACGGTTCTAAAGCTGAATAAGAAAAATACCACTTAGATTTTTTTAAAGTTAATGCTAATACTGAGAACTGTTTCTGTTATCTGTAAAAGTATATTCCCTAAGAAAGTGGAAATTAAGAGAGCTTACCTTGCTAAAACAATAAGAGATCAGTGAAATTGTTAGGGCAACAAGAATCTGCTATACAAAATGAATTTCCTATTAAAAGCAGCAAAGTGGGTTCATCCTGTTAAAACATTTAAATGAAAGTACATTTGAATAGTATGTTATCATCACACAAGAACTTTTTCCTGCCAAAGAAAATAACATACAACATATCAAAAAATGGAGGTATTGCCCTGAGACGCTAATTAGCACACAAAAGAGGGTGGGAGGTCAAGAATTTAAGTGGTACAAAAATGAAGTGCACAAGAGAGGTGCAAAAGTGCCTTTTAAAGTGTGGCTGGTTCCCCACCACCACCATTAGCCCCAGGAATCAAGAACACACATAGTTTGCCATTATAATGTATACTTCCTCCTGTATTTTTATAATTAAAAACTCTATCTAGTATGGCAATGTTGACTCATGTGGAAAAGACTTAGTCTTCTTTGGTCACACTTAATACAGTTTTCTCTCACTTCCAGGCCTAATTTCAGTACTAATAATTTTAACATTTTAACAGAGGAATATTTTAACCTCTTTTTTAAAGACTCTCAAATTAAAAAGTCTCTAAATACGCTACTATGGTTTGAAATATAGCTTTCCATCACATATTTTACTTACGATTTAAGATTTTTGCATCTCAAAATCCAGTTCAAGTTTTTGAAATATCCAGAACTAAAAACTTTAGTCTACTTAAAAAATTAAGGAATTATAATAGGAATTTAGTTTTCAGTACTGGTAATCTATACTAGAAGCACTGGTATTCATTAAATGTACATTTAGATGCTTACAGTCGTAACTTAGAACATTATCATACTTCGCACTCTACCATAGATTTAGACATTAAGCATTTATTTGTAAGTTAAGTACGGAATTGGTTCTGTAATTCCAACTGTTATGAATTTCTAAATATAAATAGCACTTGTTTTTCTTCATGCCGGATTAAGATATAAATTAAATACAATTAAGTTACATTTAATCATCTCCCAAATAAGAGGGATAATGAAAAGATTTTGCTGGTACATAACTACTTAAGTCTGAGATATTTCACATTACTCTTCCCAATACTCCCCTAACTTTACATTAGTTTTAAGGCTATATATACAAATACGTATATTTCCAAGTTAGGGAAAAAACAAATATAACAAAATTATACTACCTTTTATACAGTTTTGATTTTGTATTCAGTGTTGTATTTATATCTTACATTTTAATAGTTTTCTAGTGGGGAATCTGCTTACTGAATGATTAAATTACATGGTGATTAAATACAATATTCAACCTAAAGAGACAAAAATACAGAAGGGCACAGAACAGTAGAGTCTTTTCAATGAGACAGATTTTAAAACTTACTTTCACATGCTTAATCAGAGGAATTTAAGCCTAAATTAAATTAGGTTATTTTTATATCTACAATTCTTTAAGCTTTTGAAAGTTATTTTTAAAGGCCGACAGCTAAATATTATCAACATGCTATATTTCAAATCACTAAATACATCTTAACTACTTGGATTCTAAAGACATGGGCTAATTAAAAATCACAGACACACACACGCACAAACACACATACACCCCTACAATAGATTGTTAGATTGTCAAGCTTTGACAATTATTTTAACTGAACAGTAGGCAAATTCAGGCTGATAACACATCTAAATGAAAAAATAAGCAGCCTGAAAGAAACCCATTTAAAAATAGATCAAGGAACAACAGAGACTTAAATCTTTTATAGTCTTTCTAATGGAAGGGAAACAGTTCCATTTATGCCTTGAGTTACAGTATTTTCCAATTAAAAGAGACTAACATCTTTCCCCATGAGAAAAATTCTCATTTACAATGGTATGGTGCTTTAAAATAAGGGCGGAGTAAAGGAGGAATTACACATACATGATTAAATTTCTTGTTTGTTAAATCAAGCTTTATTGATAAAATGGAATTCATAATATCTTACTAGGAACAGCAGCAGGCCCAGCCAATCATGATAGCAAAAATGTGGCAGTCTCCTACTATTTGTAGGAAGCTGCTGCTTATCAATTAGTAATTAAATGTAAGGACTTGTAAAAGAGATGCAAAGAATCAAGGCATTTTAGCCCCAAGATTGATATTCTTATGAATATACTGTATTACCTGCAATACTCATGGCAACAAGGAGAGAACCTAAAAGACAGTTAAATGAAGGGACCAGCTTTATCGACAATGCCAATCCCACTGCCAAAAACATTAAACTAGTTTTCAATTAACTCCCTGGATATTCAGCTTTGTAAGATTTTGGAATAATTCTCCATAATCACGTGCACATTTGAGCGTCTAGCTGACATGGCTGCTGCTCTCCCTGTCCCAACCCCAAGTCCAAACACAGCATGACTTGAAAGGGCTATATATCTGTTGCGTCACACAACAAGCCAAACATTTCTTATAACTTTGATAGTGATTTAAAGCAATCCATAATTAAATATGAGCATTTTATACAAGGACAATTATACTTTACAAAAAACAAAATCATACAACAAAAATTGCTGGAGTCTGATTTACAACATGTATTATGGTTTGAAATCACGTTTACGTAAGTCTCAAATTTACAAAAAAAAAAAAATCAGTTCTGGGCTAGCTGTGGTACTGCTGAAGTTCTCTGGTGTAATCACTCTCACCCATGTCATACATGCCCTTCTTTAAAGTTGAAGATGGATGTTTAAAAGGTTCAAGGAAGTTGAGCTGTACTCTCCTTTGGAGGTGAAGGTAAACTCCATGGCTAGATGAGCAGTTTCACCACATATCATCAGTTGAAGTAGAGTCCTTTATAAAAGGAAACAAAGCAAAACAAGGAACTAAATTAAAACTTAGAGATGCATTATTTCCTGGGTAATGCAGAAAGGTAAGGTTTTGTAAAGCTGACCTTCAGAATATAAATGTTTTCTAAAATATATAATATGTGTACATGTGTTTATGAAATATCAGTATTTAATCTGTTCAAAGAATTGTGAACCCTTTGTTTTGTTCTGGAATAAAATATTTGAAATATGATTTTACCATGAGGTTGACCAAATGTATTTCTAAACCAATCAACTACTAAAAAGAATTTTATTTTTCTCTTCAATAAACCCAATTTATTTTTAGAACACTACCTTTACAAATTTTTATTGCATAAAAACCTCAAGTAATAAGAGATTTGAGGAAGCTTCATAATGCAATATATAAAATATTTCAGAGCCAGGCCCAAATGATTTTAAGTTACCACTTTTCTGTAATCACCATACTACAACAGAATTGTAACAGGAAACTTAATTGGAGAATGGGGCATTCTAAATGTCTTTATATAAACAGAATTCTCTAGTATTTAAATGAAATATGCACGGTTCTTGGCAAAGAATGGGCATTAATGGAGATGGGCATTCTGAAGCTGTTACAGCTGCTTACAAAACTCAGAATTAATTCAAGATTCTGAGCAGAGATATTCCCAACTTCAAAAAAACATTTAGTGGCGGAAAACTTCTGAAGTTGATTGCTTGGAGAGGCTTTAAAAAACCAGAATAATTAAAAGGGACTTTCTTCTTTTTTGAGTTAAATGATTATATCCTCAAGCACTAGGACTGTGGTGCTGGCAGAGTTCAGAGCAATCAGTCAGGGGTGTGTGTAAGAGAATGGGTGCAATGAACAGCTCTGCAAAAACAGGTAGGAAGGATATGCATTTAGAGTAGAGGGGAAGGGAAAGCAGAGGGAGCTAAATGCCACTTACAGTGTCATCATTTTTGTATGGATTCAGTCTATTGTAAACGGCTTCAATAACATTCCGCCTAAATTTAGAAAAAAAATGCAGAAAGTTAGTTCTTCAGAGCACAAAACTGCTTAGTAACTCATAGCCAGGTGTTCATTAAAATGTCAAAGATAATCATACACTTAAATTATTTTAGTTCTATTTCTTACTGTCAATAAGTGAGCCATACTTTAAGATATTTGGGCCCCACTGTTAAAGTAGCGGTGAATTTATTCTAGAATGTAACACCCTACTAATGGAATTAATAGAAGACTAAAAGTCATGGCTTGGGAAAAAAATCAGTCTATATGGGCTACTTCCATTTGAACTGGCATTTAGTGGTTGTGAGTCAGAAATGACAATGCAGTTCTTAAGATATATTAATATATTCTGGTTAAGAGCTGAATGTTGTGAAGTAGAAATAACTTCAATCTGTTATGGTAAAATAATTTAGATATTTTACACTTAAATTTCTTCTTTTCATAATGCCCCTTTAAAAAAGCTCTATTAAAACTGAAATGTCAAATATGACATTTCTCTGGCAAGTCTAGGAATTACTTTTTGTATAATATTTTATTAAAAATAAGAAATCAGTAGTGGTATTTATAAGTTATAAGCCTCCCTACTTACAAAACTGATCTGAAGCAATTTTATAGACAGTCATTTCACAGAAGATCATATTGGAAGAAACAATTTCCAAAAAACAAAACCTTCAAACAGGAAGTTTTACAATTACATGAAATGATTAAAGAACATAGCTACACTTACAGATCAAGTGGAGGATCAAGGAAATTAGTCAATATATTTTTGTAGGTCAATTACATGGATATCTGAGGTGAAAATGTTTTAAGCCTTAAAGTCTCTACTGTAATTTATAAAGATGTAAGCTTAGTATCTAACACATATTAGCACACAGTTCTAGGAACTAAAGTGAAAAGAGAAAAAAAGCAAGAAATGCATCTACCTATCTTCCCTTACACCAAAACCCAACCAACCAGCATCAACAACCAAAAACACTAGGAAAATCAGAGATACAGAAAAATGGCCCAGATGGAAGAAGAGAAAAACGCTCATCCATGGGGTGTTCAGTTATCCAGGGATTAAGAAAATCCAATGATAACAGTAGGAATAATAATGACACTTAGAATCTTGTAGTACTATGTAATTTACTTTAAAAATTTCTTTCACTGTATTATCTCATTTATGCTATGAGGCAATCAGTGTAATCCAAGCCTCCACTGAAGACAGCCTTCAGTGTAATTAGTTACAATGATATTCTGATACCTATGCTAAGTAAGCACCATATATCATTAATACTGAAAAACACCGAACCACAGGTTAAACATTTTGAAGTCACTTTAGAAATTAGGTAAATATACATTTGATCAACGGACACCTAACATTTTCACGTACAGAGATAGATGGTAAGAGTATGCAGAATATAACTTACTTGCTTGCCAATTCACCCCCTGGTGGGAGGCTGGGGATGTTCTCACTCGCTAATGTACGCATCACATGGACTAAGTCAGGGACGCCTTCCCCCTGCTTCTTTATGATTTCTGGGAATCAGAAGTACTTTTTTTGTAAGTGTTATCCAAATTTAATAATTTAAAAAACTGAAACAAAGATAACTTAGATTTTTAAAGATGGCATTTACCACATCTGAGATTTTCTAAACTATATAAAAAAATAAAAATCAAATTGACCTTTGAAAATTGATGACAAAGGGATGTACAAAATCATACAAGAGATACAATACTTTCCAGATTAACTTCAAAGAATGAAAATAAACAAGATAAAAATGTGAAAAATTTCATATTAAAATCAATGTATTACCATAATCAGGGGTATGTGTGTACAAATGAGGATATTCCTCTTAAGATGCCAACTAATTACATCTGAGGAGATTAACTCCTCTCTTTAGACTGGAAACATGTTTCCTGAACTTTGCCCTGAAAATACAGTACACAGATTTTTTTTAAAAAAATAAACAATTTCAAGATTTGAAAAAAGAAAAAAAAAACCTTTAAGTATGGGGGATTTACTGATTATATACTAACCCAAATCATATTTACATATGTTTATATTTGCAAAATGATACTTAAGTAGCATGTGCAGAATAGGTCATGTACTTGAACACCACTCTCAGCTTAACTTTTGTCTAAAGTATCTTTAAGCAATAAATAGATATATATCATTTCCTTAGTTGATTACTTGAACAAAGCCTACAGAATAGAAAAAGGCTAAATTTCAGGACAAAATTTTTAAAAAGAAAAAATCTGATAAACCATACAACTGTATTTAAAATTGTTAATTTCAAAACATTCAGTTATTAAATGGATAGAGTGATATGATCGGCAGTGTTGCCATGCAGATGCATGTTGTTATTCATACCACAAAATACCAACCATTATGCACAGACAACTTAAAGAGCTCTCAAACTATTCACTTTAAGGACAGGAAGCCTTTACCTGGAGTTTCAGCATATTTATTCTAAACGTAAGATCATGCCAAGGGTATTTGTAAGTTATATGTTCAATTTTTTGTTTTCCATTATTTACACTAAGAAATTTTCTTTGTCATCATTGTAGATCATTCTAGTTCTCAATTTGTAAATACCTTTGAAAATAACAATGCATGTAAAGACCTTTCATCCTTTGATCAAGTTTCAAAATATTAATTCATCATTAAAGCCACATATTAAAAGAAAGACATTGCTACCCATACTTCTTTAAATGGCTCAAACTGTCCTTTGAGGATTAAGGCCAAATTTTACCATCTTTTAGTTTTTTCTTTTTTTCTTTTTTTTAAACCAGTCTTTAATCTGAACAAAAAGCAAGGATCTCAGATTTGGTTTGCCAAGTTCCTTTATTGTATAATCTTTAACATCTAGTATATTTATTCTACATGATTCTAATGCTGGAAATTTGCTGTACAAAAATAAAGGAATTTGATGTTGACCTAAACTGCACAATTTCACAATCTAAAGCTGTAATACACTTAACATACAGTCTCTGCTAAGCCAATACAATTATTGGATAGATAACTAGATACAATATAAATGAACACTGATGATAAATTCAATCAATGATGGTTTCAGGTGTAAAAACATTACCTTGAATCATCTATATTTGATGTTTCATACATCTCCTTTGTTAAAATATAAAAATTAGGATATTTTAATTGTGAAGAAAATTACAGGAAGACAAATTCTTTAAAAAAATAATATAAGACTTTAAAAACAGTTATCTCCTATTCCACATGGGACAATACACTTAAACTATCTGACCATTAATACTACACTAGCCTTGCTTCTTTCTGTTTTAAAAAATAAAGAAAAAGAAATTTTAAGAAATATTCCTTTAATTGCTCTTGAACTATACATTTTAATTAGAATTGTAAAAAGACTGAATGCTTTTATTAAGGAGTATATGTATAGAATATCTATGTTCCACATATTCATGTATAAACATATTCTGCCCCCCCACCCTCCACCAAGTCTGAGGGATTCTATCAGTTATCTCCAAATTAGCAACTTTAAAGCTTGGGCAGTCAGTAGCAAACAAAAATACATACATGACACAAGTATCCTCTTAAATCGGTAGAAGGACCACAACCTTAAGTGGTATGGTTTAAATTATGAGCTGAATCTTTTCACAACCCTAGAGAGTCAAGTATTTAGAATGTCATAGGAGGAGAGCTAAAAAGCCTTTGTCCTTTTCTGTGGTGTGGACAGAGAAGCCAAAAGTATTCAAAGCAAATAAAATGAGGTTTAATAGGTCACAGCAATTTAGTGAAGGCATGTATTTAAAGAAAGAAAAAAAGAAAAAGGTATTCAGTGCCTGTTTTGGAAGCTGATTGCAGTATTTATCACTTTTTAAGACATATAACAACTTTTACAATGCAAATAGTTACATTCTTTCTATGTTTTTAAATATAGTAGTGGTTTTAGTTACTGTAATATTTAACTAGATGCAGTCTCATCAAATCTACCTCAGTAAATAATACTGTACTTAATTTATGACATAATAATCTCCAGTTGAACAGTACAAGTATAACAACACTTCAACATACCAAAAATATTGAGTATTAATGTAAAGTCTGTTCAGGTGGCAATTCTTGCTTGATAATAAGCAATATAAAACTTAATATTGTAACATAAATTACTTATCTAAAGCAATTATTTAGAATTGCATCAAAAACTTAAAAGAGTGCACACTAAAGAGAAAAAATAGCAATTCATTTCTAAAACTTGACCCCATTTCATAGTAAATAAAAATTATTTCTTTAAATTGGTAAGAAAACATGTACACTCAGGTTAAAGTGCCAATAAATTAAATATCAACATATCCCAATACATATTCTTCTTCAGGTTTCATATTTTTCCACTAACCAGCAGTTTGAACCAATGTGCTATGACTTGGTAGCATTCTAAATATTTTATCTCACTGATAACTTATATTGAAATGAATCACTTAAAGCAAAAAATTTCCAAGACCCTTGGAAACAGTGAGGAAACAAACTCACTGAATAGTACGCCCAGTGAATGAAATACTAAATACTATATACACACACTAGATATATCACTATCAAGTAGGGGAGAGAAATAAAAACAAAATAGCAGCTCCAGACAGTACTGAAAAATCAAAACCAACCATGATTCTAATATCAGACTAATTATAATTGGTATCAAACAGCAAAAAGGGAGAAAACAAAATTAAAGTGCATATTAATTTTAATAATGCAGGCACAGCAGGATATAATAGTGTATAGTGTATCAATGTTTACATGCTATTAAATGTCTTTAATGTGCAAAGTAATGACATTAGGAGCCAAAAATGCATTTTAACACTATATTGGCATGTCAAATTTTTCTGCTTAAAGAAACTGCATAATCTACATGCTTAATTGCATATATGCAGTAAACTGGAATTCTCTGGGGAGACTTAATAGTTATGGCAAATAGTAGCTGCATCAATGATCATTTAAAAGTTTTTCAAATATTTAAAGGCATTACACTTGAGTTACAAATACCTTTCTAATTGTCTCAAAGTAATTTGCAGAATTATGACAAATACACTTCTGTAATTCCCAACTTATTTCTTGATTTTATCCAGCATTTATATTTCTGCCAGGTAGAGATATATGCCAGGTATGTCTTCTGTTCAGGTTTACGTTGTCTAGGTGAGGCAGTTTATGGCTTAGGCAAGAAGCTTTGGAACAGTTTAAAATAAATTTTTAAAAGCTGTGGCACATGAAAGTTGTTAATAACCAGGCTATGATCTTCAAGTTATTTTTTTAAAAGTCCCAAAGGTCTTAAATTCATACACACAGTTTTACACAAAAAGATGGTATTCAAATTATCACCATCATTAAAAATCTGTTTATAATTAAATAAACCACAAATTAGACTTTCCTGGCATAAAATTATTCATGCCAATGAATTCATCAAGAATTTGAAAGCACACAACACTTTAGCCTTTTTAAACAAATATATCCTGAACAGAATGTACTGGGCCATCCGAGTTGCTATTTCTAATATAACTGTGATAGGACAATAACAAATATCTAAACAGCTACTACAGAAATGCCCTTTCCCACTTTTGTACACTAAATGTCAAAGGCATGTAAAGATCTAAAAGCTAAAATGTTAAAGTTTGATTATGTTGAGGTTTTTCTTTAATAAAGCTACTTATTTTTTGTTAAATGATCCACCTTCTACTCTGCTTTCCAGGTACTTGTCCAACTCTGCCTCCTTCTTCACTGCTTCTGGCGATACTTTGGGTGCATTTGGAAAACAGATCAATATCACACTCATGTTGTCTCGACTTCCCTGGGAAGAAAAAAGTTTGAGAAAATATTTTGTTTTCTTTCTGCTCTTCAAAGCTTTGAGAACCTTTACAGTCATGCCAATTATACTTGCTCTAGTGAAAACATATATTGTTCTTAAGGAGAGAAAAATATATATGCACATGTGGAGGGGCACCCCCCAATACATATATTGTACATATGGTATACAGAATAACCAATACTCCAAAAGACAGGAGAGAAACACTACAGAGATTAAAAAAATGATAGTTGCAGTAGAGTTTAAAGCTCTATAAAACAAATATTTCTGAACATTTACTGGTGGCCTACTTAACATGAAGTGATACCTAACACAAATACACATACACACATACATTCATTCAATTAAACAAGATAGAAAATTCTAGTCATATTCTTTACAACATGATTTGATCTGTAGTTACACATATACTTGACAAATTTATTTTTTTGACAAATTTACATTTAAAATAAATTATGGGGCTAATTCATTTACTTCATAATAAGTAGAAATATGGAATTAGAAGTAAAACTACATATATAAAGTTTATAAACCAGCTTTTAACTTTCATAATTAAAAAAAAAAGGTTTAACTTTTAGGAAGTACATTCGTTTTTAAAGGCACCTAGATATTCAAAATGCTATAATTAAAATACTTGAATCAATTTTGGCCTCCCCCAAAATCAGATTTCCTCTTCCTATTAATAATTGGAGTTCTAACATTTTAAGTATTTAATTCCCCTATATGGGAAAATTGAAGTTATACCATTCATTTAAGCAAACAATACAAAGAATTTAATATTTAAAATATTGAGGGAAAATTGTATAAAATGAGGCAAATGATAAGATACTGAACAATTTTTAAAATAGAGCATAATGCAGAAGAGATAAAGTAGAATCTGAGTCATAATTTACTAATATCTGAATCTGACCAAGTCTCTCAAGAAAACAGCTTTTAATTTAGTTAACAAGTATTTAACTCTCAAGTGCTACAGGATAAACCTAACAAATGAATGCTACTTTGTCCCTTTTTTATACTAAAAGGGACAAAGAACATAAGCATCCTTGTTTGGTTCCCCCCAAACTCAGAAATTTAAACAATAGTGTGTACTATTAAGTTGTTGCTCTATTGATTTTTTTAAACGTATGTGTTGGATGTTACATAAACTTGATTTGTGTTGGATGTTACATAAACCTGATTTTTAATTAAGATTTTAAGTACAGCTGGCAGTTGTGTATATAAAACCACAAAGAATATTATGTTGACTTTTCTATTTCTGAGTTTTAAAAGGACATCAAATATACAGCCTCAGAAGAGTTTTATAAAATCACCATTTGTTAAACAAACAAACACAAAGAATTAGTTAATGAGCATTATTGACAAAATAGAACTGTGGTGTAAAGAACACTGCACCCAAGTCAAGGACTTGGATTCTAGTCTTAGCACTGCAACTAAAGAATTAAATTGTGTAACATTTTTAACTTTTCTAGAAAAGGGAGCAGCATGTATCAAGCACACACTGTTTGCTAAAACTAGGTACTTCATATGTATACATTAGCTCATCAACACTCTTATGAGTTAGATACTATTTTCTCCATTCAGTAGCTGAGAGAGGTGGAACAATTTGTTCAGGACTATAGAGTACAAAAGTAACAGAGGTTAAGATTTGATTCCAGGTCTGACTCTTTAAGTCCACAGAGCCTTCTCTTGCTCATCTATATACATGATCCCATTTGATCATCCCGACAACCCCATGAGACAGGGTAATAATATCTCTCTTTCTCTCTCTTTTTTAAACAATTAAAGAAACTGATTTTCCAGACAATTTAAATAGCTTACCTGAAGTCATACACAGTCTCATACCAAGTTCTTCTGACTCCATGTCCAAGGCTATTTCTATTACATCACACCAAATGATCACTAAATCCTCTGTTGGTGCTACAGATTCATTAGACCATAGTCTCAAAGTATTTCCATAAATGTACTGAGATATCACATGGTAAAAATAAAATATTAAAATTCTAAAATGCTTTTCATATATAGACACCGAGGCTTAACCCTCCCCATTTCCTTTTTTAAAACATGATACACTCTTTTTACCTTTGATAAAATTCCACAATATTATAAAGCTCAAGTAGTCATGGTTACTAAAAGACTAAACATTCAGATTATAACCCTTGCATTTTTGGTAACCGCGTAATTTATTTCTAAGAAGTATTTCCTATGTTATTTTCATAATTGATGAAAAGTATCCTGCAACTGTACCAAAAACTTATTTCTGAGTACTATAGGTTCTAAGATGATTATATACTAGAGTAGTAATTAAGATGACATAAAATCATTTCATCTAAAAAAAAAAGTCTAGCTACCTTATACAAACAGGTGTCGACTACTTCATTGCAAACTTTCTCAAGGTCATCAGTGACTTCAAGTCTGGATCTTACAAAATCACAGAGCTCTTCATTTCCCATGACATCCCAAATACCATCACATGCAAGAATAATGAACTGATCATCTTCTTCAGATCTTTCAATATCATGGACTTCAGGCTCTGGTGACACAAGCTGCTCTGTAGGACCTTTTCCATGGACACATTTGTAATCAAAGTCCCCAAGGGCCCTCGACACAGCCAGAGAGCCATTCACACGCTGAATCATTACAGAACCACCTGCATTCTGAATTCGTTCTTTTTCCAGCGGATTACTTGGTTTGTGATCTTGTGTGAAGAAGTAAACTTTCCTGTTCCTACAAAGTAAACCTCTTGAGTCTCCACAGTTAATGAAATAAGTATGTTGAGGAGAAATTAAGACACCCACAGCTGTTGACCCACTTCTATCAGCACCATGTTTCTTCTCTGACATAACTCTCATATGTTCATCAATCTCCAGAAAACCTGTTCTGATTCCATTCTTTACATTTTCCACAGAAGGTGCTCCTGTAGACCCTTTAAAATCCTGGTTATTGGTGATGTGATCTAACAAATGCTCACAGCAGTATTTGGCAACCTGAGAACCAGCATGCCCATCATACACAGCAAAGAATGACCATGTTTCAAGTCCACTTGGCAAACCGATCACAGCCGTATGTGCGTCCTCCATTTCAACTCGCCAGCCTTGCATGCTGCTTAGCCCATATCGCAACCCATTACCCTGCCCCTGGGCATTATGTTTTTCCATCTTTGGTTTGTCTAAAAATGCTCCCATTATGTCTTGATCCTCTAGGTCTGCAAAGGAAGAGAAACAGGAAAGTTAATAACTATCTTATAAACAAACTACATATCCAACAACCTTTTTAAGAGTGAAGGAAATACAAAGAAAGCTTTAAATAAGAATTCACAACTCTTGTGATAAGCACTCACTGCTGACTTGGAACCTGATGATTAACAAGGAAGAATTGGGGGAAAGGCTGATCAGGCACAGCTCAGAATGTACAACAGGCAGAGAGAACTAAAGCATCATGATAAAAGTAGCTGATCTGACACTCTCCCCAAGGAACAAGTACTTGAAATCGAAAAGAGACTTGGCAGTGGCCATCAGCTTACATGAACCATGTCAAGTGGTTAAGGATGCATTGAATATGTGAATCTCTTAGGGAATCTCAGAACTAAGTTGTATGTATATATTAATCAAGAAAAAACAAATAAATGAATTCACAGGACATACCAAAAGCCTACTAATTCAAACATCTTAGTTGAACATTCAGGATTTTCCCAAGTTTGATTCCAAATATCTAGTTTTATTCCTACTACATCAACTCTCTGAAAAAGTAGAAAAAGATCTACTCACAATGATCCAGATTTGCATGCTCCTTCCCTTAAGTCTTTCCTCCTTACTTTTAGAAATAAGTATACCCATCCTTTAATGTCTAGCTCAAATTCTACCTTTTCCATAGGTTTTTCAGTCTCTGAAAAGCCAATAAGTTATTAGATTACTGTAAGTGGTTCAGCCTCAATTTTCAAGTTGCAAAGCAATTATACATACATATAACAAAGACTGTCATATGTAGATATAACAAAATTCATCTATGGTAACCTAATCTAGTGGTAATAACACGTATCATCATATGGTACTCTATAACCATTTGGTATAAACAGAAAAGGAGATCAAAAGGTCTAGGACAGCACTGTGGACAAGCCTGAAAGCTTAGCTAATCTAATCCTTTCCCAATAATCAAAAGCTAAAACCCTTGGTCTGGAATGAGCTTACAAAAGGCAGGAAGACAGTTGGCCTTTACTTGAGTAATGGCCTAGAATGTAGAGACTTGGGGTCCAAGTGATCAAATGAGTCACAATTTAATGCAATCTGAAGGAAGGATACAATGAGATTTAATGGAGGTGAAGGCGAGATGGGAAGGAGTGGGGAAAAGTAGCCAGGTAAATCAGGATGCACTTAGGAGATTAGGGGATTGATGATGCTAGTGATGCTAAGCTCTGAGAAGAAGCTGGGAGAGAAAAGAAGAAGAAAAACAACTCAGAAAGGAAACAGTTTCCCAGCAACCTCTCCCTCCTCTATCCTACGAGGGCCAAACTAATACAGAGCAGAGAAGTCTGGTTGATTGGTATGATAAAATGATCTCCTGCCTACTTGTCTGTGTCCTATTACAATTCCACTAATGGAGGTTAAATAATGAAAACTAGCCATTATTCATTCCTTATGGTGGTATTCATCAAATTACCTTTCTGACACCAAGCTGATACACAATATGGCAAGGGTGAGTGTTCTGATTGGACAAAAGATACAATAGTAATGATACCTTGATAGCAGACAATGTTTAAGATGAATTCTAAATCACTGATAAGTGTTTTACAACTGTTACCTGAAGTCATTCTCAACAACACTCTAAAGTAGGTAATAATATTATCTTCAATTTATAGATGAACTTTAGTGTGACTAAAGAACTTGGCCAACGTCACTCATCAGACAAGTTGAGGGGAGTCAGGTCTCTAATTCAAGCCTGCCTGGCTCTAAAGCACCATTTACTACTACTGCAATGGTCTCAGTCATGCCTGTACAAAAGAATTATCTGTGGACCTTTTGAAAAGTTAAGATTAAAAAAACAAGAATTTCCACAGTACGGTTGGAACCTAGGCATCTGTGTATCTGTTGTAAAGATTAGATGGAAAGCCTAGATAGATAGGTAGATAGAAGATGATTAAGCCATGGTGAGGTTAAGTCATCTGCTGAAGGTCAACAGCAAGTTGCTTCATCTCTGTACCTCAATTCCTTTAGCTAGGCTAAAGGGGAGGTGGGAGGTGTTACAGTCAGCCCTCCATATCTTCGGGTTTCACATCCATGGATATGGAGGGCCCACCGTATTCACTGTACTATGCTGTTTTATAGAAGGGAGTTGAGCATCCACACATTCTGGTATCCATGGGGGCTCCTGGAACCAATCCCTGCGAATACTGAGGGACAACTGTACACTTAAGACACTTGATACCACCAATCTAGCATTCGTCATCTGTATAATGGGCATATATTAATACGTACCTCTGAATGTTGCTGCAAAGTTTAAATGAGGTAATGGCTGCAAAGTAGCCACACAGAGTAGAGCAAAAATGAGGAACTCAGCAAATGGAAACTATTTAATTATGACATTCCCACATACACAACACATCTAGATTCTGATATTACCTAACAGGGATCTTACTCTTCCTTTTATAGAAAAGTCCAGTAGTTATTTTCCAGAGATCGATCAATCTATCTATCTATCTATCTACAGATATATAGATATGAAACTACCAAACAAATAATTCTTTGAAGATAAACTATCTATCTATAGATATAGATATAGATATGAAACTACCAAACAAATAATTCTTTGAAGATAAACAGGGTATCCTTTCTAAAAAAAAACCCACCCCAACTTTTGAAAAATATATATTAGAAATATAAAAATGTAACAAACCAAGTCAATCATCTGATAAAATTTTAGGTCCAGCTCTACTGCAAATGCAAAAATATAGTCAAGGGCAAATAATTTTGTGTCTGGACTTTTACATACTGAAAATAGGTGATTCTGAATAATTTGTAGAAGCCTGGTGAAGCAGCCAACTATAGCTACAAAATACAGCAGATAAGTTATATAAAAATAATAGTTATCAGAAATTATTTACTTATAAATACTATGACATAGTACTTATAAGTATGTCATACTTATAAATACTATGACATACTATAAGTAAATTTTTACTTTTTAAGAATATAGTCATTTTCCATAAGTGGACTACTAAAGAATATTTTATTTAGTCAAGTTATTAAATTGGCATGTATCTACAAACAGTAAATCCCAAGGCGATTCAGTTTGCCCATGAAAGTTTAAGTTAGTTTCTGAGAGAAATTCTAGTTCTCACCTAGTGTTAAATCTACTCTGAGCACATGCTGGGTCTCATCACAACACTAGCATTATCAGATGATCTGAACATTTCAATACAAAGTACTATGACAATCATAAGACTGAATTCATCTTTGATATAATCAGAAAATTTGGTGACCATTTTTGTCTTTTAAAACCAACCAAACTCCCAAATTGAAAAATCCTAAGGCTGAGTCAGGAAGTATTCATTAAAGTTCAGCCACTGCCTTTTATTAAGTAAAACCGATCTCACAATCATAACGAAGAGTCTTGAACCTGATCATTTGGTTTAATCCACTCAGAATTATCCCAAGTTAAAAAAAAAGCTCTATATATTCATTCCACTGTTAAGATCCCTAAAGCACCATATTAGCCATGAAGCGAGTTATTAAACTGACAATTTTGGCAGAGTCCTTTAGTAAAAAATTGAAGACTAAAACACTACAGACTATAGTATAATACAGAACGCCCCGGTGCTCCATTAACAGAGGACAAAATAGACAATGTAAACAATGTTGAGAAAATTATATTCCCTTAGTAATTGATACCAGAATTCTTCTTACAGCAAGCCCTACTTTTTCTGAGAAACACTACTTTGATCAGATATGTAAGTAAGGGGGTAAGGATCAAAAGATATACTCACATAACAAAAGATCACTGCTAAACAAGCATTTGAAGGAGGGTAGATGCTGCTAACTGAAGGACCTTTGTTTGATGAGCACTGAGATAGGTTTGATTATAAAAACTGGGGGGAAAATCTGGACTAGACCTCCATAAGAAATAAGAAATCTAAAAGTTGGGGGAAATCCAGAGGGAAAAAACTATATAGCAAGAGAGACTTGAAGCTTCTTAGGGGAGAAGGGAAAAAATGGAATACCAGTTAGCAGCACTGGTAGCAGTGTATAACATGGCAACACTGAAGTCGTTTGCAGTGAGGAGTGAACTCTCTACTACTACCAAACCTTTGGTATACCCTACATTGCCCACTAATGCTTATGTATGAATAGACTGTCAAAGATGAGCACAAATGGTCAGCTGACCTCTGGAATGCACACTTACTGAACAATAGAATACTAAGCAATTTATTGCATAGATGGGGTTCAGAGAAGAAGCACAAAGTCCTTGTGGCCACATCTCTCTGAAAAGGATAATCTAGGCTACGTAAACTACTTTTAACTTCCCAAGCTATGAAACATGGTAATTCATAAATTATATTTTGTAATCCAAGGCAACCATCTCAAAGTTATCTACGGTAATGATACATAAGCACATGAACAAAATTTTACACAATTTGAGGAGAAAAGATCAATCTTGGGTAATTTTTCTCCCATTTGGAGTCTGAAATTTCTAATCATTACAAAGATAATCACACATTTATATTTACAAATTTGATTTTGATAACTTGTATAAATAATCAGAGCCAAAATGTAGAAATAATCTGTCTAAACCTATTTTACAAATGAGAAGGTACAGAGAAACAGAATGACTTGCCCAAGGTCAAAAAGCTAGTTGAGCACTAAGCCTGAGAAAAGGACCTAGGGGGCTTCCCTGGTGGCGCAGTGGTTGAGAGTGCGCCTGCCGATGCAGGGGACACGGGTTCGTGCCCCGATCCGGGAGGATCGCACATGCCGGGGAGTGGCTGGGCCCGTGAGCCATGGCCGCTGAGCCTGCGCATCCGGAGCCTGTGCTCCGCAACAGGAGAGGCCACAGCGGTGAGAGGCCCGCGTACTGAGGAAAAAAAAAAGAAGAAGAAAGAAAAGGACCTAGGTTTCTGGACTAACACTCTAACTCTCCTACACAAGCCATCCTGTATATCTGCAAATGAAGTAATGGAAATCTAAAAATGTAGGTTTTTAAAAAGACAACACACAAGGCAGACAGGCATGGAAGATGGTCACCGAAGAAAGCAGAAACTTCTTTTAGTGTCATTTCTTCCTCTGCCTACTCTACATAATTTGTCTTCTAAACTACCAAAGTAAATGACCAAAAAAAGAGGAGGAAGGAAAGGTAAAGAGAAAAGCAAGGAAGAAAAGCAAGAAATCCAACTTTTATTTTTTGTCCGAGACTGACAGAAAACAACAGTGAACTAACTGCAATTTCTGGCTATGCCAATTTCAAATACACGAGCTAAATAAAATATAATAATGAGCAAAGAAAACTAAGAGGATGTATTTTTAAAGATTCAGAAATTAAAGGTGGCGATTGGGGGTGGGTGGGTGAGCTCAGTATTCATTAGCTCCAAACTAGAAAACACCCATCAATTTATGAGATGACACTGAATGAATGAAACAACTGCAAGCTGTCAACCAAAGCAAAAACAAAAAAAGCAAACAAACCACTCTGAAAGTAGGTTCATGGAAACGAAAAACAATTACTGAACTAAAATTTTCAAAAGAGACAATGAATAGCCAAATAGATACCACAGTTAAAACAATAAACAAAACAATAAATGAGATCACTTTGAGGAATTCTTTTAGAACTCAGGTCTTTCCTCATCTTGATTCCAAACATACAAACCCACCCATGTTGGTACCCATCCTATCCTCATACCTTTCTGTTATAACAGAGTACTTTCTGTCCTCTCACTTAAGTTAAATCCCTCTGTTAGAGCTTTGGAGCCCATGCTTCAAAGGAATCTTACACGACTTATATGTCTTCCCAGGAATAATAACATTATTATCCTCTTTCACTCCTTTATATTTAACCTCCCCCTTTCTATTGGAGTACAACTTTTAAAGACACTCAAATGTCATCCATTAAAAATAAGTCTTTAGGTGACTCATTCCCCTCTAGCTACCTCCTGCCTCTTTCTTTCCTCTACAGTTCAAAGTCTTTTAAAAAAAAGTGTTGATGCTGCAAACTGTTGTCTGGCCATTCCATCAAAACAAGCTCCTCCAAGTTTAATCCAGTGGACATTTTAGCCTTTGTCTGACTGACTGCTCAGAGCAGCATTCAACACAATACTCCTTGAAACACTCTTCCCATTGGCTTTTCAAGATGCTACACACTCCTAGCTTTCCTCCTACCCTAGCTTTTCCATCCTTGTCTTATTTGCAGGCCCATCCTCATCTCTCAAGCCATTAAATATTAGCATTCAAGGCTTAGACCTAGGCCCTCTTCTCACTCTATGCTAGCTCCCAAGGTACTCTTTCATATCTTTTTCCTTTTTTTTTTTCTTTCATGGCTTTTGCCAGTGAATGGCACCATCATTCATCAAAGTGAATAGAAACCAAGGACATATCTTTGATACCTCTTTCTACTCTATCTCCCATCAGTCCAACATCAAGTTCCATGGATTCTACTTCTTAAGTATTCTCAAATCTGCCCAGTTTTTTCTCTAACACCATAGTCTTCAAGCTACCATCATCTTTCAATGCATTATTCTATACCAGCCTATTTTGTCTCTTCACATGCATGCTGGCCTCCCTCCAATTCATTCTACAAACTGCAACCTTAGTAAACTTTTCAAAATACAAATTTCAGTGATCATTTTGTAATCTACAGAAATATCAAGTCACTATGTTGTGCACCAGCAACTAACATAGTGTTGTAGATCAATTATACTTCAAAGAAAACAAAAAACCCAAAAAACAAAAAACAAACTCATAGAAAAAGAGATCAGATTTGTGGTTACCAGGGGTGGTGGGAAAGGGAATTATATGGATGAAGGAAGTTAAATGGTACAACCTTAACAGTTACAAGATAAATAAGTACTAGGGATGTAAGGTACAATGTGACTAATATAGTTAACACTGCTGTATGTTATATTTATGTTTTTAAGATAGTAAATCCTAAGAGTTCTCATCACAAGAAAAAAATTTTTTTTTCTCTTTTTTTTTTGTACCTACATGAGATGATGGATGTTCAACTAAGTTTACTGTGGTAATCATTTCATGATATATGTAGGTCAAATCATTATGCTGTATACCTTAAACTTACACAGTGCTGTATGTCAATTATATCTCAATAAAACCAGAAGAAAAAAGATAATATAAATTTCACTGTATCACTTCTATACTAAAAGTCATTCAATGGCTTTCCTCTCTTTGGGGGGATAATGAACTGCTTAATATGGCTCACATGAAAGCCCTGAGTAGTCAGGTGCCCATCAACCTTCTCCAGACTTACCTTACTTCATAATGCGCCGCCCCAATAACGTTCTCTACTCCAACCATAAGGGCTTTCTTACAGTACCTAGTACTTGTCATGTCCCCTTCCTCCAAATAACATAAACAAATGCCACTTCTTCTATAAAAAGCTATTCCTTCCTCTCTTACTCTAGCCAATTCATACTCATTCTTCAGATTATTAACTCAAGTATCAGGTCTTCAGGAGAGCCTCCTTTGAACACTCTGGATTCCCCTAGCACAGCAGACCTTCGATAAACACTTGCTGAACGAATTAGCTCAAAAGAAAAAGCAGGTGCAAATAATAAAAATTTGGTAACAGAATGAGTACACCCAGGGAATAAATATAAACATAAAAAAATAAGACTTTCTGATGGAGAAAACAGAGAAGCTATAATCAAAGAAATAAATTTTTCCCTCAGTAGAAGTCTTTAAACTTACAAAGCTCGCTGAATATCTAGGAGGATTAATTGCTAAAAACCCACCCCTATTTACCCACAACTGAAGAAATTCAAGGAAAAGAAAAAAAAAAAACTATAAGCTTCTAGGAAAATCTTGGGTAATCTTCAAAGGAAAGAGTATCAAATTAATATCAGCCATTGCCAACTGTAAAACTGAATCCTAAAGTAGAGAATAAACAGTTCTAAGAGTTAAAGTTAATTACATATCATCCAAACTATTATTCATGTGTATAGGGGGAAAGACATTTTAAGATATATAAGGACTCAAAAAAAAAAGATATATAAGGACTCAAAGCATATACTCATACTTCATGGAAAATTCAAGAAAAAATTCCAAACAAGCAAACATCTATTATGTTTTATTATTATTATTATTATTATTATTTTTAGGTACGCGGGCCTCTCACTGTTGTGGCCTCTCCCGTTGCGGAGCACAGGCTCCGGACGCGCAGGCTCAGCGGCCATGGCTCACAGGCCCAGCCGCTCCGCGGCATGTGGGATCTTCCCAGACCGGGGCAAGAACCAGTGTCCCCTGCATCACCAGGCGGACTCTCAACCACTGCGCCACCAGGGAAGCCCCCTATTATGTTTTAAAACTATTAAGTTCATCTCTAAGACTTGTCATTAGTTTAACTTTTTAATAACATTACAGAAAAAGAAGCTTCTTAAAAATACTGATCTAGAAAAACAAAATCCCAATATATAAAGTAAAAGAACTTGGGAAGTGGCCCAACTATCCAATTTAACACTAGGGAGACACTCTCATGTCTTTAGAATTATTCTCACATCAACAGCAAAGCACATATAAATCAAAAAACAAACAAAAAATCATAAGACTAAACTTAAAAGTTACATATCTATCCAATATGAGACTTTGGACAAGTCCTTTAGCTTAATATCTAACTTTCCTTACTGATAAATAATCAACCTTGATTAATTAACAAGGTAATTGTTCTGAGAAATGTATAAGAAATTAAGTGAGAAGATTAAAGTTTTAGGAATACCTACATAAATGGCATTAGTAAATTAATACTTTAGTCTAAAATCATGCTAATGAATTCCCATTTAAAAACTTATTCTCAATACCAAGATGAAGATTATGAGATAAATAAGATTATTTTACTACAGAAAAGTCAACTTTTAAAGAAGGAAAAAAGAAAAAAGCAGCTACCAACTAAGACTACAAATTGGTAGCCTGAATTTGACCTTCACATATATTGTTAGTTCCTCTCCCCAAGCAACATGCATTCTCCAGAGTCCCCACTACTCCTTACTGACCATATCTAGACCATTTCATCCACTTTCCCACCATGGCATCTGAGTTTGCATCATTTGGTAAAGAGGACAATACCTGTGATTGTAACAGCATACAATCCATGAGGATTTACTCTAATCTGATCTTTCACTAATGTGGCAACCTCATCCCGAAGTAGCAATACCTGTAGTAGACTGAATAATGGCTCCCAAAGACATCAGGCCTTAATCACATAAACATTACCTCATTTGGAAAAAAGAGGTCTGTGTAGATGTGATTAACTTAAGAAACTTCTGATTGGGGAGGTTGGTGGAGAATATCTGGGGTTATACTGGGGTCTCTAAATGCAATCACAAGTGTCATTATAGAGGCAGAAGAAAATCTGACACACACAGAGAAGGTGATGTGAAGAGAGAGCAGAGAGAGATCTGAAGATGCTGGCCTTGAAGATGACAGTGATGTGGCTACAATCCAAAGAATGATGACAGCCACCAGAAGCTGGAAAAGGAAGGGAATGCATTTTTCCCCTAAAGCCTCCAGATTGAGCACATTCCTGCAGGCTCAATGAAACTGATTTTGGACTTGTGACCTCCAGAACTGTAAGAAAGTAAGTGTGTATGAAAAATCAGAAACTAGAATATAAAAAGTATTAACAGAGCTAAGGAATGTAATTTAAGAGATAAAACATTATTGTATTATTTTAAATAACATGAAAAGCAATAAAGAACTTACAGAAAACAATTTACAAGAAGTAAAAACCAAAATAAGAAAAATCATCCAGTATGCAGATAGTAAGAATAAAGAGGTAAAAGTGAGTAGATTAAAGACACACACACTGTAGACTCAACAGTTTATTAGTACACTGTAAAATGAAAATCAAATAATGGAAGAGAAATTAAACCTCAAAGAAAGAAGAAATCAATCCTAAACTGAGAGAAAATTTGAACTTGATGATTCAAGGCATTCATCAAGTACTAGATAATTTTAGTAGAAACAGACCAATACCACAGCATAATCTGGTGAAGATAATGAATTTCAAGAATATAAGAATTTAGGGGAGGGATAAATTGAAAGCTTGGGATGAACACACACACACTACTAAATATAGATAACCAACAAGGACCTACTGTGTAGCATAGGGAACTCTACTCAATATTCTGTGATAACCTATATGAGAAAAGAATCTAAAAAAGAATGACTATATGTATATGTATAACTGAATCACTCTGCTGTACACCTGAAACTAACACAACATTATAAATCAACTATACTCCAATAAAATTAAAATATTTTAAAAAATGAAAAAGAAAAAAGAATATGAGAATTTAGACAAATAAAACATGCCAAAAAATAAAAACAAAAACAAACCAGGCTGGCCTCAAACTTATTTGCAATGTCAGATGATAGGCAATAATGAACTAATACCTATAAATGTTGACGGTAAAGGGGTATATTCCAAGAAATCTAGACCCAGCAAAGTTGGCATTTATTATGAAGATAATAGAAAGATATTATCAAATATGCCAGCACTAAAAAAATATATCATACATGTACCATTTCTGAAAAATCTGTTTAAAGACAGATTAATGCTATCAAGACATTAATCAAAACAAGAAACTCAATAGTGGAGACATCCTAGTATATAGGGCTTTGGGGTGGGCAAAATATACTAAGCAAATATAACCAAAAAGAAACCAAGGGTTGCAATTTTAATATCAGACAAAGGCAAGCATAAGGAATAAAGCAATAACGAGGATGGGTATCTTTTTATAATTGATGAGGGTGTTGTCTAAAATTATAATTTAACTTACAAATTTTATGTGCTAAGTAACTATTTTTATGCCAGATAATTATAGCAAACCTATCAAAAACACTATATGCTGAAATCAAAACTATGTATTGTGTTCAAACACACTTAAAAACACTAATTAAAACTCAAACATTTATTGGATTGTATATTGAAAAACAAAAGCTTTATAGCTTTTCCTAATACACTCCCACCGATCTCACCCTGGGGACCAAATAAAAGAAAGAAAAAGAAAGGAAACAAATGATACCATATTATCTGACTTTAATACAACAAACAGTAGATACTGGTAACAATAAAGAAAACTTCAAACATCTAGAAATTGCTTTAAAAGGCATGCTTCTAATCAACTTTGCATTGACTTTGTATATTTTTACAATTACAAAATATTTAGAAACAATAAGAAAAATCTCATATCAAATTCTATGAGATGTAACCAAATCTTATTCATGGAAACTCATACTTTCTTAGTAAAAAAGTGAAGGCCAGTATACTAAATATTCAATTCAAGAAGTAAAAACAACAACCACACACATAGAAACAAAACCTAAGGAAAGCTGAAGGAATATGTTATGAAAAATTAAGGTAAATATGATAATTACATGAGAGAAAAATGATTAAAATAGATAAACCACTAGTTAGCCTAATTGAGAAAAACTACAATTCAAATTTAGAAACCAAACAGGCTAAACTCACCTCACAGGTAGGTGTTTTTTGTTTTGTTTTTTATAAAACATACTGTATAATTCTTTGTCAATAAATATGAAAATATGAAGGAAATTAACAATGCTCTAGGAAAACAAATTACCAGTTTTCTTTTTCCCCCCAAGAAGTGATGGAATAAAGACCAGTAACTCTGGAACAAAATGAGAAAGTTATCAAAGAACTATCTTTAGAAAAAGCTCCAGGGCTCACAAGAAACAAAAAACAAAAAGGCTGAAGAACAATTCGAGGTTAAAGACCGAAAAAATATGACAACCAAGTGGAATGTGTGATTGTGCGCTGGCTTATATGTATTTGTGTGAGCAAAGAGAATATGCATGTGTGCACACAGAGGGAAAAAAGAGTTTATAAAAAAATGTGGCAAAATGTTAACAACTTATCATTTGGTAAATATGGAAGTTCACTGTATTCTTTTTTTAAATATTTTCTGTAAGTCTGAATTGTTTTCAAAATAAAGTTATTAAAAATAAAAGTGCATCAGGTAAGACAATTTCACAACCAAGATGTTTTAAGCCTTAAAAGAACATGTAACTCCCAAATTACCTAAACTACCTAAAGAACAGAGAAAAAAACTTACCACTTTTTATAAACATACACAATCCTGACATAAAATTTGACAAAGATAGCACTAAAAAAATAAAACTATAGTCCAAACACATTCATTAATACAGATGCAAAAAACCCCAAGTAAAATAGAACCATATATTACGGAATAAAGACAAGTAACGCTAGTTACTTACAAGTTACCAAGTAGGGTACATTTTAGGAATTTAAATACATTTGGCAACCCATTAATATAAGTCACCTCTTTAAAAGTTAAAAGGAGAAAAACCATATGATCGTCTCTGCATAGGCTATGATATGATAATACATATTTCAAGCCAGAAAGGAAGCATAGTGATTAGAACAATTCCCAAGAAAGAAACAAGAACAAGGATACCTGCTCATACCTCTATTATTTAGCAATGTCTAGAAATACTGATCAATGCAGTCACATTAAAAAAAAAAGCATAAAATTATGAGATCAGATTATTACTTGCAGATAACGACTATGTGATGGCAAACTCAAAATCTAAAACACTGTTAGAAGAAAAAGTTCAAGAAGGTTATGTGACTAAAGAAAATCATATAAGAAAACTATTAATAATAATCATTTAGAAAATAAATAAAAATGTCAACAAAGGTATATCTGAATAATTAACAAGAAATATTCATGACCTTTAAGAGCCTCAGAATACAAGACATTCTTTTTTCTGAGATAGGAAAATTCAATATTGTAAAGACATTTTTCATCCCTTTATTAATAATAAATTCAATATAATCACAACTGGGTCTTTTTGTTCCCAGACCTTGATGAAATGATTCCAAAATTCATATGAAAGATTAAATGTATGAGAACAGCCAAAACATTCTTAAAAACATGAGAATTTGCCATACCTAATATTAAAACAATTTCAAATTATGGTATTTAAGAGGGAATACTGGGCTTCCCTGGTGGCGCAGTGGTTGAGAGTCCGCTTGCTGATACAGGGGACACGGGTTCATGCCCCGGTCTGGGAGGATCCCACATGCGTGGAGCGACTGGGCCTGTGAGCCATGGCCGCTGAGCCTGCACATCTGGAGCCTGTGCTCTGCAACAGGGGAGGCCACAACAGTGAGAGGCCCCCCCCCCAAAAAAAGAGGGAATACTACTGCAGGATAAACTGATCAGTGGAATAGAGCCAAGACTCCAGAAAGAGAGCTGCAGGAACAAAAATTCAATAATTGGTGTCAGAACGGCTGGCCTATTTCACTCCTGCCCTCCCATGGAGGAAAGCTGAATCCCTATCGTGGATCTTAAAAAAACACCAGGTGATTAAAGATTTAAGTTTGAAATACTAACAATAAAATCATACAAGTACATCTAGGCAAATATTTCTATAATCTTATGGTAGGAAAGGACTTTCTAAGTATGACACAATGGCAAAAAGGAAAATACTGACCGACTCCAAAGGAAAAAAAAGTAACTCCAGAGAAATAAAACTTCTGCACTATAAAACAAAGCTCATAAGCCTGAAAGGCAAATATATATGATAAAGTTAATATTCCCAAAATAACAAAAGTCTTACAAGACAACAAAATGAACACTTTAAAGGAGAAGAAACGGACAAAGAACACGAACAGACAATGAAATTCATAAAAGAATGCAAGTGGCCAATAAATATATGGAGCAATGATGAATCTCACTAGCCATTAAAAATAAACTTATTTTTCACACATTACTTTATCAAAGATCAAAAATTTATAACGTCCACTATTGGCAAAGGAGTAAAAAAAAATATACTTCTCGTACGTAGGAGAGCAAACTGGGACCTTTCTGAAGGCTATGTATGATATATAATACATTAATTTTAAATGATGACTTCCATTAAAATGGTTTTGTATATTCACACTTTGAAGTGTTCCTCTGTTCCAAATGTATTTTTAAAATACATTACTATAAAACAGAAAATTAAGAAGACCAAGCCACCTGCTAAAGATAAACTCCTGAAATACAAAGCACTTGGTGAAACTGAAACTGTGACTCTCCTGGGCTCAAGTAACAGAGATGCACAGAAGTCCACATCCTGTAGGGATAGTAACAGAACTAAAAATGCCCCCATGCAAGGCTGGGTTAGAAACCAGTCTCACTGAAACGAATGCCTGTGGCGGAGGGGCTCTCTTGCTTGTAAAAGGAGGAGGGAAAAGCTACTTACTAGCCATTGCCAGGGAATTTAGTTTAAATGAAATTACGTGCTCCTTCAACAGAAGCACACACCTTCTTTAAGTCTGTATTTCTTGGAGAGATAAGCCTGATCCTGATGTTATCAAGAATCGGGAACCAAGCCTCTAATATAAGACATGGTTTCAGACTGGGCACCCCAGAGCCAAGGTAAAGGTGCATGCAAAAAAACACTGGATAAGAAGGGTGAAAAGAAAGAAAACAAAAAAATTCTATCTAATATGAAACCAAACTCCAAAACACACCAGGACAACTAAACTAAGATGGACAGCCAACAAACATCAAAAATTGTAGGAATTCCATCTAGAAGAAAAAATAGCAATCAGAAAATAACTTAAAATGTGTATGTTTAGGATCCTTCCAAAGCTAAAAAGAACAACAGACAAGAAGGGGGTAAAAGGATAATAGCAGGGCTTCCCTGGTGGCGCAGTGGTTGAGAGTCTGCCTGTCAGTGCAGGGGACGCGGGTTCGAGCCCTGGTCCAGGAAGATCCCACATGTCGCGGAGCAACTAGGCCTGTGAGCCACAACTACTGAGCCTGCTCGTCTGGAGCCTGTGCCCCGCAACGAGAGGCCATAACAGTGAAAGGCCCGCGCACCGCGATGAAGAGTGGCCCCCGCCTGCCGCAACTAGAGAAAGCCCTCGGACAGAAATGAAGACCCAACACAGCCATAAATAAATAAATAAATTTATATTTTTAAAAAAAGGATAATAGCAGAAGTCAAACCAGAATAGGTGGCAATGAGTGAGTGGGAGAGAGAGAGAACCTGAACATAAGAAAGTATTCACTGAGAAATAAAAGCAACCGAGGCCACATAAAGTAGCTGAACAAAGTCAAAGTGTGAATTAGTAAATTGGAAAATGTACCTAGGAACTGCCTAGAACAAAACACAGAGATTAAGAAGGATTACTAAAAAAGCAATATTCGAAGATATATAAGGCTAAGGAATTTCCTAGAACTGAACTTCAGATCAACAATCTATTTCAAAGAGTGCCTACAGATAACACAACATACACATACCTAGGCATACCATGGGAATGTGTTCAGAACATCAAGTATGGTAAAACAAACAAATAACAAATACTAACATTTATATCATACTTGAAATATGCAGGGCTCTAAATGCTTTACATCTATTAATGCAATCATCACAACAACCCCTATAATACAGATACTATTTCATTACCTCTGTTGAGAACTTGCCCAAGGTCACACAGTAAATAGTGGTGACAGGATACGGAAAAGGAATCTTTTTAAAAACTACCAGAGGAAAAAATTACATACAAAGGCATAACAATTAGGTAGAGACCAGACTTCTCGGAGTTCCAAGTTTGCCAAGTTTCATAATACAATGAAATAATATCTGGAGGGTGCTGATAGGAAGTGGGGAAAAAAACTATTAATCAAGAATTTTTATTTGCAAAAAAAA